>NW_009954567.1:1437109-1453424 GCF_000747805.2 Chaetura pelagica | reverse complement strand
GAAAAAAAATTCTCCAAAAAATCATGCAAAAGAAAACATTTAGGAAAGAAGCAGCTGCATGTGACAGCAAGTGACTGCCATAAAGGAAGCTAAGCAAGATTAGAATGGGCAGAGCTAGGTTACAAATTAATTTCAGTCAATAAAATCTGCTGTCTTTTTTTCAAGTAGAGATAGTATAAACCACCAATGGCAATGAGAAACCAGGAGAATCAAGGCAATGATAGCTCTTATGTGTTCGGTGGGGTTTTTTTATGATCCATAACAAGCAATAACAAATCACCATATTGCTTCATGTTTGGAATTTTGATGAAATAAAATATCAGTTGCTGCAGATCAGAAAGTTGTCCCAATGGAAGCAACTAACCAATAATTATCCCACAACATGAGTTTTGAAAGCACAGAAAGGATAACATGATCTCTAAAGGAGTTTCTGGTAGAACTATGCAGCTACGTCAAGAACTAGGTGTTAGCTAGTACACTACATCTATCAGCATTTTGATATATATATGAGATGAATTGCTCTGTTGGCATTCTGAATATTAGGAGCAACTCTGATCCTACCAGCTTAATTGATGCTGTATCTACATTAACTCAATCTGTAGCCTCAGGATTCAGAATGAAACAGCTTTGTATACTTCTTCTAAGATTATATATTTTTCAGCTGTCTGCAGACTCATTGATTTGTAGAGGCAAACAAGGAGAAGACATACCAGAGGTTGCAATTAGCCCACAGGCTTCTGGTCCCCAAATGGTTTGGAGACTTACCTTAGTGAAGAACTTCACTGAACATGGGTCTTCCTGGGCTCACCAGTGATGTTCAGTTCCAACATGCTCCTTCATCTTTTCCACAGTGCAAAAGAAATGAGATTGGAGGAGTGTATACATAGGAGACTTCAAGGCAAGCACTGGGCTGTGTCACACTTCAGGCCCCTGCTCCAGCAGTTCAGTGTGTCAGACAGCCAATTCTTTTTTCCTTAACACACCAACTGCAAGAGCATCAGTCTCTTCAGTATCAGTCTTCCTCAGCAAAGCATCTAAGAAGATTGCCATCCCTGCTCCAAGATCCTCAGCTAGCATCTGTGACCTTAGGATATCTTTGCCTAATTATTCCTAGTGTGTTAATTTATTGATGAGAGCTATGGAATCCTCCTTTGCAACAATATGCATGATAACTCCTCTTTCTATCCCCTGTAGTCAGTCTGGCAATTCTTCATCTTGACTCAGGAGTATCTGTGGCCAGATGACTCCAATGTAATCTAGACAATATACTTACATGCCTGTGTGACCCTTTTCATTATGTCTTTTATATCCTTCCATGGGTATATGATGATTTCCTCCCTAGCACCCACCACATCTCCTTGCATAGGAGGCAGAGAGCTGGGCCAGCAACTGCCCACGATTATCTGTGCCCTCTCAGTGATAACACTGAGTCTGCACTTGCAGACGTCTGCTGAAGGCAGCTCTCTGATTCAGTTGGTCAATGTGCAGTCCTGCTCTGGCAGGGAGGGTGGACTTGATGATCTCCAGAGGTCCCTTCCAACCCCTACCACTCTGTGATTCTGTGATTCTGTGGATGCTCAAGAAGAGACTCACCCTCCTATTTTGGTAAGCCAGATTCCTGTTTTTTCCTGCTGTTAGGCTTCTTATGCTTGTTGCTGTCTTCATAAAGCCTTGCACTTGAGGCTGTCAGTAGAAACAGCATGCCTGATGTCTCATTTGTGTTTCTTCTCTGACACACTAGTCCCTGGCTAGGAAGGCTCAGGTACTCTTTGCAGAAAGTAAGTCTAAATGGCTCCAAATCAACAACCAGAAGACATAGGGTTTCTTGGCTCAGCAGATGCAACTGTTGGAGCATGCCCAGTTCCTGTTGTCCAGTTGCAGGAGGAGTGGATTGGGACAGCTCAGAACATGTCTCAGAGTGCTCTTGCCATGGGAAGGAAAGAGGGATCCATGTCTTGGAAAGACCCTGGAAGAAGCTGAGATGAAAGTTGAAGAAGAGTTGAGTAAGTAATGGTCTCAGACTTTGCCAAGAGGAATATGTATAGCTGCCTGGTTGGTGAGGGTTATATATGAGGGATATTGTTTGTACAAGGCTCTTTGGAAATACTGATATATTTGTGAGCAGGCATTTCCTATCACCGGTTTGAACAAGTCCAAGGAACACAATCATCTAACAGTTTGAAACCTCCACACATCATGTCAGAAATAAAGCTGGCCATGTTTTCAGAGAGTGAGTGCCATGCCCATCTCTCGGTTGGCACATTTTGTTTCCCTGCTTCTCAAACCACTGCACACACACCCTCTCTCTCTGGGTTTGAAGAAGTACTGTGTTTGCTGGCAGGAGTCTGTGTGCACCAAACTCTGCTTAAAATCCGACCCTGCACACGCAAATGAGACACAGCCATTGGGCTCCTGGCCATATATCACTGGGGTCCTCCAGCTGTGCAGCTGATGCCCCAGTGTCCTGAACTGTGCTGCATTCTACTGGGACACCAGGATTTGAAGGACAGGCTTTGTTTTAAGGGTTTGCCTTGTGAATGGTAATTTGTTCTGTGGTGACTTCCCAGCTGCTTTCCAACCATCTGGCATGTGACAACATGGTGTCTCCAGTCAGTCTGAGGCTTCCCAAACCTCCAGCCATGACAAGAGAATATTTATATCTCACACATTCAGCAGGCCAACATTTTCTAAGTTATCTTGGCTCTTTTTCCCACTGAAATTCTGGCTTCTTCCAAGCAGGGAAGGCAGTAGGAATTGATAGAGTCAGATGTTCTTCAAGAGTTCAGCATCCTGCCTTTGAGAGAGTCTAGGAGTAAGTATGGCAGAGGAAGGAGCAAGAAACATTGCAGATGAAAAATATGTCCACAAACTCAGCACCCTCTGTATTCTCAGCTAAGGATTTGTACCATGAAGTTCAATAGCCAGCCTCTCTTCATACTAAATTGATCCTAAAATTAATGCTATATTCCTGCTAGCTCTTGACCCCTCTGCAGTCTTCCAGCTGTGAGTTTCACAGGATAACATTAAGGAAAAAGACAGTTTCCCATTCCTACATTTGAATTTGGTTGCCCTTCCATTTATTAGATATGACTTCCACTATAAAGCAGGTAAACAGGTAGCTATCTATATACATTTCCAGTTTCTCGCCTTTAAATTACCTGTCTGTAATCTTCCTGACATAACCCATGTCTTAAACTCCCACTTCTCTTTGAAAGTTTCAATAAATTGCCTCTGTTCTCTATGATTAATTAGATATTAATTTAAATGTGGTTTACTGTACCTATTATTGTATTCAGTATATTGCCCTCATGATTACACTATCTACCATATACCCAGAATTAAAGGCAATATGAGGTAAGATCAAGTACTCCCTCCCACTATCATTTATTATATGAGTTTATTGGTCTCAAATCTCCTCTATTTCAAAACAGGAGATAATAAATAAAACATATTTTAATAAGATTTTATTGTGCAGCAATAGAAGTATCGTCACAGAAGGAAATCTTTCAGCAAAACTTTCCCAGTGTGTTCTGCAGCATAAAAATGTGATTGCCTTTTTTTTTTTTTTCATTCCTGAAATTCACCAGTGAAACTGATCTTAACCAAAGCCCCAGTTCACTGAAGGAAGAATAAGACACTTCTGTACAGATTCACAAGGCAGTTTCTGTGGAGGGAGGAAACACCCTTCCTTCAAGTGATACTATTAAAGCTCATTAAATTTTGAGCAGTACAATGGTACTTATTATGAAGAAGTTGAAGCAAATGCTTGAGCTCCTCCTCTTTGGTCTTTCTAGCCAACATATTATGGACTTCTTTAATAAGGGAGCTGTTACTGTGCCTAAGCTACTTTTGCAGCACAACCAGAAATTACAATCTGAGTTACTTGAGTTGTGTTCTATACTCCCCCGAGGAGTATTCCAGCATACCTTTTACAAAGGATGCAAAAGGATGAAGAACAGGATTTTCAATCTGTGTTTTTAATGTGACACATGATAAATGACCTGTTGAAAGACTGTAAGCATTGCACATGTTCTCAAAATCTTACGCAGTTAAGCTGCATTTCAAGTATAGTTTGCTAAAAAAAAATGAACAATGAGATTGAAGTTCTTTAAAACCTTAGTGTTACGAGAAACTTTCCCATACCTCACTGATGGACTCAAATGTTAGCAATTAGTTTTGGTTATCAAATAACTGGCCAAGTTGCCTTCCATTTGTTTTCAATAATGTTATTGGCATAACAAAGTGCACCAGAGCTGCCAAGAGTAATAAAGTATGCTAAACACCTCAGTACTGAGCACACTTCATGGTACTAAGGGGGTTTCAGGTAACAGATCCAACTTTCAGATAGGCTATTGCTGAGAAGGAGTTGAAGCTCACTGTAAAAACTACATTAGAGATACATGTATTAGGAGTTTTTGCCTTCATGATCACACTGATAAATGGAGAGGAACAGATGTTAGGCAGGTTAGCCTGAATGGAATTTTTCACTTTTCCCAAAAAAATAATCTCCATTAAATGCTTTATTTGTTTTCACCCAAAATGTTTCATTTTGTTTCAAGATACATATTTCTTCCTTGACCCTTTCCTTAGTGCTTAGGTCTATTATAAAGGGGCTTTTACCAAATAAAAAGTGGAAAAACAAAGCTTCCAGGATTTGAAAAAGCAATGTTTGTCTTTTTCAGAATGAATATAATTGCAATTCAAAATCTTTTAACCACTGTAACTTTTTTATGTAGTCCTTTTCTCTTTTCTAGATGAAGGTGACTGGCAAGTCTATGAAAAATTTGCAAATTGTTTCTTCCTGCTACTACAACTTTTGGTGAATTTGCTATTAACTGGAACAATTTCAGTCCTCTCATTCTCTGAAGTTTGAAGCAATTTTTTAAACATTTCATCTTTCACCCAATTACATTCTTGTGTACTCCTGGGTTCCCAAATTCTTCCTTACGTAGCCCACAAAATATTAATTTCCTTTTGAGAACGTGGAAGCCTTAATCACTGCAGGTTGTGCAATAAAGACCTCCAGGAAAAGCTTTAGTTTACCAGAAGGATGTACAGCTCTCTGAACACCTGCTGGAGCCGCCGGTACCTCAGCTGACCTGGGCTAGCGTGGGTGTGGTGTGACCAAATCAGAGTGGGTGGCTGAGGCCAGGGCAGGGGCAAATGAGGCTTAACAGCACAGAGTATGGAGAACTTGGTGAACTTGGTGACTGTCAAACAGGGGTAATCTGTTTGTAATGGTGAAATGTCCTGAAGGATGGGAAAAAAACCCACCATAATTCCTGTTAACCCTCATAACTACATTCCATTTTAATATACAGTGGGACAAAGCAATAAAGCCTAAAAGTATCTGACAAAGGTGAGTATTTTTAGAGTAGCTCAAAGTGCACGTCTGGTTACTATGCGTCATATTGACACATGTATCTCCAAATTCAGGTTAGACATTAGGAAGAAATTGTTCTCTGTAAGAATGGTGAGGAACTGGAATGGGTTGCTCAGGGAGGCTGTTGGTGCCCCAACCCTGGAGGTTTTTAAGGCCAGATTGGATGAGGTTTTGTGCAACCTGGTCTAGTGGTAGGGCTCCCTGCTCCTGGCAGGGGGGGTGGAACTTGATGAGCTTTAAGGTCCCTTCCAACATTAATGATTCTATGATTCTATGTATTTATCTGAAGAGACAGAAATCCTCTGGGAGTAAGGCACTCAGTATGCAAGGGGATGGTGGCAGGCTCATCTACAATTTCGGGGCCCTGTTTTGTGGTTGAGGGCTCTGTATTTCAAAACAGTGACTTGCAAATACTCTTAGTGACTCCACAAGTCTCACTGTCCACATACGCACACGGCTCCTAGGGAAGTGTTATTCATGCCTCTGTAAACCTGTGGCTCCCGCCACAGTGAGGCCAGCCTTTGGGAGCAAACTGGTGGTGCAGGGGTGCAGAGGATTCAGTACCTGCTGGGGCTGCCAAGCACAAGATGAGAGCATTCACCATCTTTCAAGTTCAGGCCCATGTAGCACACATCTCCTGGAATCTCTGAAAGGCAAATAAGTGAGCTAATGTCAGCAACGCACACGCGTGCTCCCAGTGATGCAGTCCAAGCAGTACCATGTTTATGAAAGGTATTTGTTTAAGAACTGCTGACAACTTTTTTTTTTCCCTAACAACTTTGGCACTAGTTTGGCAACCTACTATCCTTTCTTTTTTGTCCTCTGACTCGGCAGTCTTTCCCTGCTTATCTGCTAAGACCTGGGAGAAGCAGCAGCCACCCTTGTGCCATGCCCGCCAGCAGCAGCACCTGTGCCTTGGGCAGCCCCACCACCCCAGCTGCCAGCTCCTTCCTAGGCCCTTATATGGAGATCAGCCCCTGCCAACCTTGCGCAATTTGCTTCATCTCAAAACCAGAAATAAATGTTGTTGGCACAGAGAGGAGGCTGCTGGAGCTCAAGCCTAATGCAAAAACATGCACCAGTGCGTTTTGCTTCTGCACACATTGATGCAGCTTTCTGCTGTACATGAGGGCACTGGCCCCTCTTCTGTCCCCAGGACCTCCACACTAGCTGTGCTCACCCCTCACTGCTTCTCCCCCTTCATCCTGAGCCCCATTCCTCTCTTGAAGTCTTGCTCTGCTGAGGACCTGGCTGCAGTGCTATGAACTTCCCACATGCTTCACTTGCATTTGTTACCTTTTCTGTTTCTACCTCCTCTCTTCGCTTCTGACTCCTCTGTTTTTCACCTTTGGCAAGGTTGGGTTTTTTTCACCTCAAGCCTCCTCAAACACCTTTCCTTTCCATCTGCCTTTTGAACTTATCTCCTAACCAGGATCTTAACACACAGAGACAGAAGCTTTGGTTGATGTTTGCCATTTCTCTGACAACTTCCCTTTCTCATCCTCTTTTACTGAGAACATACTTTTTTTTTTTGTTTTCTCCCTGTCTTCCACACAGGTGATCAAGTGTACTCTTTAGGAAGAGCTAGGTTGTCTCTCTAAACTTTCCTGCAAGCCAGAAGTGAGATTTCATCAACAAAAGAAAAAGGGTGGCCTGCTCTAGTTGCAGAATATGCCATTAAATAATAAAGTAATATTTGCATAAAGGTTTTTCTTCATAGATGTGGAAACATTTTTGGCTCTGGCCTTTTTCTTCCCATGCTCTTGTACACACTGCTCCCACAAAAGAAAGACACCTTCTAGCCCACTTCTCATCAACAATGTTCTCTTATCCTTGCATCCCTCCTTAACCCTCCCCAGCCAGAATACTGCTGTTGTTGCTCCTCAACTCAAATGGCTGAGAACAGAGTTCACAAGGGTGGATTTCTGTATCTCTGTGCAAACTATGATTACTCGTTAATCCAGGTTATTGCTGAAGGTGTTCTGGGAAGTTTTCTATCATAACCACTACACAGAACAGTGTGAAACACAGCAGAACTGAAAGTTGTTACTATGAACCCCTCCCCACCCCTCAGGCTGGATCCTCAACCAGTTTGTCATTCGAGTAGTCCAGGGAGCAGCTGATCTCTGCAGGGTTCACTGTGCTTATGGACCTTCCAGCATGAGGGGAAAGCACACGAAGGACAAGGACTTTCAGAGCAGGTCTTGCAACTTCGGAGCAGATCAGAAAATCAAAATCCATCCTAGACATGATCCAAATTAATATTTCTCTTTCCTGAGTGAAGTAAACAGAGATGTCTTCTGAAGGTTATGGGAGTTGTGATCTTGCAATAGCATTGAGAATAAGAACTCTTTCTCTGTCCTGTGGGGAATGAGCATGGTCCATTTCACCATGTTCTTGTAGTTCTAATTTGTCTGTGAATGGAAAAAAACAAAAACAAAAAAAATTTTAACAGATGAAATTACTGCAAAGCAGCAGTGGTAGCCTTGGCAGGAGGCAGCGGGAAGCCAGGCAGGAACTGCAGGGTCAGTTTACCTGTTGTAAGTGCTGTTCTCCATGTACTTTCTTCTGCACTGCAAAAATTGAAAAGTCAATCTCTAGTTTATAAATGAAATCTGTTTTGTTTTTTTTTCTGTTTACATTTGAGATTCAGGAAACAGGATCTGAAATGACATTATATTTCTCCACACCCCTGTTGGGTGGTTCCAGGCAAATGCCCTAACCCACAGTCTGAAGCAAAGCCAGGAGCATCCTAATGTATGAGTCGTTCAGGACAGGGAATCTGTACTAATAAATTAACAGGACCAAGTGCAGACCTGGGCAGCAGCTTGCAACTAGCCATTATGTTGAGCCATTAGCAGGACTCTGACAGGGTTTCAGCCCAGGCTTCAGCAGGTGAGAGGCAGGAGTGATTTGGGCTTAGCCTGTGACAGCCACTTTCCCAGGGAACAGCTTGAGTGTGACCACTCATCTCTGGAGGCAACCAGAGTGAAGCTGTAGGAGTGCATGCTGTGCCATGCTAGCTGCCCTGAGGGCTAGAGAAACCATTTTCCTCAATAGAATAGTTGTAGCCTCTCGGTTTGTCTTAGGTGTGTTCTGGTATGCATAAAAAATTATGGACTTCAGGGGATTTAGGCACAGGGGTACTTAATTTCTGAAACACAGAGAGCCATAGGCAAGGAGATAGATACCTAGATAGTCACACCAGCCAAGAGAGTAGTGCTATTAGGCATGCAAGATAGCACAGCTACTGTTGCCTAAGGATATTTTCACCAGAAACAGTAAGTGCTTTTGGTATTCCAAGTACCCCAGCAGGTTAGACTGGTCTTTTGAAAAATGGTTTTCTTGCAGGTAGGCACCCGAAACTGCTGTATGCAGCACTGAAGAGCCTTGGCACTATTTTGGGTCTAGTTTGTGTATCTTTCTTTAATGGATTTATCTGTTCTCATTTACACCTAGCTTGAAATTCTGCTTGCAGTGTGTTTCCCACACAGTGCTGGCCTGGTGTGCTGGCAGCCTGACTCCCATGGTGGCATTAAACTGGTGCCTTTTTTGCCTGTGCAAGGGATGAGGGAATCAGTAGAGCAGGTTGGCATGCTGCAGAGATGGGCAGTCAGTGGAATTTTAAAAAATATCCATGGAAAGCTTAGCAGAAACAGCTCTGGCCCTGATCTATCCCCTCTCTGCACTTGTGTGGCCATGTCAGCAAAGGATGGAGTGCACTAGGCATCGACACCTGCAGATTCATAAACTAATTTCTGCTATTACAGCTTGTATTTCTTTGTCCAGTTGCTGGCTGTGACAGGATTGGTCTCATCACTCTTCTCAAGGGCATAGCGAAGTAGATCTTAAAAGTCTTAAGAACTGTTAGCATGACGTGCTATTTTACCCGTACACAGAGTTTTTCACCAGAGTTGATTCCTGACCTATCCTATTATCATGATTCCTGCAGCCCATTGTAAAATGTCTGATTGGCTTGAATCATAGAATCAGAGAACTATCCTGGTTGGAAGGAACCTTGAAGATCATAAAGTACAACCATAATCTAAATCCCCCTACCATAGCCTAATTCACCTGTTCAGTGGTTAAATCATGTTGCTAAGTACTACTTCTCTATTTCTTTTAAACACTTCCAGTGATGGTGATTCCACCACCTCCCTGGGCAGCCTGTTCCACTGTCCAACCATTTTTTCATTAAATAAATTATTTCTAATATGCAGTCTATACCTTGCCTGGCACAGCACTGGCAGCATCTACTTCTAATTTCATTATGTGTGCTGTTTTTAAAAAACACTTATATATGCCATGGAGGATTTTGTAGGGTTTTTTTCCTTTTTGCTCCAGTTTTCTTGAGAGAATTTGAAACAAATACATATGTCTCAGGCAGGAGGAATGGTTAACATCTCATTGAGTGAAACTCAGATAAAGTCCTCAATACCTTAAGCAGAAGTCAGAAAAAAAAAGGGAAGCCCACCGTGCAGACAGAAATTGGAGTTCGAAGAAAGCCCACATTTCTCACAAAAAGTGTTGATACTAACACATTTATTCTAAAAAAAGTTTTTCCACTGCTTGAAGGGTGATCAAGATCAGGTCCTGCATGAAAGACAACACATTTTTTTTGTTTAGGTTTTTTAACAGCACTTTTAAA
Organism: Chaetura pelagica; assembly: GCF_000747805.2. Lineage (NCBI taxonomy): Eukaryota > Metazoa > Chordata > Aves > Apodiformes > Apodidae > Chaetura > Chaetura pelagica. The sequence goes on along the minus strand of NW_009954567.1, from coordinate 1,443,393 downwards.
ATAATGGCATAGTTGTGATTTTGAAGTGTACTCTACCTCCATGTTGAGCAACATTGGTAAAAAACAAACAGGAGACCTTCATCGATAATGTCCTTGCAGGTAAGTGTAGAGAATACAGACATTCTCTATATATTGAGGCTGCAGACAATTGGTCATGGGGAAGAGGAGGAGACACATTGGATTGTCAAAGGCCTGGAGCAGCTCTGCTATGAAGACAGGCTGAGAGAGTTGGGGCTGTTCAGCCCAGAGAAGAGAAGGCTGCAGGAAGACCTTATAACACCTTCCAGTACCTGAAGGGGCTACAGGAAAGCGGGGGAGGGACTTTTCATCAGGGAAGATAGTGATAGGACAAGGGGTAATGGTTTTAAGCTGAGAGAGGGGAGATTTAGGTTAGATATTAGGAAGAAATTCTTCACTGTAAGGGTAGTAAGGCACTGGAACAGATTGCCCTAGGAGGTTGTGTAAGCCCCCTCCCTAGAGGTGTTTAAGGCCGGGTTGGGTGAGGCTTGTGCAGCCTGGACTTGTGTGAGGTGTTTCTGCTCATAGCAGGGAGGTTGGATCCTGATGATCTTTAAGGTCCCTTCCAACCTTAACCATTCTATGATTTTATGATTCTATGGTCCTGGGAAAGCCAAGGGAACTGAAATTAGTATTTGTGAATAACTTGTAAATGAAATATTTAAATAATTTAAAATATTTATCTAGTTCAGTTGTGACCCTGTCACGGGCAGCAATTCACACAAACGCAGAACTGGTTTATTGAAAATGCTCTGATACAATCTGACACCATGTCAGAGCTTATCAGTGGTTTAAAGAAATACTTTTTCAAGGAAGAAAATTATCTGGTTCCTACTCCAGACACTTGCCTGTCCTACTCATGTCAGGTAAGTGCTGTAAGGTAAGAGTTGCCACTGGTTTTGGCATGGGAACATAGTGGTCTTGCATTCACAGACATCCAAATTTAAATGAAATTCCACTGCACAGCAAGGGCCAGAATATTCTCTGCACATATCTCATATACCTCTGCCTTCTTTAACTGAAATAAAAAAAAATTCTGTGCACCATTAAGACAGAAAAGAATTTAGCTTTCTGAAATCTCCAGTTTTTCCCTGAAGTCACCTTTGTATGCTGCCACATTTTCAAGTCTGAGCAGCTAAAAAGGGCGATGGCTGTGGTTTGCCTTGTCAGGCACTGCCAGTTCTCTCACAGGAGAGAGGAGACAATGCAGTGCGTTGCTGAAAAGCAGCCGAAGTGTCTGCCCCTCTGCACGGACATTCACAGGCACCCAGGTGCGTGGGCTGCGGGCGCGGGTTGGCCGAGTTCAGCCTTTCATTCGGATATCGGATAAAGCAGCTAAAAAGGGCGATGGCTGTGGTTTGCCTTGTCAGGCACTGCCAGTTCTCTCACAGGAGAGAGGAGACAATGCAGTGCGTTGCTGAAAAGCAGCCGAAGTGTCTGCCCCTCTGCACGGACATTCACAGGCACCCAGGTGCGTGGGCTGCGGGCGCGGGTTGGCCGAGTTCAGCCTTTCATTCGGATATCGGATAATGTATCAGCTGTGATGTAAATGTTGTCCCCTCGGAAAAAAAAAAAAAAGGAACGTTGTAGCAAATGAAGGTGGAGAGGTAGATCGATCTAGTGAATCACCTTGGGCTTGTCACTCACCCCATGCCTTAGGACTTCTTCAACTAAGAAGAAAAGGAGAGTAACTGTGGTGGGTGATGCCCTTCTGAATCAGACCCATCCCACAGGGAATCTGTTGCCTCCCTGGGGCTTGGATTAGAGATTTTAAAAGAAAATTCTCTGATCTGGTGCAGACCTCTGACTACTATCCACTGCTGGATTTTCAAGTTGGCAGTGATGAAATTGTTATAAGGAGTCCAAGGGCAATAAAGAGAGACTTCAGGGCCCTGGGACGGCTGGTTAGCTGGAGCACAAGTAGTGTTTGCCTCCATCCCTGTTGCAAGAAAGGATGAAGAGATAAACAGGAGGAGTCTGCAGATCAATGCATGGCTACGTGACTGGTACCATAGGCAGGGGTTTTGGTTTTTTGATCAAGGGCTGCTATATGAGACACCTGGTCTGCTGGTGGCAGGTGGGATGCACCTGTCCCAGAGGGGGAAAAGGCTTTTGGGGCAGGAGTTAGCAGGGCTCGTTGACAGGGCTTTAAACTAGATATGAAGGGGGAAAGGGAGATAACTGGGTCTTTTAGGGACAAGCCCAAGATGGTGGAGTTAAAGGCTTAAAGGATGGTGGAGTAGGGAGGATTCTCACTCTGTTGTTTCATTTGAGAGAAAGGATCGATGTTTAGAAATCATGGAAGGGTCCAGTAGGAAATGGAGCCAGCAGAGGAAAAAAGGTGTTGGAATCATTAGCTGATCTGAAGTGCATCTGTACCCATGCACACAGTGTGAGCAACAAACGGGGGGCTTGAAGCCGTGATACACCAGACCCAAAGAGTGGTGGTCAGTGGAGTCAAGTCCAGCTGGGGCCAGTCACAAGTGGTTGTTCCTCATTGTTGGGACCATTTCTGTTTAACATCTTTATTGATGATCTTGATAAGGACACAGAGTGTATTATCAGTAAGTTTGCAGATGACACCAAGTTAGTTGGGAGTGTTGATCTGCATGAGGACAGGGAGGCTCTACAGAGAGATTTGGATAGATAAGATAGTTTGGCTTATGTTAATGTTATGAACTTCAACAAGGCCAGGTGCCAGGTCCTGCACTTGGGCCACAACAACCCCATGCAATGCTGCAGGCTTGGGGAAGTGTGGCTGGAAAGTGTCTGGCAGAAAAGGACCTGGGGGTTCTCATTGACAAGGGACTGAACATGAGCCAGCAGTGTGCCCAGGTGGCCAAGAAAGCCAATGGCATCCTGGCTTCTAATAGAAATATTGTGACCAGCAGAAGCAGAGGTGATTGTCCCCCTGTCCTCAGCACTGGTGAGGCCACACCTGGAGTATTGTGTCCAGTTTTGGGCACTTCGATTCAAGAGAGATATCGAGGTTCTGGAGAGAGTACAGAGGAGGGCAACAAAGCTGGTGAAGGGCCTAGAGAAAAAATCTTATGAAGAATGCTTGAAGGAGCTGGGAATGTTTAGTTAGAGGAAGAGTAGGCTGAGGGAAGACCTCATCAGTCTCTACAACTACCTGAAAGGTCATTGTAGAGAGGTTGGTGCTGGTCTCTCCTCACAGGTAATTAGCGACAGAACAAGAGGGAATGGCTTCAAGCTGCAACAGGGTAGGTTTAGACTGGAGATCAGGAAAAATATATTCACAGAAAGAGTGGTTAGACACTGGAATGGGCTGCCCAGTTTGGTGGTTGAGTCACCATCCCTGGATGTATTTAAGAGTTGTTTGGATATGGTGTTGGTGGATATGGTTTAGGGGAGAACTTTGTAGACTAGGGATGATGGTTGGACTTGGTGATCCCAGGGGTCTTTTCCAACCAGAATAGTTCTGTGATAAGTAATCATCTCTAAGCAAACCACAACAATTATACAGCGGGTGAAAGATGATGAACAGAGCTGGTTAAATGAGATCTTCTTTAAGTGGCATGATATTATAGAAATAACAGAGTTATGTATTATTTATTAAGAGCAGCAGAATCCTGCACCCCACAGATCTCCAGAGAGTTCTTGTTAATAAGTACAATATTCTCTCCGTAGCGATATTCTACTTCATTATTAATGAGCAATCTCATTAATTAACTATACCTGAAAGTGCAGGCAGCACAACTGCCTTTGGAAAATTACTTTGTTATTCACAGAACTAGAGAACCATGATGCTGGAAGGAGCCTGGGACATCATCCGTCCTTGCTGTCTGTCAGAGACATCTCAGCATTTTGAAAGGGTCACGCTTCTCCACCAATGGCAAAACAAAACATTTCTTAAAATGGCTTTGATACACTAGCTGTGATTGATCCTAAAACATTAGAAAAGGAGAGCAGATTTGCAAGAGACACAAGTAGCAAAGCCAAAAGATTTTGATTCTAGTTATAAAATATGTTGAGGGCATATTGAGCTGTCAGGTCTCTCAGGTGCCTCTTAGTGAGTGAAATTATTTGCTTAACAGCCATGTGGAGGTTGACTGAAAGCTAAGAAAATGCACAAAGTGATCTTCGGAGCTACAGCTTTAGAGGAGCAAACATGTCCAAGAGAAGTTTCTGAAGCAAACTAATAGTGGGCTTCACATAGAGCAAAATGTTTGCACCTACAGACTGGCACTTTCCTGGCCCGCCTGTCTTACATGTGCATGAGATGTACATGTATTAATGGCAAATGGTGCATATCCACAGGTAGCAAACCACTTCAAAACTCTGTTTTGCTGTTCCCCTGGTCCTTGCGAGATCTTTGGTCTGCAGCAGCATCGGAGGTGAAGCACCCTCAGAGCAGACGAGGTACATGAGAGCAGACTTTGCATTAATTCACTGTGTAAGTGTAGGAGATGCCAGTGGTGCAGGGAGGCTCAGGCTCCAGCCCACTAATTTCATCAGTTCCACATGACAGCTGTGAGAAGCAGCCATTCCCCTGTCCATGAGTTGTCTTTCTGTGGGGAGTTTCTAGCCCATCAGCTGCAGGGTGCTCACTTTTTATGCAAACTCAGCCAGCTGCAGTTTACCTTGTGGCTAAGAGCAAGCAGTCTGCAGAGACCTGGTTCCATGGGCTTGGATTGATGTCTCCAAGCATTGGCTTGGGCAACTGCCTGCAAAAGAACAAGAACTTGAAAAGACTTCATTGACTCAGCAGCAATATTCAGAAGGTCTTGAGCAGAGGCTGGGAGGCATTTAGCCATAATGTGGTATCCAAAACCAACTTGCTCCATTGTTTTCTTTAGGTGTGTCCATCTCCTTTGTTAGCAGGAGAGGACTGGGGGAGCTGAATTTCCACTTGTCTAGCACCAGCAGCTCAGCATGGATCTGTGGTTATCGCCTTTTGCATGTAATAGGTTGCCTTGTATCTACCACATTTAGGTTGTAACATCAGCACTGTTATCAAATGGTACATTTTTGGAGGAGAATGATTCTCCATTGCCTCCACCAATTATTAAATCAGTGCAAAACAAGACTCAGATTCTGCCATTTAGATGTTTTACACATTTTATGTTATAAGGTGAAAGGCAAGCAGAGGGTTTTGGCTGGATTTTAGGGCAGCTAGATGCAGGTACAAAGCACATTAGCACTACAAGGAGGAAAGGACTGTTCTGATTGACATTATCTGCTTGTGTGTCTGTCACCAGTGGAAGTTCCTCTGTACAGACATATAATTCCTGCACTTGTGAGAAGGGGTCAGGTTGGCAAAGCATGTGTGCTCATACCAGCAGTTGTCTCGAGTGCCAACGCTGCCATGCTGTATGGCTGTGGTTCTGTAATGCAAAGTGCGCCCAACAGGAGCAATTAGGTACCCACAGCTTTTGGAGATGGGACTGGACTGGGAAATTTAACTTTAGCTCACATTTTTGACACTGTGAAGGTTCACCTGCTGCTGTGGAAGGTGCCAGAGTTACCGTGCTGTTTGTGCTCACTCAGGGCCAGATAAGCCTGAGTCCCACTGAAGGGGACAGAGACAGGGAAGGCATTTTGTTCCCTTCCCAACCCTGGCACACAAAGTGAGTGAATTCCCTGAGTGAATGGGGCACCCTAAAACCCACCACCACCCTGGGGGACACAGAACTTGAGAAGTCTTCCTCTGTGAGTGTGGGCTCTTTCCTGCTGTAGCCTCTATAGAAATTAATGAAGTTATTATTAAAAGCCTGATTCAGCATCAATGCAGTCACAGCTCCCAAAGGCATGTCTTCCAAGGCATCCGCGCCAGGATGAGCCTGTGAGGCAAATGGATCAGCAGGGGGGAGACTGATGGATGTCCTGAGACTGAGGAATGAGCTATATGGTCTTGCTATAAAGGGAGTGGAGATTGGAGCTGAGTCACCTAAACACTCCAGAATAGACTGGGAGAGGTTAAAGACATAGCTAGCCCAGAAACAAGGCCAGCCCAAATCCAGGGGCACATTATATTTAGAATTTGTTGGAACACACTCACTTTCATGAAAATTAACTTAAAAATTCAGTGGCTGTGCAAGTACTGACAGCTACAGTAAAGACCTTTGCAAGTTAGTATACAAATAGTAATGGATTACTTCTATTCTATAAGGTTAAAATATGACCAAAATATAATGAAAATAGTCCTTATTGTCAACATGATAACAGGCTTTCATTTAAGGTACTGTTATTCTGTGTTCTCAGTCGCATGCCAATATCTCTCATGGCAGCCTGGTGAGGTTCCT
>NW_009954567.1:1433930-1436722 GCF_000747805.2 Chaetura pelagica | reverse complement strand
AGTTGTGGTCAATGGCTCAATGTCCAAATGGAGGCAGGTGACGAGTGGTGTCCCTCAGGGGTCAGTATTGGGACCAGTTCAACATCTTTGTTGGAGACACGAACAGTGGGATTGAATGTAACCTCAGCAAGTTTGTTATGATACGAAGCTGTGTGGTGTGGTTGACGCCCTAGAGGGAAGGGATGCCATCCAGAGGGACCTTGACAGGAGGTGGGCCAGTGCCAACCTCATGAAGTTCAACAAGGCAAGTGCAAGGTCTTGCATCTGGGCTGGCACAACCCCAGGCACAAATGCAGGCTGGGGGAAGAATGGCTGGAGGTTCTGAGGAGCAGGACTTGGGGGTGGTAGTTGATGAGAAGCTCAACATGAGCTGCCAGTGTGTGCTGGAGCCCAGAGAGCCAAACAGACCCTGGGCTGCATCAAAAGAAGCGTGGCCAGCAGGGCCAGGGAGGGGATTCTGCCCCTTTGCTCTGCTCTGGTGAGACCCCACCTGGAGTGCTGTGTACAGCTATGGTGCCCTCAGCACAAGAAAGATATGGAGCTTTTGGAGAGTGAACTGAAGTGAATTTTCTACACTTGGACTCAACACTTAGAACTGTAAACAAGTAAGATAAACTTCAAAGAAGATCAGAGATAATGATGAGAAAAATGCAGCTTGTGAGAAGCTGGATTTTCTCTGACTCAATAAAAGACTGAAAAGGGACATACTATATGTACATGGAACAAAAGAAAATAATTAATTGCTCGCCAAATTCAGTAAGATTGGGTTAAGATGTAATTAAGCTAACTAAAGGTCAGCCAAATTAGGTAGAGGGATAAGTTTTCTAAAGGCAGAGGTAGTTAGTATCTGAATAGATTGCTTAGGAGCATTGTGGCAACCACGTCTTCTTTATTCCTATATCCTTGTCCGAATACTGTTCGGGATGCTGGGGTTTTGCTTCCTGTGGTTTTACAGTGTGGGAATGTAACTGGAGTCCTTCCCAGCTCTACTTTTTTATGATTTTATGTAAATTGAACTGTTACTGTGCAAAACCTCCTCTACTGTGTGATCCAGAACACTTCATCTACTAAGTCTTTTATTTAGATAGTTTCCTTCTTGCATATATTACAACAATTTATTTTTATTTACGAATAACAATGATAACCCTCAGAATGACGATAACACCTTTTACTCAATGACTCTCCAAGCTTCTTACAAAATTGAACTCATTATTGGCTCTGTTCATAAAACAGCAGATAGAGGCACAGGAAGGTTAGGGGATTGCTGAGTGTTTGTATGGTGATGGCAAAAATGGGCACAAAATCCAGGAGACATGTCTCCCAGGCCTTTTCCTAGCTGCTAGACCACATTATTTATCCAACAAATTATGCTGACGAAAATGGAGTACCCAGTTCACATGTCTGACACAGCTTGTTTTTTCTTGTAACATGAAGAAACCATAATTCTCTGAATGCAGAGGAAGTCCTGACTGCTGGTGGTCCAAGGTAAAATCCTTTCCACCAATTCCTTTCAGAATGCAGGTTAATACAACCTGAGCATTTGAGCCACAATGTTAAAACATAGTTACCTGTTTTTTCTTTTAGTGAAAAATGTTCTGATTGTGAAACTGTATATTATTTGATTTGGTAAAGTAAGAATACTCAATGTCAACAGAAACTAATATTATCTAACTAATTAAACCACCTAATGATGCAATATGTAGTATAGTATGTTTTCTCACAGTATTATGTTTTCACACAGCTGTCACTCACTCTAAAGGTTATTATTTTTTCTTTTCAGTACAAAAGCTAACTGTAAAACTTGAAACCTTTCTGGGAAATTGCTTTGATAGACAAAGAACATAGGAGTCTGTTTTTCAATTTTCAGCACTTTCTGAGACTAATATAAAGAGGTTTTGTTAGCTCCCCTCAGTTAAATGTGCAGAACCAGGTCCTCCAGGGTTGTGGTTTATTTTGCAGCTTTCTCACAACCTTTATAATTGCATATGTACATTAAGATAAAGAGTCTGTTCTTTTGCAAGAGTCTGTTGCGATTTGTAGATTGCTGTGTTGCTCAGTTTGCTGTTTTATAAAGAAGGCTGTCTGTTTAAGAGCAAACCAGGTGAATGTCATGGAAGTGTTGTATTTTCAATGTGTTCTCTCTATCTATGTTTTTTACAAAGTGCTATATAAACAGCTACATTACACTTTACAAATGATTAAGGAGGAAATACCTTGGCTACCTTGATTAATTATTGTTAATTAGTTGTAACTATCAGTACTGGTATTGGAAAAACATCTGTAAGTCAAGAGGAGATGAATGCTTCATCATGCTGGATATTCTTCCCACATCCAAAAGCTTAGTTAGTGCTTCAGTGACCTTACCATGCCATATTTCCTTCCTTCTATCTTCTTGTCCTTCTCCCTGTCTTTTGTACCAATTGGACACAGCCTGTGCTTGACAAAAATTTTAAGAATCACCACACACAACAGCCCAGACAAAGTAATTGCAGAGACTTCCAAGAATAATTTCTTCAGTCTTCTAGTTGCAATTAAATGCCCAATGCTTCAGGAAAAATGTCTGTAAGAGAAGATGATAATCCAGTGTTCTATTGAGCAGCTCAGTAGTACCTGCCTACACCTAGGACCCTGCCCTCCCAGGAGCGTGGGAGCAGACAGTGACAGCTAAACCCAAATACCTTGTTCAAGATAAACAGACTCTGGAATGGCCACACAGCTGTGTTCATACCTCTCGCTTGTGTCAACCAACTAATAGCAAGACTAGCATAAACATGGATTGATGTAATGTGGAG
>NW_009954567.1:1427830-1433531 GCF_000747805.2 Chaetura pelagica | reverse complement strand
TCAGAAACTTTCAGTGTGTTTATGGCAGCAGGAGATGTTGTGCCATGCAGGGATGCATGTGTGCCTAGTGGGGAGTGCAGGGCAGGCATGTGTTCGACATGCCCAGAGCAGAGCAGCTTTAGCACTGAACATAAATATATATAAGAAACAAGAGACACATTTTCTCTGGCAGGGGGGTTGGGCTAGATGATCTTTCAAGGTCCCTTCCAACCCCTAAGATTCTGTGATTCTGTTATTTGTATGCTGTTTAACAGTGGTCAAATAATATCTATAATTTGTCACTCACATTGTTTGAATAATCACTTTTTGTATTATAGATCCAACTCAATAAATTAGACAAAGAGGATTTGTTTAATAATTTAAATCCCTCAGTGTTTCAGGGAATTGCTGTTTCAATTATTGATGGTTCTTTCTACATTATTCACTTGGCCTTCATAAAGCACCTAAAGTGTTGATCTGACTAGCTTTACTATCACTGGTATTTCAGTAGTGTATTATGCAAACCTTAGTCCTGTCAGCACCTTTCTGATGGTATTTGATTCACTACATGCTTGCTGGTGGCCCAGTGAAGTGTACTGATTTCTTAGACCTCCCCTTCCCTGATATGTAATTACTGCCCTATGAACAACACTGTTGTTTTCTGTACTCATTTATGAAATTTTACACATGATCTAAATATTATCAAGAACTAAATATGACATAAATGGGAAATCACCCATTGTTTACACAGATCCTGTTCACAATATGACAGTTCAATAGCAGGCCAATTTAAACTGTGAAACTGCCTACTACTGCTTAAATCAGCTTCAACAGGGTCCTGCCTGCATTTATCCAGACATCTTCCTCCTGCCGAACAGCCCATCAGCTCCTAAGTGCTGCAGCCCCTGCTCTGGGAGAAGCTGGGTTAGCAAAGGGGATGCTGGGAAGCAGAGGAGGGCACAGGGGTGGGGCAGGATGCCATGCCCGGGGGCAGAGTGGCCCCAAGGCAGGTGCTGCTAGCACAGGGCACAGTGAGGACACATGCCAGGACCAAGGTGGTGGAGGACATCCCAGGTCCAGCTGTGCCTGGACACACCTCCTAGCAGATGTGCTCCTGCAGCCTCTGCTGTGGGATGCAGGAAGGATGGGTCTGCTTGGAGGGTGCAGGGGAGCAACCTCAAGGGTATGGGTGATGATAATCTCACAGAGACACATCTCCCTTCTACCTCCATGTAGGCCAGGCTCTCTTTCAGCAGAGGGCCTGGGCAGGTGGTGGTTTCACTGTAGGTGCCTCTTCTCAGTAACAGCAGCCAGCTGCATCTGTTTTTCTGCTGCTGAACAGCTGCAGGAGGACATGCTCACAGTTTCCATCACTGATCTCTCACAGTTTCTGTAAGCCCCCAGGAAGGAACCAGAAGAGGAAATATTTTCTTGAGTGCAAGCTGCAATGTAGCAGCAGAACTGAAACAGCCGATGTTGAATCTGAAAAACAGATGGTTGATAAAAGTAAAATATAGTTAATTCAGGAAGCACATAAATGGATTCAGCATGTTAATATTTAAGTGGCTTGGGCAGCTGCACAATTTCTGATACAGTAAGACCACCCTTTTCCTCCAGAGTACAAGCTGAGCTGCAGCTCTGGTGAGCTCTGAGAGGGTTGGGTTGTTCCTCTCAGCTTCTTTGTCTGTCATCTGGCCTTGGATTGGCCAGCAATGGGAAAGGAAGCACCAAACATTTTAAGGAAAACTGGGTTTGACACAGGGATCTTTATATAGCCAGCAACAGGAATGGAACTTCTTTGGCCTGATCCTGATCGCGTCACTTGTGAGCAATTCCATTAACATTGCTGAGGCCATCTGACTACTTGCATGGCCCTGGGAAAGGATGGCCACAAGGTGCTCTGGGGTCTGAGCACCCTGGGCAAGCTGGCTCTGTGTGTTGGTAGCTTGTGGGGAGGAGAGGTATGTGCTGCAAAATATTGCAGGACCCATGCACTCTTAGAGGGCATCCTTACCAGCAGACTCATAGCCCCAAATAAGGGAGATTAAGTCAACCCTGAAGCTGCACTTACTGCAGAGTGCCCTCTTAGGCTCTGATTCCCTCATCTCTAAGCTTTTACACAGAGACTCATTTTTCAAATTTTTCCAGCAAAGACCTGACCAGTTTCTGACGAAGCGGTTCTTTAAAAAGTGGTTTGTTTTTCAGCCTGAAGAAATTCTCTCTTAAGGGAAATACCACTTCCCGATTTGTCCTGCTGAGCAGCAGAGATGTGCAGAGCACAGCAGAGGTCTGCAGAGCAGGAGCCTGGTCAGCAGCTTCCTGCAGCAAAGTCAAACCACCAGTCGTTTAAATGTGGAAGCTGGGCCAGGAAGCCCATGTCCGTGTGAAAATTCCTCGTATCACGTTACAGGACCCAGTAACAGTCATCCACAGGGAATCACAAGTTTGGTGTGGCTTCTGTAATGAGGAGCTGCACGGGTATAAAATGTCTCAGATGTAAAGGAGGAGTAATAATCCAAGTTCCTGCAAGTGACTGCAAGTCCAAATTCCTCAGCAACCCCTGAGCAGTTGCAGCCTGCTTTGAACGTGCCTTGCTCAGGATGACGAAACCACGGAGGCTTGCAGCAAGTTTCACACACACACACGCACGCACACAAACACACACACACACAGACAGACACAGACACACAGAAGTACTTTTCTTCACAGTTGTCCGGGTCTGCAAGGCTTTCCGACGGGGGCCCCCCCGCCACCCGCTCCCGGCCGCCCCGGGCTCCGCGGGCGGGCGCTGCTCCCTCCCAGCCGCACCTCTGCCCGGCCACCGCTCCGGCCCCACCGCCTGCTTCTCGGGGCTTGTTTGGTTTGGTTTTGCTAAGCACTGCTGCTTTCTGTTCCTCTACAATAGTGGAGCTTGTGTACAGAAAGGTCAACCTCAGGTCAAGCCAGGATCTTTTATCTTTTGTCAAACCTGGTATGCAGACAAGCCTTATCCTGTAGAGATAAAGTGAATTTAAGCAGTTTGAAAAAGATGCTGGGAAATGTTAAAAATAATTTTTGGGCCATAGATTTTGGGAGTCTTCTTTTAATGTGAGCATCATTAATGTGTTGGTAAATGCAGACCCAGCATCCCCCAAGAGAACACAGTAACATACCACATCTGGATCAGAGTGGGCTTATAAAAAAGCATTATTAAAACGAGCTGACAGGATTAACCACTGCAACTGAAGAAAATAAAATCCACATTTTCCAACTGAATGTGAGCTGCACTTTTACCATATAGGGCAGTATGAATCTCTCTTTCCAGTTGTTAGCAAGAATCGATCCAATTTATTTTTTTTTCTCAATTTTAACTTCGAGGCTAATCAGTGTAATGATCTCCTGTGACAATCCAGAATGCTCTGTTGTCGTGATTATTGTTGTTTTGCTGAACACTTCCCTGAGAAATAGATTTTGACCAGAGGCAATGTCATGTGTCATCCCCCTCCTGTGTCTCATTGTTGTGTATCTAAAGTCTGTGCCCAAGGGCAACTTCTTTCTCCCTGTGTATCTGGGTATTTCTCTGTCTTTCATTCCAGGCAAAAGGTAGTAAATAATTCTGATTTAGCTGCTGCTGTGCCCTGATTAGGCAGCTGAAAAGAGGTGTAGCAGTGGCTCTGAGGATTTATTTCAGTTGACTGAGTGCTTGCTGGAGAGCTTTCTTGGTCAGTCAGCTCAGGACTCTTAAGGAAACCTCTGTAGACCCAATCTCATTGTGGTGGACACCATACAAGTACACAATTGGAAAGGGTGCTTGTCCTGCGGATCTTTGGTTCTGCAGAGGTAAAACAGACAGGAGCTGATATGTGCTCAGGTATGTGCTGATTTATGTGAATATACCCCAAAGAATGGGTCTCAGAACAGCACTTTCAAAGGGTGTCGGTCTGCCAGGCTATGGTGGGCTGCTGTGAAGACATTGCCCTGGTAATGTGGGAGGTTAAGACAGACCCTGAATACAGAAACACTGCTTCCAGCAAGGCACTTTGTTTGATGTCCAGCTTACAGTGCCCAAGCTCATCAGCTAAGGTGTATCTCCACGAGTAAGGGACATATGTAAGAGGTGAGTTGTGTCACTAGCCCAAGCCCACAAGCCCCTCCCAGGCCCTCTGGTCCCACTGGACTAGCAATGCCTCCATTTCTTGGCTTGGTTTGCTATGGGAGGTAGCAGTCTTTCAGAGAGTCCCACTGCCTGCTCCACTCCTTCTGTCAACCCAGCTTGAAGATGGCAAAGCAACTGTGCTGCAGCTCAGGTCCACTGTGACAAACCTAAGGGATAGTTCCTCAGGTGCAGGAAGGGATGTTGTGGTGCTATTGTCCTGAAAGTAGGGTCCATTACCCAGTATGCAAGAAGCTAATCCACATACAGAGTCAAGATATTGAGGAAAGAAGCCACCAGAGAACCTGCAAAAGCTCTCGTTTCAGCAGCAAAAAAAAGGTAAATTATTTTACGTATGCACCAAATTTTTTTTTTCCAGTTGTTATTTGTTTAAAAATTGCCCGTCCTTGCTCAGGTTAAACACTTGTGAAAGTTATTTTGTTGGGAGAACCAGAAGCAGTCTACACTGACACCCAGTGAAGTGACAGGAGTATGTTGTGGACTTCCATGGGTGTGGGGCTGAACCTTCTGGCCACAACCCATCTGTACTTTTTGCCTTCTCTTGCCCAAAACTGGGGGTAGTATGACCAGTCCTGGGACTGCCTCTTGAATGCAAAGGCATTTTGAGGACCACAGAGGACCCTAGATATGGCAGGATCAGCCCAACAGCTGCAATCACAGATAACCATGTATAAAGAAATTTGTATGGCTGAAAGAGATTAGAAAGCCAAGAGGTCTTTACCAGCATGGTGCCAGCAGTTGTGTAATTTGAGTGAGGGAAGGTGGCTCCCTGGCCATGTCGACTAAGTAACTCCTCTCATTATGCAGCTGGAGTCATGGGGGACAAGACACCCATAGGTTATCTTCTTTTGAAAATAGTAGTGAAGTGTCCACTGCTGCCCAGACAAACTTGCAACTTGCCTGTCAGATCTGTCTTACCTGCTGGGTATGGTCAATGGGATACTGTCAGAGAAAGGAAGGAAGGAAGGACTGATTCTGAGTATCATACAGCCACCCCAGCTGTGCAGTCTACCTGCCAAGCCCCCACCACAGTGGACAAGTTCTGAACTGTGGGCAGGTCCAGCTGGCCTCAGGTATAGCCTGGCAGGCCCCGGCATTAAACTGCGAGGTAGGGAAGGCAGCTGCCTGCACTGCCAGGCAGGACAGGGCACCTTTATGCCCTACCCATGACCCCCTCAGCGTCACAATGTGGAGGGTTTTCTGTGGAAGGAAAGTGGCAGGGGTACACATTTACTGCCCCAACTCTCCCACTTGCTTCTCTCCACAGATCCCATGCTGTTTCATTGGGGCAATATTTGGCTCCTGTGATAAGCATGAGCAAATTCTTGCAAGTGCAGTGAGTCAGACCCACTATCTGCCTTCTTTCGTAATGACGTTGCTTTTCTGGATCTCCAGCATGTCTGCCCACCTGCCTGTACATCGTCAGATTATGGCATGGGAGTGTAAAGTGATGGATCCCTTCTGTATCTCTGGACTTCTTTACAAAGTGGAGGGAATCTGTGCAAAATGAGGTTATTCAGCCAGAGAGTGTAAGAGCTGAAGTAAAGGATATACACCTGCATCAGGCAG
>NW_009954567.1:1426539-1427776 GCF_000747805.2 Chaetura pelagica | reverse complement strand
AGCAGGAAATAATGAATAATTACCTCTCTGCCTGATGATTTTTTGCCACTGGCATGATGCCTAAGAAGGACAAGGGGAATATTTCTTTCTGCAGGTTGTTGGTGGCCTCTGCAGATGAAGTAAGAAGAATGTTGCTGTCCTAGATATCAGAAAGGTTTCCCTTGGATCAGCTCTCTTTGTAAAAGCACCTCAATGCCTTTAATTTGCTAAATCCCAGGCACCAAGAAACCTGTATTGTAGGTTTGCAATGGAAAACAGTGAAAAAATATTCCGTGAGCCAAAACTCTAGTTGCCTCTGGTGTAACTCAGTTGAATTAAGTGGAATTACATGGGGAAAGGGTGGAGGCTGTAAATTTCATCAGTCTGAGAGATCTCTTTGAATCTCTCACATTTTCATCATAGAAAAAAGGAACATCTGGACATATTGTGCAAGGATTGCATTCTGCTTTCAGTTGTGTTGAGGCAAACCCAGAGTTGTCCCAATGGAGCAATTCAAGATTTACACAAGGATAAACAAGAGCAGGACTTGTCACCATATTTTTGGCTTTACTGCTTTGTTCTCTAAGCTTAACCTGTTTGTGTCCAGCTGTCCACATTTTGTAAATTGTCTTCCTGGATGAGACACAGGAGCAGAAGGCAAAGTCTAAGTAGTGTCCAGTTTTTCATTCAAGGGAGTTTTTCATGCTCCTTAGCATCCCCTAAAAACCTCTGACCTGTAGCTCTATTTTTCAGCAACTATTCTCGCTTTGGCAATGTGTAAATTACTCCTGCTACCTTCTTCCTCCTCTGCATTGCTTAGTCTTCTTTACTTTTCACTTCCAGTAAAGAAGAGTGAGGAACTGAGACTTTTGTTGTTGTTTTTCTTTTCCCACTGGCTCCAAAGGCCTCAGCTAAGAAAACAAAACAAGGCAGCTCACTCAGGGCCGTGCTGGGAATTGTACTTTTAAACTGTCTCCGCTCTGTGCCTCTGACACTTTTCAGACTATGAAGAGTTTAGGGAACAGGAAGAGGCTGTCAAATGCAGCAGTCTTGCGCTTGTTTGATTTGTCTCAAATTCCTCTTCTTACTGTCTGACTGCACCTTCAATTCTGTCTTGTTTTGGCCAGGGTCAAATCTGAAGTGCAATTTTTTTGAGAGTAACCAGTGATATCTGTTGCCCAAGTGAGACCCACATGCAGTGTATGATTTTTGAAGATCTGCTCTGAACCCCTGAGGAAGTTGTAGCTCCTTCAGCAGG
>NW_009954567.1:1416108-1426511 GCF_000747805.2 Chaetura pelagica | reverse complement strand
AGGACAGATTGAACACTTTGCGAAATCAGGTCCTCCATGTAAGCATCCAAAAAGAAAGGCACCAGAGACTCCCGTGTCCAGCTTTGCACAGGTCTTTTCAGCAGCTGGAGCC
The DNA here is from genome assembly GCF_000747805.2 of Chaetura pelagica. Taxonomy (NCBI): domain Eukaryota; kingdom Metazoa; phylum Chordata; class Aves; order Apodiformes; family Apodidae; genus Chaetura; species Chaetura pelagica. The sequence continues at coordinate 1,426,399 of NW_009954567.1, read as the reverse complement.
AGCCTCACTCCCTCCTGGGTGCTGTCTTCCACATTTTGCCGTGGCATGCAATGGCTCAGGTTGTGCCCACTCTGCTTTTCCTTCTTGCATGACTCACATGAGCCTGCTATCACCTTTTTTTTTCCTGCTGCTTATATTTATAATGCAGCAAGAAGGGTACTTGCTGCAGAAGTTGCCAGAAAAGTGTCTGCAAAGAATACAGGCAGCACCCTTTCTTACCAGCTTCTGCTTTTCCTCTAGCTCCCTGCACTGCTTTCCCAGAAGGCAGGCACCTGTGAGCTTGTAATGTATTGTGCTTGATGCCACCGCAATTTTAGGTTAATTGGCATTGTTCCTGAGGAAGAAATGTTCTTGCCCTGGTAGACATGAAAAAGCATCTCCATGCAGACATTTTCTGATGCTTCTCTTTGCCAAAACTAGAACAGTGAGGCAGGAGTTGATGTTCTAATAGCCTTGGCATAAGGACAGGCTGATGCTTGTAATGCATATCATTAAAAATGCTTAGCACAATGAAATGGTTGTTATTGTGCTTAAATCGAGCTGGACTCAGTAGCTAATTAAGTACAGACTTTTTCCATGGTTATATGCAGTTTTCAAATTCCTATAACACAAACTGTTTTAGAGGATAAGTTAAATACAGAATGCATTGAGTTTGGTAGAGAAAGTTTAAAGGTCTGCATTTTCCCACCAAAGCTATTTGATATCAGCTACAGAGTGGGTGTGTGTGTGTGTGGAGGGGTTATGACCTCTTTTATTTTTACAACCATTGCCATGATTTCATAATACTGGCAGCAGTCACTTCAAGCAAGGGACTAGACTTTATTTCTATAATTATATGCTAGTATGTGGGCATAAAACAGAAAAACTTTTCTATAGATAAATGCCAGTAGCAATATCCTTTTGTCCAACAAATAGTCCTTTAGCGGTGTTATGAATATTATATTAACCTCAATAAAAGCTATGCCAGAAATGTCTACTGTACATGGCACAAGTTCTGTGTTCTTACAGCAGCTTTGTTCTAAGTGAATATACTCAGCGTTGAGAGCAGGCAGTGCCTTTCTTTTGCAACTTACATCAGAGATGTTAATTCATTAATCATAATGGCCCATTGTAGGAGGTACTAAGATGATTTTTCACAGTGGTGAAACTGAGGCAGAGAGGGCACAGTTGAATGTAATGAATGCAGATTTCAGTGCCCCCATTGCAATGCTGTGGGTATGTCCGTACAGTGTGGTACAGGTGCACCTGTGCCAGCACCTGTGAGAATACTTTGCAGACTGAGTTTCTGGAGAGGCATGAAAAGGAGGATTAATCCATCAGGAGAGATGACACACCAAGCCCCATCCCTGATGCCCACAGACAACACCCCTGGGCTGGCAGAGTAAGGTTCTTCCCTTGGATCCCATCTATATAGGGGGTCTGTCAGCAAGGATGGGGGAGAGGATGAGGAATCCAAGAAGACAAGAGAATTTTGTCAAGATATATCACTCTTCAAATCAACCCCTCAGGACCTTCAGCCCAGCTGTGAAATCTGCAAAGCAAAGCCACTAGCGTCTCAGATGGCTGAGCCTGACATGCTCGAAGCCTGGGTTTTGGGTGATGCACGAGAATAAAGCACAGCCTGGGTAGTCACCAGTCTAGACTGAGACATCAACACCCCACCAGCACAGGCCCTGCTGCCCAAGAGAGTTGGAGGTGGTGGGAACATCTGCTCCCCAAATTTGAGAAGACTACAGGGGGAAATTTTTAGCCTAAGTAAGAGGTTACTTGGCTATCAGAAGTGGTTTTGCACTTGATGATTCACCTCTCCTGAACCCAAACCACTTTTTGGCAGAGCAGAGCGGATGGCTAATGAGGCAGAGCCCTCAGCAAGGGGCTGCTCCTCTCAGAAAAGGCTGGGCAAGACTCACCAGAAATTTAGACAACAAAATAACTCTTATTTTAAAAAAACTGTGTGTGTAAACATGCAGCATTGGTCAGGCCTGAAGTAACAACTTTTTCAACGTTTGAAGACCAGGAATCACTAGTAATTTCAACCAGCATGAACATACATTCTAGCTGGCTGTACTTAAAATGAAATGTCAGATGTAAAACAAGTACAATCATAGGGAATAGGGATGTTTGAAATGGCAAAAGAGATCTGAGAGTTAAGCCAGAGGCTCATCCAAAGCAAGGAAAGCTATGTCTTGCCTGCTGACCAGGACAATTCAGACATGAAGCCCAAGTGTTTTTCATTTTGTTTTTTGTGCTCTCAGTAACAGAAAGAGGCCTTTTTACTTCTGAAATAAACCACATCTCTGATAAGAAACTCTTCCACAGAGAGGCTGCAGCTTGAGTGGGTGTCCAAGTCAGAAGGCAACAGAGGGTTGCCCCACAGGCTCCTCAGTCCAGGCTGCAGCACCCCTGTCAGAGGAGTAAAACTGGGAAGGTGCCTGCCCCCTGCAGTGTGTGCAGATACTGCTGCTTTTCAGCTGCCTTGGCTTACCCTTGTAGCACTGAGGTTAGAAGATGTAGCTGGCTTGTGGCTGCTGTGAGGGGAGGTTTTATATCAACATTTATTTATTCCAGAATTGTACAGCAATGACAATAAAGTGGACAGTGCACCACTACCAATGACTCTGCTTTGCCACTGAAAATGGAAATTATTTGGTGATAGCATTCCTTGCCTGGTTAATATTTCCATTGTACAAACAGTGTGATGTACAAGACAAGGTTATAGAGCTGAAGAAAAATTAAGGCCTGATTCTGCTGTGTTGATTTTCAGAGCTATACCTACTCTGTTTCCAGTATAGTGTTCTGGTGCTGACAGGTATTGACAACCCTGTAATGAAGTTGAAACTTGAATCAAAAAGGAAAATTACTACATGCAGAAGTCAGCCTGCTGCTTATGTGTGTGAAGATACCAGAGCTCACATGGCTGACTCGTGGCACCAGGTACATTTTGGAGAAGCAGGTGAAATGTGTAGCATGTTCGTGATTGAAAACAAGTAGGTACACAGAAAGAGTACCAAAAATGATGGCAAAACACAACATTGTTCAACCCAGTGCTCAGGCAAGAGTACTGAATTTCCCACCTACTGACCTAACAAATATTTTTGTCATTGCTTCCCTCAGCTGACATAGTCTTTTCTGGACATAGTGTACATCCTTGCAGGCATCAGTATTAAACCTTACTCAATTATCTGTAATGGATCTGCAGCAAGATTAATTAGCAAAGACTGCCAATGGTCTGGGAGATCACATCTCCCAGATTCCTGCTTTGAAATATTGAATGTGAAACTTCAAAGTTCACTAAGGAGAAAAGGTTTAAGATAATTTTATTGTATTGGTGTTTCTGTTATTATTCTTTTCAAACTCCCACCCAATTTGTCTGTCTCATGGCATCTAAATAAACAGAAAACAGTTAGGTCTCTCTTTTGATACACAGGACCATAACAGGATGAAGAGAACACTACTAGGGCAGAATAGGGTGAATCTAAGGATCTTCATAGCCATCTCACACTGCCTACTTCCTTGCTAGAAAATGGAAACATAATGGGGAGGAGACAAGACCTCAGAGTATGTCCCCAAACAAGGAAACATCAAGCTGCATAATAATTATGAGCCTACCTTGCTCATTTTGTTCTGTCGAAAGAGTAAGAAAGAATAACCTGTCAGAGACCATTTTGAGCAACAAAGACACCTGAATTTGGTGAACAGCTCTGAATTTCTTTCATGGTGTGCACAGAGCAGCAAAGAACTTGCCTGGGAAAGACCAGCCTGATGTATCATCAAGGGGAATCAAACTGCTTTCTGCTTTCCAATGGAGTAGAGTGACTGAAGAATGGATGCCAGCTTCTTGTCTCAATTTTCTTGCCCTGGTTTTGGTGTAACACGCACCAGAAGTGTGAGAAACCTTGTCAGGCCATGAACATATACTGGCACAGGCAGGAGCCAAACTTGTGCTGGTCCTCATGTGCAAGGTGGGTCCTGGGGCTGCAGGACAAGGTAGGGGCTGGGGGCAATTACAGGCAGGGAAGCAGCAGCTCTGGCAGGGAAAGCAAGCCAATCTATCAATATGTATAAAAATACATAAAAATATAGTAATATATGCATACCTCCAGATAGTTCAGTGCTTTTTCTAAAAGTTGTCTTGACCTTGGAAGACCAGTACTTGCAGATACAAATTTACTAATTTAAATAGTTTATTATTATCTTTATCTGATTTTTTTTTTCTTAATCATACTTTTTTTTTCTCATTGATGGTTTATTTCTTTTCCCCAGAGACAAACACGTTGTTATTTGAAAATACTGCTTATTTCAGGAAGTCTGCTTTTCTGCCCCGTTTCTGTGCTGCCAGTAAGTTTCAGTTTCTGGGTCTACTGTTGCACCTCAGGGACAAAGTTCTTTGTTTCCCAATTCTTCAAGGAAATATTTGTGTGTGAACTTTACAATTTGTGTCCAGAATTTATCAGAGAAAAACAGAAAATTGTGCAATACAATTTTTCATAATATCAAACATTGGATAAGTTATTACTTGTCTTTTTTTGTTTTTGTTTTTTGTTTTGTTTTTTTGTTTGTTTGGTTGGTTGGTTTTTTTGTTATGCAGAAAGGAGGAACCCAAGATACCTCACATGGACCAGAAATGCTGGATACCAAATGGGACCATTTACATTTGCAGTTGCTGGTACATACACTCAAATTAGTCTAAATAAAAAATAGCAGCTGCATGGTAGAAACAAATTAAAGCTTATTCACAGTTGAGAGGCAACTTGAGGAAGTCAGGCATTGCCAAACTAGATTTGGCACAAAGGCTGGTCCAGTGTAAGAACCCCGTGCCTACGATGACAATAGCCCATAATGGTAACCCAAAACTATGTTCTGCTCGACCCCCTTGCTGGAGAAATCCTTACACTGCCTTGGACTTTTTCCTTTTTTTTTTTTTTTTTTTTTTTTTAAACATATGTTACACTGTGTCATTATGTAGGAACACACTTCCCTTTAACTTCTCCGTCTTCTCCTATCCTCTCAGCCTACCCTGCAGATTTTCCTTGGACAGCCACACTCATTGTGGCCAATGCCAAGAAAAGCCCATTCTCCAGCCTCATACTCTGTGTTAACTCCATACCAAAATGTTGATCAAGAGCAGGATCTTTCTCTGCAGCTGTGTCACAGGCTGTTTCTTACACAGGATTCCGTTTCAAAATGCTAGTGCAGTGGAAATCATGACCTCTTCCACCAGCAGTTCCATCTCCTGTTGCCTCATGCACTATATTAAAAAAAAATATATATTGTGTTATGGGAACGAGGGCACAGATGAGGCAAACTGCACAGTCCACACCCTCTGAATAGCCAAACTGGAGTTTTTCTGGGCAGAAAGCACCAAAAGTTCCAACTTGTTTTTATAGGAAATCTCAGCCAAATTCCGGCTACAATTAATTAAAAATACACAATCTTGTTTTGAAGGCTTGTGGCTGGGACCCTCCTGCTCCTGGCATCATCAGGACTTCTTGGTGGTGTGTTGCAGAGATTCCTGTGACTTAACAGAGTCAGTGTAAGTTTAGGACCCTCAGGTCAGTCTCTGCATTCCCCATTACCCCTTTTTCCAGGCCAGTTTGTTAGCTCAGGTTCCTCACAAGTTATTTGGGCCCTATGAGCTGACCCATGTGCACTTACACACTGAAGTGCAAAGCACCTCCTTTATGCCCAGGTAACAGAGAGGATGTGGCACAAGCAGCACTTTGGTGTCAAGTTTTCGGGCAGCTCTACCTTCACACTTGTGCAAAGTGGAAGAGAGATTTCACTACCTTGCAAGTGTTCTGCTACCTTCTCTCCAGCTCTTATCTGCCTCCACTCCCAGGCCCTCCCAGAACATCCCCTGGCAGCCACATCACCTCTGCTAGGCTTCTTCAGCAGCAGCCTCTTATCACTTGCCTGTGCAGGACTGTGCCAGCTACAGACAAGCACGGATGCAAGTGCTTTAGCTCCAGTTCCTCTCTGGACTGTACGAATGAAAAAGTGAGGCAAAGGTTTTGCTCTGGCACAGGTTTCCAACAAGTTAGCTCGCACTCAACTTCAAACAGCTTCCCTGAGCTCATTTGCAGGAACTGGGAAAGAGGGGAGGTCCTGGTGTGCCTGCCTGCTCCCTGCCTCAGTAGAACCTTGTGGCTGCTTGGCTGGCACCCTGCCTCTTCCAGGGCCCCAGCATGAGCTCAGAGCCTTAGAGGACAAACTGAGGGCTTTTCCTGATAAAGGGCTGACTGCTGTAGCTGAGGTAGCAGCAAGTGGCATTGCACGCAGTCTCAATTCCTCCTTCACACTGAAAAGTCTTATTTAAGTCTTATCACCTAACCAATGCAGACTCACCCCCTCTCTTATGTATTGGCTGCCCCCCAGCCTCTTCCAGGGCCCCAGCATGAGCTCAGAGCCTTAGAGGACAAACTGAGGGCTTTTCCTGATAAAGGGCTGACTGCTGTAGCTGAGGTAGCAGCAAGTGGCATTGCACGCAGTCTCAATTCCTCCTTCACACTGAAAAGTCTTATTTAAGTCTTATCACCTAACCAATGCAGACTCACCCCCTCTCTTATGTAAAATTCTTGGACTTCGTCTTATTTGCAGTTCTTGAATACAGCTTTAGGCTGAAGGTAGGACCATGTCTTCAAGTCCTCCATGCTCTGGTGCTAGGGACCCTCCCTGAGGAAATGGGAAACAGACAGCAAACATCTTTGGGCTGAAGATGGATCTGAACCTGTGTCTCCTATTTTGGGAGTCATTAAATTAGAGAAGGAAGGCTGTACACACAAGGGTCTACACAATGTGCATCAGATCTGGACTCCTGACGGAGCAGAGTTTGATACACTTTGGGAGTACTCAGCCAAACAACAAAGGTTGTATTTAAGAACAGGGCCTTTTTGGATTACAATTTTGTTCCAAGACATCACAATTCCAGTTAAACCTTCCTTTAGGCATGTCCTCCCCTTATTGAGGCTTAACCACCCTCCTCATGGTAGATTACCTTGGATGCCATAGCAGCAGATGGGGGGAGGGGGCTGCCGTGTCTGAAGGCTGGGCCAGTTGTGAAGGGTGCTGAAAACCTGTTTGGTAGCCCTTGTGTGAATGGGGCCTTTGTTAGCATCTGACGTGGGATGTTCAGAGAACTTGGGAAAGTATGCTTGGCAAGTAAACTCACCGAACTAATAATAAAACTGGTCTTCAAATTTGCCAGGCTCCTTTGCCCGAGGCAAGAACAATTAAAGTCAATGAATTGTTTAATGTAAGGAAATAACAAGAGAAGAAAAAAAGCATACTGTTCCTTGATGCTGTTTTGGAATTTCTCTTGTGTAGATCCTCCTCTGGATTGATGATAAAAGCCTTTGGCATGCATCCTGCAGAGAAATCAAGAAGCGTAACAGAGATATGTGAGTCTCTTGAGGGCTATATCCTTCCTTTGCATTGGAATGGACTCTCTGATCTAAGGCATTTTTCACCTCTAGCTTAGATGATCCTCTATCTGGCAGGCACATATTTGATTTTGGATGTTTTGAGCAGTCTCAAGGCTTTCATGGGAGCACTCGCAATGACATGGAGAGCTGTTTCAAGTATGCTGGCAAGATCCAATCCTCCTCCACAGGAGGCCCAGAACAGGCACTAATTACAGGATGGGTGTAGCACATACCTGCCTCTGGTGGGAAAGAACTGAACACAAGAGCTGCATTGCCACAGATCCAACCAATGTACTCTCCTCCTTGTGAAACCAGGAGGCAGAAAATATTTTTAACAATCAAGAAGAGACATAATCCCTGCAGATAAGGCAGGAACCTGGTTTAGAAACTGTCCTGGTTCTGGCCTGGACAACATTCTACTGTTTTCCCATCGCTTTTCACCATCACCTCTCATTTTAAGGCATTTTTAAGAAGGATATATATCAAGAGGTTGCAGGTTAAAGCAAGCACTAAATATAATGTCAAATAAATGTGGTGCTAAACCTGTGCTTTGGGAGGACTTCTTTAATTATTTGGCTTCTGTGTCTTAACTGACTCTATTCATAGCTTGATATGTTTTCTGTATCTGTTCCTAGATAATGTATTGGTAACTTTGGCTAGAATGAGAAGAACAAATTCATGGGTGGTAGTTACTGTTACTCCACAATTCCCTGTTAACTACCCATGGATTTATTTTTTCTTCCTAGTAATAAAGAAATAGGTGAATAACTGCCAGTTATGCATAATGTTCACATTTGTATTTTGGCAAAGTAATCACAAAGATGAAATTCTATAAGCTGTTTATTTGGATTGGGGAAGAATGGCCCTTTCTCCAAAGCAGAAGGGTGCACTATCATGCCAGACCATTGCAATCTGGAATAAGGACACACTGCTTCACGATGGAATGAGAAAGGGGCTGAGTTATGCCCTGGTGGTTCCTTTGGTGCTCGTTTCTGAGACCAAAGATCTCAGCAACACTTTGGTCTGGGCAGTGCTAAAGGTGGAAGAATGTGAGATGCAAAGGGACACTGTATTTGCCAGAGCATTGAGATATGTCTGTCACACAGGGAAGCATGCCAAAAAGCTACCACAAGTTACCAGTCTCCTGGGCTAGCTTTATCAGAACATCACATTTAAAATCAAAGGAAGATAGTCTTTAAACGAGAAAACTCAGACCTGAGATTACAACACATCTCCAATCTTTGCAGAGAGAGTCAAGCCCCACTTCAAGCACCGAAATTTTCAGTGGCTTCCTGGGCTGCAGCAAAGCCCACATTGTTCTTTTCCATTCCCTAGAATAGCCAGGTTTTCTCCATCATCCTAAAGGCTGAGGTGTGGGCCCACTGATGCAAGGCTTCTACTTCACAGGTCCTTCCGTGATGGCTGTTCATGATTTCTCTGCTCTGTCCCATTGTGCCTCCCAGGGCCACCTCAGTTACCCATTCCCAGAAGCTGGGCAGGATGGCAGCACCCAACATAAGGTCCACTGTCAACTGCCCTTTCCTCCCAGGAATGGTGAACAAGGCAGACAGCCTTTCTGCCATGTGGGATGACTTTACATGCTGCAGTTGGCAGCTTTGCCCACCCTGGGGTGGCCAAGAGAAAGCTGGGGGCTGTGGTTCAGAATTCAAAGGCAAAATCCAGCTGTAAGCATAATGCAGTCACAAGCCTGATCCAAAAGTCCCTCCTCTATCCCCATCTCCCTCTTATGACACTGGGAGAATGGTCAATGCCATCAGTAATGTTCCAGGAAAGACACAGCTGGTGTCTTCAAGCACTAGATGGGGTGTAAGCTCCAGGTCTCCATGATCGCTATCAAGAATTCATTCACAGGAGAGGCTGGAGGAGCTGGGCAGCTAACCATGCTCTGAGGGCTGCTCAATGGCACCACTGCCTCTCTGCTTGCAGATGAGGGCTAGGTGTGTGCAGAGGGTCGTACACTCCTGGAGAAGATATGTCAGGAGGGCTGGCAGGCTGTGTCCTAAGCTCAAGGCAGACTCAACCTAGCTTGTCAGGTTTCCTTAGGATGAAGGAAATAGTGTTTTGTCCTGCCTTCTACTCCTGTTCCTTATTTAAATAGCCTCCTCTGTGGCTTAAGGAAGAGGCACAGATGGCAAACAGCCCACAGCTGTGCTGCCTGGGGACAAGCACAAGCAAACACTCTTGCACTGCAGGAGTAAATTGCAGACCTGCCAGAGCTTGTGGAGAGCAGGACTCCCTTAATCGCTGCTTGTCAAGGTAAACAGCATAGTTTCCTCTGGTTTCACTGTTTGTGCCCCTCTTTTTTCCCTCCCAGTTGATATGACTAGAGCAGCTCTGGTCTTAGGTCCCGTGCAAGTTTTCCAATGCTGAGGGACTCCATTTGCACACAGAAGATATCATCAGGCATTTTCCCTTCCACTCTTTCTAGACCACATATTACCTACCTCACCAAAAGTTTGAGTCTAAATATTTAACCCTCAAAATCTGCTGAAACCCTATTTAACATGGATATGCCTTGACTCAAGTATCGACTGTACCTCACTTCAGGGGGATTATTTACATGAGTCAAGTTGTGGGAGATCCACCCTGGTCCTTCTCAATCCCTTTTCTGCTTCTGGCACATGTATACATAAATATAATGTCCAGTTTGTAGTAAAAAGTAGTTCTTCTTTCTTTTCTCTGTTCTCAGTCCTCTAAAAGGTTTCTTTTGAAGGAGAAGAGGATTGAAGAAAGGACTTACAAAGTAATTGCTGTTGGTGTGTTGTTGTTTTAGGTCGGTTGTGGTTTTGGTTGGGTTTTTTTGTTTGTTTGGTTTGGCTTTTGCCTTTTTTTTTTTTTTTTTTTTTTTT
>NW_009954567.1:1362926-1415920 GCF_000747805.2 Chaetura pelagica | reverse complement strand
ATGCTTTATAAAATGCAATAGGTTTGATGTTGTTTCAGGAAAGCAGGTTCAGCCCTTGATGACAGTTATGTGGTACCTCCCCTGGAGGCACATCTCCTCTCTTTTTGCCTCTTGTGGTCATTACGCAGGAGACCAGCAATGGTGCAAAGGCAGGGTAGGTGCAATGGGCCCAGCTGGGGCATTGCTCAAAGAAGACAGAGCTAAGGTACTTAGCATGTGTCCTGGTTTTCCAAAGTTTCAAGTTTTGCTGAGCTCATTACTCTGAATTGCAATCTTGGCACTGCATTAATGCGTATTTTCCAGTAAATTTATTAATGATTAAAAGAAGCAATTTTCTCCTTAGTATATAGTTAGCGAGTTGTCATTACCCACAGGTTGTGCAGGTGGCGTATTTTTGTGCCTAATTATAGGCAGAAGACCTGCTGAAATTCCACAGAGATATTTCAGTTTTGCTTCCAGGACTGAAACAAGTGACATGTACAGAGAGCAGCTGCTGGCAGAGCAGAAGAAGATGTGCATAGGTCTTTAACGAAAAACCCTTGACAGTCACATTCTTGTTGGTCACGGTATTTCTCAGGTAATGAAGACACAACCCTCATCCTCTCATCAGTCTGCCTCCATCGCATCTTGCAACTTATGTCCACTACCATAGTCTTCATCTTAACTCCTCTGTAAGCCATTAACTCTCTAGAAGCCACAGTACATACAAGGCTGTTTGCTTCCTCTTGTTTAAATGCGTATAAATGGCAGTTGGAGGGAAACACTCCTTTTTTCAACTTGGCATAGCTGTGCAGTGAGTCTAATACTCTCCACGTGCATCTGCAGCCAAGTTTTCCTAGCCTTATCCATGGCCCCCCTCCTCTTTCCCCACCACAACAGCCATCCTCTGGTTTCCACCACGCGGAGGTGCTATATGTCCTACCTTCATGTTTCCTTCTTACCCAGAGTTATGTTATCTTATTTCATCACTCCTAGATTTTTGGAGATATAGGTCTGTCATCACCCCTTCTCCAAGATTCCACCTCTCATGATAAAGATGAAGAAGAGGGACTTCCCCCCCAGCCACAGTTACGGCTCTTCTCCTGATCCCAGCACAGATACACCTGCACAAAGGTAAGGGCTTCATCCTGCTGGCAAGTCCCCTGCAAGACTGGAACCTCCAGGAGGCTGGTTTGGGTTCAGGAGGGGACATGCAAGGCTGGCTCCTTGATGTGATGGAGTTCCCACCAGTGGTTTACAATCGTTGACAACTTGGTAATTCTCTAAGCTATAAAACTGGCTGGTCCTGTTTCAGTCTGAAACTTTGATCAGTAAATTCCTCTTGGGGCCTATGAAAACATTACAAGCTCTACATATAACTGAGAGTTTGGCTGCCAAAAATACAGATAGTCCAAGAATCATCAAATTAACCAAAGCAATGATGCAGCTCTGTTTTGTAAACACAATGGATGCAGCTAAGCTCCCATGAAAAGCCACAAGACTGTGAAAACTGAAATGATTATCCTTCCATTACATTCAAGGACAGTCATAATATTAAAATAAAGGAAATATATGCCAAAACTAGAGGACTGCCAAATATCAAGTAAGGGAGCAAGTCTGCAAATGGGAAAGAGGAAGAAATAGGGGTTGGTGATGATTGTTGTGTTCATTTGTAATATCTATTTCCCCTCCTGCTGCTTGTCAGGATGTCAAACTGCACATTTCAAAGAAGATTTTTATGCTGGAAAACCTTGAGTGGCATGTGTAAAGAAAAACCTGTTGCCCATGGCAGCACACATTTTCCTTAGTCACACTCACTGAAGAAGAGATACTGTATGTTTTGAGGGAGGATTTTCTCCCTTGCAGGCTCGCCTAGTCACTCCTTGATGTATGTTTGCTAGGTGAATCACAAACAGAAGTGCTGTTTGGTCCAAGAAGCTTTCCTTGTAGATATGCAACCACCTTTCTGTGTGATCCTTGGTGAGTTAACATGCCCAGGTGCCAGACTATACCCAGAAATATTCAGGCATCCCTTCAGGCCACACGTGACACAGCAATATCCAGTACCTCCACACATTATCTTTCATTTTGAGAAGAAAGGGAAAGGAGGAGTGCAGATACAAGGTTATGAACAGCCTGAGCAGTGGCTCTCAAGGCTTCACACCTTCTCTTGCTTTTCACCTCCTTGCAGACCCTTATAATCCCAAATTTTAAAGCACTTCCTAAGTCCTGTGAAAACTTTATCCCACCAAATCTTTTCTTCCCTACATTTTTTTTTCTCAAAAGCTTTCTAAGCTCTTCCTCTACCCTCATTCCACCTTTTCATTTTAAAACTGAGCATACAGTGCTGGGGAATCTGCCCCTTCAAATACTCCTTCACACCCCTTCAGAAAGCTCCTTTCTCCTGGTAAACCCTCCTACCTTCTCATCCTCCATAAACCCTCCTTTTTCATGACAAGAATTATTATCCCTGTAAATTGTCTTGTCTTTGTTTTGTTTGTCTACCTTCCATGGCAAACAGTTTAGAGCAGGGAACAGGGTTTGTTCTGTCTCTGGAAGCTTGCTACTATTTGCATCCTCTTTAAACAGCAATAAATCTTGAATCTGTCTTGCTGTGCCTCTGAGAGTGCTTAAAACTTTTTTTGGTCTCAGTCTGATGGAAAAACCCTTTGGCACATTAGGATTGCAGAATGGGTCTTCCAGTAGCCCTGAGGGACTCCTACTGGGCTTTCCCTAGGAGCACAGGTCTTTCAGCCAGCACAGAGCCCCAGGAACATGAAGGGTGCTGAAGGAGGGAGGGTCATTTTCCCTGCCCAAAACTGTAAAGAAATAAAGGACAAAAAATGGGGAAAATATTACTATAAATGGAGAGAATCCCATTCTCTTCTGGCAAGGGTATTTTGTGAGTCATGGTTATTTTCTTTTGAATTCAGAGCTCCTCTGAGCTGATTAAGTGGAATTAACAACACTGTCGGGAATCCTCACAGTTCCCTGTTGCTCTGAGCCCTGTGGCTCTTGCTTTACCTCTCCTGCCTTTGGGAACACTTGAGGAATTTATTAATGAGGCCCAATTACAGAAAATCATGGGTTTATAAATCAACATTCTTGCTAATGCTGTAATGGCTCTTTTAAGTCCTCAGGAAGTTAAAACAAACTCGTGAACCCACCTTCCCAGGCATTTTTGCTCCCCAAAATACCCAGAATGAAAGATGTCCTCAGAGCTGGCCAGTTATCCCCACCAGGAAACAGCAGCTGCATTGCCAGTTCAGTGGAGGGTCCTAAGCAGCAGTGTGTTACAGGCTCCAGATGCCTCTTGACAAGACTCCAGGTGTCAGGAACACCACGGGCAGGAAAGGATTTTAATTAACTGTCTAATTATTGCACAACATTACACTTATTTGATCAAATTATTTGTACTCTGTGCAAGGCAGGGACTCATGGGAATACTAGATGCTAACTCTGAATAAGAGGTTGAGCTGAAAGGCTCAACAGGTCCTGTTGGTCAAGAGGTCCACCCAGCTGGTCCTGGCACATCCTGGGTTCAGAGGGCCTCCTTCAGCACAGACTTAATTTCAGCATTCAAGATGAAGCTTCTAGCTTTTTCCACAGACAGTAAACTGTTGTCACAATGTTGAGAGACCAAGACTGGCATGAGGTTTCTTCACTGGTAGTGTTGTTCTTGGGTAACATGGAGGTCTTCTGAAAAAACAAAATGAACCAATGACTCCTGTGAGCAACAGAGCTAGTGGGGGATGGGTTTTGGTGTCTAGGTCTATGCTTCTGAATAAAGGGAGCCAGTGATTGATTCCTGGTCCTGATGACAAGTAAAGCACAGAGACTTACTCTACACCATTTGCTGTTTCTGGTGCAGGATTGTCCTGCCGGCATAGCATGGGGTCCCTAAGAAACAATTATTCTTTTTAGTGTGTTGTGTGTAGCTTTTTAAAAAGTGTTTGAAAATACAGGCCAAACTTTGTTGTAGCTCACACAAACGGGGGTTTTATAGTCTAAAACTGAGTTGTGTTTGCAACACAAAATATGTGCTGTATGCCCTAGGGTAGAGCATATATTTTGTGATGTTTCAACACCTCTGGGATGGTGTTAAAAGACTCATGGGCTGAGAAGAGCCAAGCCTAGTGAGAAGAGCTCGTTCATGCCACCTCCTGGGAACAGCCTCTAGCCAAACTATTTCCCAAGTCAAGTCTGGGCATTGTATTGAGAAAGTTGTTTGAGGCTGTGTAAAGTGAAGCTAAGGGGCAAACAAAGAAATGAACTGTGAGGATGAGCAGGTATCCACAGGCCAAGCACCCTTCATGGACCTCTTTTAGCAGTATGGATGCAGTGAGCATGTGTTTCTCATGTAACTTTTCAGTTATCTCATAAAAGCTCACCATTGATGCACTAATAAGCCTTTCCCTTGTCTACCCAAAGACCTAATTTCACAGAACTTGCAGGGTTTTTTGGATACATTTACTGTTTTGTCAAGAGTAGTTAAAAGTTTCTTCAAATTAGACTGAGAGGCAGCTCCAGAGAAGTGTATATGAGGTGATGGTATGAACATACATGCCTCCTTTTGTTGGGAAATAAACCTGAAGTCAGTTCACACCAACTCCACTTTCTGTTTTACAGGAGTGCTGTAACTTCTAAGAACTTCTGGCCCAGAAGAAAATGACATCAGTGTATCCTCGAGCTCAGGGAGAGTGCAAAGCTCAACACTGTAGAATTTCCTTGATTCCTACCTATCATCTGAGGCTACACACTGGCTTGTAATCTTCTACTGCTCAAGAACCAGGGCTGTAGTTATTCTGTATTTCAACATTCCTCTTTCTAAAAGTCATTGCCTGCCTATGGCATGTACCACAAATTGTTCCTCTGACAAGCACCAAGCCCAGTTCCAGGTAGGTCCATCAGTAATTTGCTGAAGTTTGGTGCTTCCTAGTATCTACATATAATTCTGCTTTTCTCAGTGAGTCAGAAATCTAGCTCCAGCAAAGTCTAAGGAGGCTAGCATAGTAGCAGAATGCCATTCCTTGTTATCCAGCATCATCCACAATGTCAAACACATGTCTCCTCCTTAAATATGTTGAGGAGCTGGAACTGATCCTCATCAAGCAGACCAGATTTCTTAAGCAGATAGAAAATCTTCAAAACGGCTTCATAACCAATGTCCCAGCTGTTACATCCTCAAGGAGAATTACGGAGTCAGAGTACAGGAGACAGTGACATTCAAGCCTCCTGTAGAACCATACAAGGGAAAATCCATCACAGGCTCTGCTCTTTGGGCAGCTCTGAAACTGCTTGCCATTGAACCACTGCTCTCCTGGGGAAAGTAGGGAGTGAGAGGGCCAGGCTAGTGATAAGGAGCTGACATCTGTGGCCCTGTGCAGTCTGCACAGTTCATGAAGCTACAGATACTTTCCGCCAGATGAGGCCCTTTGGGATTCATGGGGTTATTAGCATTATTGAGAATTTTGTCTATTCATGGGGACAATATACTCTTTAGACTGCATTACTCATTGTGTGAGTCACCATGTTGAATAACATATGTTTCCTATATTTGGTAGATGACACAATACATTGCACTTCGGTTCAGAATTATATTCCATATAAACACCACTAGGTGTACTGCAAATTGATTGAATATGTTTGCATTTTCATTTTTCACATAATCAGTTGCAGAACTTGCAGTATTAAGCCAGATCAGCAATATGCTTCCTGATAGTATCTAGATTATACAAATTTTGTATATATTCTAACGGAAGACGTTTATTTGACAGAGAAGGATTCTGGAGGTACGCAAACAAAAAGAGCATTTAATTTCAAGAATTTACAAAATTCCACTGGAACCAATAAGACTATTCAGGTACTTACAGCTAAGCACATGCATATTTCTTGGCATGGTTGCTAAACTATTGTTTTTGCAAGGAAGGAGTAGTGATCCATCATCATCACATGTAACACAATGCTAAAGGGTACTTTCATCAGAGAGAATGGCAAAACTCCCATTGATTTGAATGGCAGCAGGAGCAGGCTCTGACACCGAAGTAGTAAGTTTGTGTAAACAAAAGATACAGTGAAAGCTCCTCATTAGAAGTATTTAGGATGATTGTGGAGCCTGGGAGTCTTTTGGGTGTGAAGCCTCAGAGGTAAAGTGATGTGGTGCACTGGGATTTCTAAAATTAACTATTTTGGTTCATGCTACAGGAGCTAGAGTGCTGAGTGGCTAGAAAGCTTCTCCAAGGTCCCCTTTAAGCACAAAAATTGTGCAGAGGATATGTTATGCTTTAAACCATAAGGCTGGCTGCTGACAGCAAGCCTTTGGTAATCTTGTGAATCTTCTTGATTAATGATGAAGAATTACTCTTCCTTATCTTTGAAGTTGGGCATAGCCCAGATACACAGGCATTTCAATCCATCTTGCCTTGACAACATGTGAGGCTCTACAGGTATGACAGTGGTTTTGATTGGTCTCAGATGAGGGGCAGCAGGACAGAGATGGCTTGATTCTACAGAACAATGGCTTTCTGGCCTTGGGTCAGCCCCAGGGCTCATCATTGTGCTTGGTAAGCTGCAAATGAGCAGCCAATCTCATATCTAGCCTCTCCTCCTCACCTCTTTCCTCACTATCACCAAGAGGGGATGAAAACAGAGCTACTCTAAATTAACTTACGGGAGATCAGCCCTTTAAATTCATCTTTTCCATAGTGGAAGTCAATGGCTTAGCTCTTATTATTTCACTTTTCTCCAGTGAAATTAAGATCATCAGAATTACTGAGGCTGAATAAGGTCCATCAACATCAACACAACTCTGGGTATGCAGATACTGACTGCTGAAAGAGGAATTCCCTCAGATGAGTCATTTCAGAGAAAGCAGAAATTGCCTTAAAACACATTTCCATCTCTACTTGTTTGATTTTTGACTTTCTGATGCAGATAAAATATTTTTATTATGTTTTAGTTTTGATACCCTGGTGTTTCTAGAGAGGTAGTTAGGACAGGGAACTACTTGGAAGAGTCCAGTGCAGAGCCACAAAGATGATTAAGGGAGTGGAACATCTCCCTTATGAGGAAAGGCTGAGGGAGCTGGGTCTCTTGAGCTTGGAGAAAAGGAGACTGAGGGGTGACCTCATCAATGTTTACAAATATGTTAAGGGTGAGTGTCAGGAGGACAAAGCCAGGCTTTTTTCAGTGATGTCTAGTGATAGGACAAGGGGCAATGGGTGCAAACTGGAACACAGGAGGTTCCATGTAAATATCAGAAAAAACTTCTTTCCTGTGAGAGTGACAGAGCACTGGAACAGGCTGCCCAGAGAGTATGTGGAATCTCCTTCTCCGGAGACATTCAAAACCCGCCTGGACACATTCCTGTGTGATGTGCTCTGGGTGATCCTGCTCTGGCAGGGGGTTTGGACTAGATGATCTTTCGAGGTCCCTTCCAACCCCTAGGATTCTGTGATTCTGTGCTTATCATTTTCCTTAGGGTGGAGAACCTCAAACTTTCTGATGCAGGCCTGAATTCCTTTACAAATGTCACAGAGATGATTCACGTTAGGTGAATTTGCTTTTCCTATCCCTTTTCTGTCACTCCTTAAAGCAGTCGGTGGACACCTTACTACAGACAGATTTACAGTTGACAATTACTGTTATAGTTAATTCTGGGATTTTATGCCATGAAGAAATAGTACTTTGCAAAATGATGTTTAGATCCAAACTAACCCTCCTACCCCTATTGCAAAGTATACAACTTAGAGTTCTATGACTCTATACCAAGACACAAAAAAGCAGCAGAACCAAATAAGGGATAAATAAACAAAAAGTAATTTCAGAATATGTAAATTTCAGAGAAGCTTCAGCTCAGCACTCAAACCCCAAAGAATATCAAGGTTGCTTCATGTCTGCAGAGATTAAATTAACAAAGCTACTCATCTGTCATAAATAGTCTGCGTGTATAATTTTCTACATCTTCTTTCAATAAAAGATACGCAAATTTGAAATTGATGTGAGAATTGTTTCTCAATTAGAAACA
This sequence comes from Chaetura pelagica, assembly GCF_000747805.2. Lineage (NCBI taxonomy): Eukaryota > Metazoa > Chordata > Aves > Apodiformes > Apodidae > Chaetura > Chaetura pelagica. Next base: position 1,407,915 of record NW_009954567.1, on the reverse strand, counting down.
CAGCAATTACTGCCTTGGGTCCCAGCTATGTCTTTTATCTAGATCTAGTAGAGATCAATAACAGAGAAATTAGAAGAAGGTACAAGAAACACAATGGAAGAAAATTATCTAACAATCTGCCACAGATGCATTCCATTCCAAGTGTTTCCTCATTCTCTTTTGCTTCAAAATATAAATACTTACTCTGCTAATAGATTTACTCGTAAGTTTTATGACCTACAGTGGAATTGAGGGTATTCTCATGATCCAGAGGAGTGCTTTAATGCTTTTGAATCCTTTAAGGTTTTGAATTCTGGTGTATTGTGTAGAGGCAACTTCTACTGTGTAAACACATACTTTGGTTTACATTTTTATCCCTTCACTTGAACTAAGTTTTTCATTGTTTTGAATGTAATTGTTATTTATGATGGTATTTTGTATGCCTTTCCTTTATTGTAACAGAATAGCAGCAATTTCTTTATTGTCACTATCATATTTGTAGTTTTTAAGTCTGATTGCTAGTACATTATGTAAAATGTATTTTAATGCTATTTCATTTTGAATAAGCACACTATTTCTCACTCAAATGACAGTAATGTGACAGAGCAAACATTTCACAAAAATATTTAATTAGTGCCTTTCAAGGATCAGACTAGCTCATCACAAATGTCTCTGGTTTTAAAATATTTGCATCAATTAATTGTAACTAAAATTGCCTTTTAAAAAAATTAGTCACCAAATCACTTTATTCCTACACTTCTTCAGTGGTTTTGGATGAATACTAGCCAGTTTTGATGATCTGTTTTTTGTTTATTGGCTAATTTATTACAGCTGCTCTTATTGAAGTGCTGTTTTTTACAGTAACTCTCAAACTTTAAAATTGAGATCTAAGTGTGAGAAAGGTAGGAGTGGGAGAAATAAGAAATTACTTGCCAAGGGTTAAAGATTTTAATTCAACAAGTCTTGATATGAGGATTTTGTTTACTAATTTTCTTCTTGTTATTAAGTGTAATTTCTCAATCCTGCCTTCAATCTGATCCCTCCTAGGCATTGTGAAGTTTATTTATATTTGGGCAATATTATCTCAGAAAGACATACACCTACTCCTCGAATAAATTGCTGTATGTTACTACAGCTTGCAAAGCTCATCACACAGTAAAAGAAGGCCATGCACTCACAGAGTAATAGAAAGTTACCAGCTGTTTTAATAATAGTTTATTTTTAGATATTCTCTAACCTAGCACTTGACCATTTAATATCTGTATGTGAACAATACTGAAATCTGTGAAATTTGTGGACATTAATGGTTTTCCACAAGAGGACCATCAGATCTCAGCTGCCCAGTCATAAAGGCATAGGTTTTTTTCACTTATTTCACTTATGTCACTACTCTTTCCTTGAATATTGGATTCAGGTTGAACGAGGTTATGTGATTTGTTAACCTTCTCAACATGATTTTGGTGATCTAGAAAGCAGGCCCAATTATCCTGAAAATAAAGGATCTCTTCTTGGAGGAGAAGAAAAAGAAGAACAATACAAGCAACAAACTTCATGCATTTTCTTGGCCCAGAGTCATTCTGCTTTGAGAAAGACTGAATTACATGGTGTGCGTGTGCCTGCCTGAGATGTTACAGTGCAACGTATGTACTTGAAAGACAAGATCAGACATGATCGCAAGAGAAGCCGTTAAATCTAAAAACCTTTTGTGCAGATCCTGCCTCAAACATCATAATCTGTTTGTTCATCTGATAATGGGAGAGGCTACATCAAGAGAAAAGAGGGTTTTTATATACAAGCTGTGACTTGAACTCTAATATCTTTTCACAAACCTAGTGCAATATAGAACTTAACTTCTAGCTTTCATGAGCATGGTATGTTCTGAACTTTGCAGAAGACATAGCATGTCAAGTGTGTCTTTCTCCTCCTCTTCTTTCAAGCTCTTTTTCCTGCAGTGAGGATTTGGTTTGATGAATGCTGTGAAAAGTTTCTTGGATGACTGGAAGGGTCATTCAACCCACTGAGAAGGGTTCATTGAGTCAACAAGCTCAGGACTAGAAGCCTTATTTCCCCATCCCCACTTACAAAATAGAAGATAAGATAATCTTCCCCATCTCCCACTTCATTTTAAATTGCTTTCTAGAGCAGAAGCCCATTCCAAAGCTGATTTATAAAAAATGAAATGGTCTATTTTTATATATTCTGGTTCAGTTCAGTAGTCTAGCTGAGTGCCCTATGATACCTTAGGACTTAGACTTCTGTCCAATTATGTCTGTGGCATCACAGTAATTAAAAGCCCTATGTTTTTGTGCAGTTTTGCACATTTAAGTGTGCAAACAGTAATTTAAGTTCTGTAAATAATAACACAATAACCCTGTCTTGCTCTTCCTTTAGAAGAAATATTCTGGTTTATAAAACACTGAGAAACAAATGAACTGGTACACAGAACTGGTATTTTGTTTCTTTGTGTGCCTGCTTTGAGTGGCTCTTATTGGGGTGGTACCTGGCAGAGCTGAGGGTTTGTTATGACTCGTTTTTGCAACAGCAATCATACCCCAGGTAAAAATAGTCAGACATGGCTCATCAAAAAGGAGAGACCTTCGCATTCCTATAGTTAATTTTGTAAGTTGCATATGAATTGATGTTGTGCAAAAATATCCTTATGCTCACCATCTTTCACTGTGAAGCAGAGATTCCAAACCATGCAGGTTCCTCCAGGTTTTGTAATTTGCTTGCATAGCCTGTCAGGGCGTAGATGTGTGAAGCATTTGTTTTATATTCTTGCCAAGAAATTCAAAGGAATTCTGTTATATAATTATAACGTAGAGATAAACATTATCCTTATTTTACAAATTAGGAAAAAAAAAAAAGAACAATGGAATATAATAATGCAGAATTTTTAGAAAAGCATGTAACAAAACATTGTTTTCTGTGACTGTTTTTCATTACATGCAACTGTGTCTGAAGTCTTCAGACCCTGTGTGTCATCTTTGTTTATTTTCAAAGTCAATTTCTGGGGTGTTTGATCAACAAGTCCAATGATGAGAGTTCATATTTGTAGCATTCCTGTGATGCATATTGTAATTGAGCAGTTTGAGACAATTTTTAGTTTGCAGTTGATTGTTGTGTGTAGATAATGTTAAGATCTTGCATCTGGCTCAGTACTCTGGGCTCAGAAATATTTTAGGGCTTACATTCAGTTTTGATCATACCAAATAAGACAAAGGGTAACAGTTTTAAACTGAAATAAGGAAGATTTAAAATAGCTATTAAGAAGAAATTATTTCCTGTGAGGGTGGTGAGACACTGGAGCAGGTTGCCCAGAGAAACTGTAGCTGCCCCATCCCTGGAAGTGTTCAAGGGCACGTTGGATGGGGCTTGGAGCAACCTAGTCTAGGGGGAAGTGTCCCTGCCCATGCAGAGGGGTTGGAACTAGGTGATCTTTAAGGTCCCTTTCAACCCAAACCCTTCTATGATTCTAAGAAGGAAGATGGTGGGTTGTCTTGCTCTCCTGAGACTGATGCTGTCTTCGTTGCACTAAATCCAGTTCAGGAAGGAAGAGCCACTCCAGCCTTGGCCCAGAGCAGCACTGAGAAGGAAGGGGATGGAGGCTGTCAAATGTGAAAGGAAGGGTGGGGAACATTCAGACCTGTGGCAAATAATTATTCACCACAACTACACTGACCCAATAACTGCTATACAGCTTTCTTACTTACCGTTAGATGAACATATTTCTATTTTGACACCTTACAGTAGACCTTGAATTTTTTATATACTGAGATGCCAGTCTTTGCCTGGCTTTTCTGAGACTTTAGATGCACCTTTGAGCAACGTGGGCCATTTTTATTTGCTTTTTCTTTTTTTCTTCTTTTTCTTTAAGTCACTGTGACTGGAAAACATTGTTCTTCGAGTACTCAAAAGCATAACATTGTTTAGAATCTGTTTAATAATAATGAAAGCATTCACATCTCTGTAGAGGATTATTTTCCTGCTTCTCCTGTGCTTTCCATGTGTGTTGGCCTTCCTAGGTTATTTTAATTTATGATTCTCAATGTAGCTACAGGCGTTATGTTGCTGGAACAGAGGGTGGTTTTTGCAGAGCAAACATCTGTGGGGGTTTCCATATGCAGGAAGAGCATGGAAGTGGGTGTTATCTCTCAGTAGAGAGGGAGGAATGTAGCTAGCAGCAGCAAATACTTGGATTTAACAAAGCATGTGAGTAAAATGTATCTATACTATGCTTTTTAGAACAAAATAAAAAGAAGACAAGGTAAAAATACCAAAAAGTGAGGCTCTATTTCAGTAAAAAAAGGATTTGACATAATTAATCATCTCACAATCCATCTTCTCCTCTCTTGGATATTTTGTTTTGCATCAGATGCTCTCTGTATGTGTTTGTGTCCTACAGAAGCAAATCAACTTAAAGCCTGTAACTGAACTTAAATACATGTTGAAGGTTCTCCTCCATTAAATCCCAGCTGAGGGGTTAGTATAGGGGAGAGAGCATGAAAAAAAATTAAATCGCATGAGAGGGAAAATTTGCCATGTTTTTATTTTTGCATGTCCATTACCCACAGCCAGGGCCTGTTCAAAGCACAAGCACAAGGAGGGACCTTCCCCAGGGATGTCCCACCTTGGCATGAGTGGGAATGTCAGAGGCAGACAACAATTCACAGATGTCACAGAGATATGTCACTAATCAGTCCTTGTTAGCAAAGGAAATTAAAAATTTGTGCATCTAGGACTAAATCAAAAAAATTCTGCCTCCTTTCTAGCTTCCCTTGACTAACTTGAGGTCATAATTTTGCTGCTGTATCTTTGACCATATGGAGCATCAGCTGCCAATTTCAGCTACAGACAAGGAGCCTCCTTCCTACTCCACACATAGTGGGTGTTAAAAGGAGTCTGGCTAAAAGCCTTTTGACAAATAATTAAACTTAATATGTATTTTCTCTCAGGTTTCACTTGGTGAGAAACTGCCTGAGAGATGTGTTTATATATTCACAGCACACATGAAAAGAGAAACAAAACACATCAGAAGTGGATAGCTGTGATAAAACATGTGCAAGGATCTTCTCGAAGCTGGGCTAAAGATCAGACAACCTTATAAAAAGTGCAGGGAATGCTCATTATGGACTGAGTCAGCCCAGCAGCTGTGAGGCTCCTCCCTCCCCTCAGGTCCACTTGAGGTTGGGCATTCACTGTAACCCTGCTGCTTGTGGCCTTTTCAACTGCAAAATGCAGAAATGTATTTCCACCACTATGGAGTCTGCTAATTTTGAATTGTACATTTCTCCACCATGTTTCTTCTTTTAAAAGTAGTTTCGGGGGGAGGGGGGGAGGAAGACAATGAAAAGGCAATAGCTCCATGCTATGGGAAAAACAAACAAACAAAAACCAACACAAATTAAAACATTTTAAAATTCTAAGCATCAAAAGATTATCAAAGAAGAGTTCTGCTCTCATCTTTGGCTGGTGGAAACATAGAAGGTTCACTTGTCTGGCACCAGAGCCAGGAAAAGGGATGCAGCCACAGACAGGTTACATGCTTTGTCTAAGAAAATTCAAACCTTGGTTGTATACATTCATCTCCTATAATCTGTTGAAGCACAGCTTTTTTGTTATTGGAGCACTGGCTGGTCACAAATGTGCAAGGAGACGATTTCTTAAGGTGTTTGTCTGCCCCCAGAGCTCCCACGAGTGCTGTGCCCTCTGTCACAGCATCTGACTGCCTCACAGTCTTTCACCTTTAATCTCCCATGAAGCACCAAGGTGCTGCTACATCATTTAATTTTCTACCTGCTTTGGTATCATTTTGCTTTCTTTTTCAAAGCATTTTAATAATATTTCAATCCTCCCAAGGTGCTGGAAGCTGAGACCCTGACCATGCAAACAAAGAATATAAGTTATTTGAGTCCAAAAACTCTTGCTCCAAGAGGCAGGAAAGGACCATCTGATCCAAGGGCATAACTTAGAAACTTCTAGCTAGTTGCTTTGATCTCTAAAGGCCAGACATTGGCTACATCAGTACAAAGACTCATAACATATCACCCTAGATTAATGTGCTCTTCCCCTAACAATCTTAACAGTTTAGGCAGTTCATCAGAAACACAGATCTGCTGTCCCACACCCTGTGTGTTAACAAGCTGCCTCTTCCCTAAGTGTCTGCTAGATTTACTGGGTGGCTAAATGTTACAGCTCTGTCTCTCTTGCACTCCAATACCTTGCTTCATGTCATACACATCCACAAAATTGTAACAGAAACACAATAACTGAGTGCATTTCTGTTTTGTTAGGAATCAAATCCTGATGCCTTCTTTTTGGGTTGAAATCTGTTACACTGAGTCAGCATGTGTGTATGGCTGTCTTTAAGGGTGAGACACCACTGCTCGCATTTCCACTGAAAGTTGTGGGCACTTTCTAATTGCACTGCAGAGGAGAGATGTCAAGTGTGCTAGCAACAATCTGTTGTAGATTCCCACTCTAAAACAAAACTATGCCCGTGGTACAGTACAACTGACTTTTGCAGCCAGGCAGGAGAAACAGGAAACATCAGGAAATGACCAAACTCACCAATAGTGCAGAGATGGTTCACAACAGCAGGTAGAAGTTAAAAACATGAAAGATAATGTTAATATTGCTTATGCCAGCAAACCTTGGCCCTGCAACTTTGTGTGACTGCCTGATGTGATTGCATGTAAATCTTGTGTATATACTGCAGTGAAACAGTCCTAGGGAAGCCTCAGTTCACCTTTCCAAACAGCCCAGCAGAACACAATAGCACCATTTTAATTTGCACCAAGATTAAATCTGAGCACTCCAAATCAGACTTTTCCTTTCATTGAATGTAAACAATCAAATCTCACTGTGAAGCCCTTTCCTGCTTTACTCAGCAATGGCCTCTTACATTTTGCCTTTCTTGTATTTAATGAACATGCTCTAATTTAAAAGATGCTTTAAATAAAACTGTGTTTCATATTCAACAGGATGTATCTGAAAATCTATTTTATCCTGGCAGTATAAAGCTGGAGGAAGTCTGACCTGAGCAGCTCTCAGAAAAACTTTTAAAGCTTTGGGGTCAGATTGTTATCTCCTTTACTCCTGTCTAAATCCAGAATATATATACTGATTTTTGCAGAGCTAGTCCACGGTTACCAAACAGAAAATAGGACAGAAATGGATATTTGTTTTTTGCAAGACTCTCTCATTAAGAATTTCACCTTAAAGCACTCTGCTCCAAGTATCTTGCTCTACCTGCTTCTACCTCCAAGTGCCCTTCCTCAAAAACCTCCTTGCCCATTTGTTATACTAGTTACTTGAAAGTGCAGCAAAAGCCTTCACAGTGCGAGGAGGGCTCCCTGGCCTCTTGCCTTCACTCAGCACTACCTGGGAAAGCCTCTAGCCACCTCTTGTAGAAAAGAGCCAGAGCTCAGGGTGGGTCCTCCTGTCCTTTCCTGCACACTTGTCTGATGAGACAAGTATGCCCAAGCCCCAAAAGGCAGGGGGAGGTCAGTAAGGGGCTGCTTGTAATGTGACATCCCTTGTGCACTGCCTATCTCCGTTGTTCACCAAGCTTCTTTCTTTCTGCAAGGAACATTACATGGTGTTGATCATGAAAAAAAAATAAAAATGCAGATCACTTTCTAATCAAATCACAGAGAGGGAGGGGACACCTAAAAAAGAGAAGAAAGTGGCAGGGTTCTCAGTTAGTAAGGTCAGTAAATAATTAAATGCTGAATGGTGCTCAAATGTATACATTGAAAAAGCTTCATTTGCTCTCCCCCTCCTCGGGGGCTAATTTAGAACATATCGCAGTTTTTGCAAAGGCATTCCTAATACTATTGTGCTGCAAATCCTGTCTGATCCAACCTTCAAATATTTATGTAAACTGAAATATGCTTGGAAAGAAGTCAAAACAAAACAAATATGCCACATAATCTCATTCCCACATATCCTTCCCTCTTCATTTACATTCATGCTAAACCCTTTCTGACTGGTTCCCAAGTGTTAGGTAGTGGTTAATGAGTGATAACTGCAGAGACCATTTCTTTGAGAGCACTGATGGTTTTACTTCTTGCCAAACAACTTAGTCTGGAGTTTTCAGTAATTGCAAGTGCTTTTGTAGCATTTTTTTTTTCCCCTCTGCAAATAAGTACAGTAGTTTGGGGATTTTTATTATTTGCTATTATTGATAGTGTTTAGGAAAAGCTAGATTTTTTAAAAAAACTCAAGTGGAAGTCTTTCTACTCTAGGATCCAGGGTGTGCTTGTGTACCATATCCTTCTTAGTTGACAGATGCCAGTAAACTCAAGCTAGATATGTTCAAAATGCAGCTACCTGTAGAACTCTTTTCTACCATTTGCAAATTGCAGCTGTCTCTGTTTGCAGAGCTGCAGTTGACACATGCTGCCAGTTAGCTTCCCAGAGGATCGGCAATGCGGAGCAGCACGAAGGATGTGTGTGAAATGTGCCACATTCTCAACTGACTCCTGGATGTGACGGTCACCCTGGAGGTGATGAAAGCCTGCAATTCTCTTGACTTCAGTGGTGGAGAATGCTGCCAGGGCTGGAGGGCTTATGGTGTGACAGGCAGCTTCCCTTCAGGGAATGAGTTAGGATGACTGACTTTGTCTGTAGTGTGCAATGTCAGGGAAGCTGAGGACCCCTGCTCAGGATGTACCCAAAATTGTTTGTGAGCATTCATTCTCTTGTGGCAGGTCCTTGTGGGAAAGATGTTGTTACTCCCTCCCTGAAAGTTTCAATTCAGCACCTCTGCCTTACATGGGACATTTTAAAGTGTGCTATTGCCCATATACAGTTATTTCCAACCCTACATTTTGGAAAGCACATTGCATCTGCTATTGCTGTGAAAGGTCTGGATGACCCTACCTTGCTGAGCAGCCTCAGGGCAGCCTTAAATTGAAGCCGCACAAAATCTCAAAGCCACAGAGGTGGCCACATCCTCCTGCTCTGCTGTAGCAAGAGGAAAACGCAAAGCAGAAAACAGAGCCACCCCAATGATGCTGTAATTATGATGGAGTGCTAGTGGTGACCTCAGAAGCATGAGGGAAAAATACCTTTCCAAGTGAATTATTTTTAAGAGTCAGATGTGCTGATCTGCTGTTACAGGAATATTTGCCAGTAAGAATGAGATTAACTACATCTGGAATCTATATAGCTTTGGGACAAATCCAGGAAGAGGAAACTACCTATCTTTCCAAGTTGGTAGCACAACAGAGATAAGAAAAAGTGGTGGCTTATCCTATCTTATATTTTATTCTTATATGCATTTGACTATGTAACATAGATCGTGGTGGAACTAAAAGCTGTGAAAAAGCCCCAACCTTTTTTTTTTTTTTTCTTTTTTTCTTTTTTTCTTTTTTTCCCCTTACCTTCCTATCTTTAAAAGCAAATCTCTGAATATGTTGAGGTTTTCTGAGTTCTCCCTCCTGGAAATTTGTATCTGTTCCCCATGCTGCAATATGAGGGATGGGACACTCATATAGGCAGGTTCTCCATTTTGGTTTCTAAGAGAATGTCAACACAAGCATCCTGCCAGTTCTATCCAGCTGGCTGGTGGCCTCATGGGTGGGAATCTCACCTGAGAGAGCAACCCAACCATCCAAAAAAAGACCCCATGAAAAGCTGCTGTGTCTAAGCTGGTTCCATAATGGCAAGTCACTTCTGCCCACGCCAGAGAAAGTGTGGGTTTTGGCTAAATTTTTTTCTTTCCCACAAGCACCTCCTAGTGAGGAGCAAGCAACAAAAACTCCACACACATTTAGAAACTACAGACCAATCATAGGCAAGGCATCTAGATTTCATTCTGCCTTTAGAATGGTAGCATCTGAAGCATTCATAAGGTCCAACGTCTAATGCTTCCTGCACACCCCCTTCCCTGGAATTGTTCAAAGCCAGATTCGATGGACTTCGAGCAACCTGGTCCAGTGGGAAGTGTTTCTGCCCATGGCAGGGGCTATGGAGCTGTATTGATCTTTTAGGTCCCTTCCAACCAAAACCATTCCATGATACTATGATTCTAACACTGAAACACGTTTATGACTCTAAACAAGAAATCATAGTGAGAAGTCCTAACAATCTGATCTAAGAGTGCTCCACTGCTCCACAGCACCAAATTGATGCACTGTTCAAAATTATCTCCTACTTAGCTCTCTCATGTGCAGCCCACCCTAATAATAGAATTGAAGTATTCCTCTTTTGTAAATCATCAGATTATAGGACCTGAACTAGTCGAAAAAAACCATTCTATTCTAGATGAAAGAAAATCTTCTGTTCTTTGAAAAAGTCTAGGGCACTGAATTTGAAGTAGTGCAATAGAGAGCAGAAAGCCTTAATGAATGAAACTTGCTCTCAGCCACTGGTGCTGAATACTGCTAACTCTCTTAAGTGTTAGACACACACGCGCGCGCTCGCGCGCACCCCCAGGGATCAAGATGACTTGCATCCAGTTCAAGAAAGAATCTTTAAATCCTTCTTTGAACAGTGGAAGATGCAAAGATGCTAAGCTTTTGGAGCTGTTTTGGAAAGCACAACCTGTCAACAATCATTTTTACAGCTTTCAGCTCATTTTACATAGTCAGACAAAGGCTGAGAGTGCCTCTGGAGATCATCTAGTCCAACCCTCCTGCTCAAAAAGGAGTCCATACAGAACAGTGTTGTGGTGGTGCAGACCCTGCACTCACTGAGCCATGTTGCATTGTCAAAGCCAGCCAACACTTTTTTTAGCTGGTTACAAGGGTGGTGGGCCCAACATTGTTCTTGCTTCAATCGCAAGTGCAGTAGGCTGGGACGACCTGGAGCTTTCTGACCTTACCTGCTAGAGCAGTGAGTTGAAACAATTTGGTACCTTCTAATCTCAGTGCAAATAGAGTGATTTGGGGTGATCAGGTATTCTTCCTAATTGCCTCTGGAACTCCTGATGCTTGGGAAAGATCCCTGAGACCCTTCATGTTCAGATCACAAGCCCACTCTAAAAGTTGCCCCAGAGATTACCTCATTAGAATTGGGGCCATTAGGGAAAAATACTGACTAAAGTCAATCATATTGAGACCCTATAAATATTATCCCTGAAAGGGAGGACCTTCAGAGAACTCCAGCATTGCAGCAAGCTGCTGCCCTGTGTCTCATAAAGGAAATCAGTCTCTCTGATAGGAAACAGTGAGTAGTTGGCTACTTCATATATATACAGGGAATAGATAAAATAATATTATTTTGCTATAATTTTATCCTGTGGATTAATCTGTCATATATTTCATTGCAACTTCTTTTCATGCATTTTGAGGATAATTAGGTACCAAAATTTAACATCTTAACGCAGGATAACCTCTACTTCTGTGTGTGTATGCATGCAATTTAGTTTAGAAAATTTGTTAAATCTTTAATTGAACTTCTGTATTTGATTACAAAAAAATGTTTAATACTGAACAGGTATTGCTAGAAACTAATGTAATCTAATTTTGTGATTTGTTATAACAACATCGATCATCTTCCTATTTGCAGCTATTCCAAATTGCACCAGATTCATAAATATGCATTAAAACATGACACTGAAATCCCTTGCCCAAAACCTTTAGTTAACCAAGTCTGGGTCTAGGAGAGGATCCATCTGCACCGAGATTTCTCCCTAAGAAGGAGTTTAGAAAGCAAGGGGTCCACTCTCAACCTCATGATTCAAAATTAGGACCTTTCTCATTCTTCTCCCTGGTTCCTGTACAAATCACTCCAACCTGAACCTGAATCAATCTCCCCTATCTCTGTGTAAGTAGTTTCCTCTGATCAGCACGTAATTCCCTCTAATCCACTTTTAACCTCTATACATCCCTTGCACATGCTAAGTAATTCAGAGAACCTTGATATTTAATTCTGTTAAGTAGCACTTTCATAAATCTGTATTAAAATATTTTCTTATACCTTTGTTGGTGATTCTTTAAGTGACCTTAAGATCTTCCACTCCCCGCCATGACACTTGTCTAGTCAGGTTTTAATACCTTTGAGCATAAAGACATCACACCTCACTGAGCAACCTCTTCCAATGCTTGATCACCCTCAGAGTAAAAAGATTTTTTTCTTATTTTTAACTGGAATGTCTTGTATTTCAGTTTGTGCTCATTGCTTCTGGCCCTTTCACTGGATATCAGTGACAAGACCCTGCCTCTGTTATCTTTACTCCCACCTTTAAAGTATTTCTACACATTGATAAATGTCTTCACTTGTCCCAGCTGACCAGTCCCAGCTCTTTCAGCCTGTGGTTGCATGTCAGATTCCCATTTCCAGTCATCTTCACAGCCTTTTACTACATGTCCACATGTGTCTTTAGTGCTGTACAGGACAGAGCACTCCAGACATGTCTCACTAAGGCTCACTAGAAGGGAAGGATCATGCCCCTCAGCCTGCTGGTGTCAGTCTTTCTAATGAAGCCAAAGATGCTGTTGGTTGTCTTTGCCACCAAGGCTCATTGCTGGCTCACATTCAGGTAGTTCACCAGGATTCCTGAGTCCTTTCCCGCCAACTACTTTCCAGATCTCTGGACCCCACTCTGTATTGATGCACAGGGGTTTTCATCTCCAGGTGCAGGACTTGGGGCTTCCCTTTTTGAATTTCATAGGGTTGCCATCTGTTCGTTTCTGTAATCTGTTGGGGCCTGCTGAATAAGACAAACAGAAGTGGCCTTACATTGGCCAACTCCCTTAGCAGTCTGAATGCATGCCATCAGGCACCATGGACTTGTATGTGTCCAGTTATATAGCTATTGTGTATGTCCAGTTTGCATATAGGTTCCCTAACCTGACCCTCCTCTACTAAGGACACGTCTTGCTGTGTACTTCCCTATTGATCTCAGGGACCTGGGATTGGTGAAGGCAGGTTTTACCACTGAAGACCAAGGTGAAGAAAACCTTGAGCACCTTATCCTTCTGTGTTCATTCTCTCCAGGCTCCTTGTCCTGTGCAGCAGCAGGTCCATATTTTCCCCTAGACTTTCTTTTGCTGCTGAAGTACCTGCAGAAGCTTTTCATGTCACCCCCCAGCTCCCTCACCAGTTTCAAATCCAGATGGGCTTTGGCTTTCCTAAATCCATCCCTCTATGATCAGACAGAGATTGTGTATTTCTCCTTGGTCTGTTTACAGAGTTTCTCTTAACTATCCATCCCATGCACTCGTCTGTGATGGGGTACCGTCCAAGAAGCATCAGGCTATTTTATCTATTATGCCTTTTACTATAGAAAAGGGAGAGCTGAAGTGAAGCCTAGGTGCCTTCTGCTGAAGCCTGTGAAAAGGAGCCTATCTTGGCCCAGACCTCTAATATGGCACCATATCATCCAGACATGAAATGGAAGAGGACAGGAACACATGCAGGTGACATTTCTTTAACTCTTCTTCATTTCTCACTTAGCCCAGATAAGATACCTATTATGTGCTTCTGGCTCTCTTATCACCTGGATGCAATCTGTTCTTGAATTCACAGCATTTTGCCTGCTACTGGCACAGGAATTATGGGCAGCAATTCTGGCTAGAAAAGAAGTCATCAAACATTTAAAACATTTCAAAGTTTCTTCAGTTAGATTTTCATTCTGTTTTGGGACAAACCCAGGACCTCATGGAAGAAAGGCCCCAACTGACCTTAAAATACCATTTTCCCTTCTAATACAATGTGTTGTGATTTCCTTTATTATAGATACAATGTGAAGATAAAGTAATAGAAGCATAACACATGAGATCAGTGAGGTGAACAGTTTGCTCTGTCACTGAGCCTGTATTTCTTCTGTATTTTTACACTACTTATTACTTGGAAATCCATTTGGTCCTTCCTATTTCTTCACTTCTTATCCTCAGGAAGTGATTTTTTGTTAAATTTCCCTGATCTCTTTCCATTGCTGCACTTCTTGTGATGAACATTCAGAAGGTGGTGCTGCCAATGCTCTTGAGACCCTGTAACACCTGTAGCAAACATCCTACAGGAAGTGCCTTCTTAATATTGCGCTTCTTCTTAGGCAGGTACTGCACACTGACACTGTGGCTTCACTGATCTGACTATGCTAAGAGGTAAATCTTGTTCATATGAAAAGTTATAGGAAATAGTGGTTCAATCCCAAGCTTTGCATACTGTGTGAGCTCCCTCCACCTATCTGACGTGTGACAGAGCAGCATGTATGGCAGTTCAAATGCAATTCCTGTGCTTTGCTAAAAACACAGGGGCTTGCTTCTCCCTCAAGATCTCAACTACCCCTGCAACTTTAACTTTTTTAGATGATGGAAAAGAGATTACTTCCCCCAAACCTCTGCTCATGCGAGGCCCACACATGAAATGTCAGTCACAGAAGAATGTGTAGATACTTAAAACGAGATAACTTCCCGTATGACTTTTAATCAATTTAGTAAATGGCCATGACATTTAAATATTGGTTGTTAGGATCTTGTTTTAAGCCTTCTTGTGAGAGAAATAAAGGCAGTTCCCTCCTTTCCACATTCTTGTTTCTGGTTATCTGCAAGTTCACAATAACATTTTCTGTTAGTTTAACCTTAGCATTTGAAGATTTTGTTTGGAACTGCATTTTTTTAATGGATATTTCTCTGCTCACCCCAAATACTCTTAGTGGTAACATATAGTCCAGGATCTCCAAGAGACCTCTCTACTGTCTTTCAACATGCCATTCATCCCATGGCAAATTTCGGCTGACAAGTTGTAGGTATGTGAAGTTTGTCTGAAAGTAAGATGACAGCATTAAAGCTGTCTTACTGTCTTGTGGCAGCAAAATAATTAGTCTCTATTAGTCGTTAATTAATCGTTCCCTGTATTTCATGTTTACACTTCTAATTTGGAGGTGTGTATAGCAGCAGATGAATCATTATGAATTCAAGCTTTGAGTCTTTATGCAGATAAAGCCTAGTAATTCCTTTATGGACTTAAATTCAGTTGCAGAAACCAAGTTTTACCACTCACTTTAGAAAATTCTGTGAAGTAAAAGCTGCACTTCAGCAAGAATAACAATATGTGCAGATAGAAAGGGCAAAGGAAAACTCAGAAGAATGAAGGAATGAATAGAAGCACCAAATTAGTCTCTAGTTTTCATCTGAGAATAATCTATCTAGTCCTGTCTTCTAAGCAGAGGATGTTTTGAGGAGGTAGACATATTCCCTGCCAAGAGAGGACACAAATGAATAAGCTTTCATCTTCATCTCTCTTTCTCTGGGTTTAAGAACTCACAACAGGATTCAGGATCATAACATACACAGTCAAGTGACATGAAGCAGTCCCAGATTCAGGAAGCTCACAATCTAAGACCGTGGAAACACATGCAATGTGAGCAAACAATTTGATAAGCAAAAGTCATTTGTGCGTTGCTTTCAGGTGATACCTGCTTACCCATGTGTTCATATTAGAAGACTTCTTTTGTGTTCTGGTGTCCAGAATCACTGGAATTCGAGTGGAATGGTTATCCATCTCAAATATGTGGAACATTATTGATAGGGACATTAGGATGGAAATGTTATATATCTGAAATGGTTTGTGGTAGATCTGACCTTTTCTTTCTAGCCAGTGAGAAGCAGAAAGTAAATTAATTTACTGTTAACATTTTTACCAAGAAAAGTAACTATCCTGAATTTGTTCATAAGTCAGTCTCCAGAATTATAGCAAAACACAGCTTTAATTTATTATGGCTAAAGCCATCTCCCTGACCACTTTGTGTTTGTGTGTGATGTTTTTTCCTTATTTAGTCAGTCTTTTCCTAGCAGTGGATCAGATCCCTTCTGCACCTTGTTAGTAGCTAGATGGAAACACTTTGGAGTAAAGACAAACAGTGAGCACACCAAGTGCCCATACTGGGGGGACCTGTATTCACTGTGATAATACAAACATATAATGTCCACAACACTATTTATGATCACAGCAGAAGTTGTTGAAAACATGAATTCCTTTATTGAAAAACACTATTTAGACTGTATCAAAGTAAACAGACTCATCTGCTCCCCTTCCTTGGCCTTGTGGAGTGCTCTGTATGTGGTACATCAGTAAAAAATAGTTCATATACTGCCTTTTTCATATCAATAGGTTTTTTCATGGTATAATTTGAAATGAAATGTCTTATTTTGACAAGTGTCAGATGACACTGCAAAGCATGAGTCCAAAAGCTGAATATAAACAATTATATTGCTTGTAGAACAATAATCCTCTCAAAATATATTGCCTGTTGTGCACCATTGCTTTTATAAGAAGAGATTTATAAACAGAGCTTAGAATGTGGCTAGGCCAGTGTATTAACTAGGATCCAGCAAGAATGCTCCAGTGAGGTCTGGGGCTCTGCAACTGAGGGCAGCATTGCTGGAAACATCTTCAGTTTATAGCCCTGTAAACAGCATTTTGTGCTAAGCATAAACAAGCTGTGACCAAGACTTTCCCCCATGGCTCTTTGGCCAATATGAATCCATTTCATCATCTGTGGGGCATTTGTGAAACAGGGACCACATAAGCGTTTCCATAGAAAATCCTTACAAGTGTACTGTTCAGGAACTACAATAATTCAACATTTTCTTTAGTGTATGAATATTATAACAAATCTTCATTTTGGCTTTTGTCTCCAGACCACTCTGATTCCAGTGACTCTGTGGAGAAAACAGGTAATGTGACAGGCAGAAACATTGGTCTTACTGATTCAAAGATAACAGGAGGCTTGAGTTTGCTCTATGTGATATACTACATGATATACCTTGGAACCAAACTGCTTATTTGTTTGTTCCATGAGGACGCCCCTGATGAGCCACAATGGTGAAATGGTAACAACAGGCGAGGAGAAGGCTGAGGTTCTCAACAACTTTTTTGCCTCAGTCTTCACTGGAACTCCCCTCCTCACAGCTTTCATGTTGATGGGCCACAAGATGCAGACCAGAGAGACAAAGGTCCCCCCACTGTAAGTGAAGATAAGGTTTGTGACCATCTGAGGAACCTGAAGATATACAAGTCCATGGGACCTGATGAGATACATCCCAGAGTCCTGAAGGAATTGGTGGATGTAGTTGCCAAACCACTGTCCATGATATTTGAAAAGTCATGGCAGTCAGGTGAAGTCTCTGGTTACTGGAAGAAAGGACATGTCATGCCCATACTTAAGAAGAGTAGAAAGGAAGACCCTGGGAATTACCGACCTATCAGCCTCACCTCTGTGCCTGGGAAGATCATTGAACAGATCCTCCTAGAAGACATGTTAAGGCACATGGAGGACAAGGAGGTGATCCAGGACAGCCAGCATGGCTTTACCAGGTGCAAATCCTGCCTGACCAACCTAGTGGCTTTCTACAATGAAGTGACTACATCAGTCAACCAGGGAAAAGCAGTGGGTGTCATGTATCTGGATTCTGCAAGACCTTTGACATGGTCTTCCACAACAACTTTCTCACTAAATTGGAGAGATATGGGTTTGATGAGTGGGTGTTCAGAGGATAAGGAACTGGCTAGATGGTTGCGTCCAGAGGGTAGTAATCAATGGCTCTAAGTCCAGATGGGAAACAGTGACAAGTGGTGTCCCTCAGGGGTCAGTGATGGGACCAGTGTTGTTTAATATCTTCATTAACGATACTGACGGTGGCACTGAGAGCACCCTCAGCAAGTTTGCTGATGACACCAAGCTGGGTGGTGCAGTCAACATCCCAGAGGGCCAGGATGCCTTCCCGAGGGACCTGGACAAACTAGAGAAGTGGACCCAGGTGAACCTCATGAGGTTCAACAAGGCTAAGTGCAGGGTCCTGCACCTGGGCCCTGGTAACCCAAGATACGAATACAGGCTGGGGGAGGTCACAGTTGAGAGCAGCCCTGTGGAAAAGGACCTGGGGGTACTAGTGGATCAAAAGCTGGACATGAGCCACCAATGTGCAGTTGCAGCCCAGAAGGCCAACTCCATCCTGGGCTGTATCAAAAGAAGTGTGACCAGCAGGTCAAGAGAGGTGATTCTGCCCCTCTATTCTGCTCTGGTGAGACCTCACCTAGAACACTGCATCCAGCTCTGGTGCTCCCAGCACAAGAAAGATGTGGACCTGTTGGAAAGTGTCCAGAGAAGGCCCACGAAAATAATCTGAGGGCTGGAGCACTTCTCTTATGAGGACAGGCTGAGGGAGTTGGGGCTGTTCAGTCTGCAAAAGAGAAGGCTTCAGGGAGACCTCACAGTGGCCTTCCAGTACCTGAAGTGGGCCTACAGGAAAGCTGGGGAGGGTCTTTTTACAGGGCCTTGCAGTGAGAGGACAAGGCGTTAATGTATTTAAGCTGAAAGGAGAGATTTAGGTTAGAGATCAGGCATAGATTCTTCAGTGTAGAAGTAGTGAGACACTGGAACAGGCTGCCCTGGGATGTTGTGGGGGCTCCATCCCTGGAGGTGTTCAAGTGCAGGTTGGACGGGGCTCTGAGCAGCCTGTTCTAGTGGGAGGTGTCCCTGCCCATGCAGGGAAGTTGGCGCTCAGTGATTGTTAAGGTTCCTTCCAACTCAAAACATTTTGTAATTCTGTGATTCTGTGACTCAATGAATACAGGCACCATGTAAGTAGGCTGGTATGGGAGCAGAGAGGGTGAGCTTTTATATTGCCTTCTATGACCGGGAAGGAGCACAGGATGATGGCAAAGGGAAAAAGGGAAGGGGGATGGGATCTCTTTTGGTTTCTCTCAGCTTCCCTTTCCCATTAAATCTTCTTATATGCAAAAATGATTTGGAGACCGTGCATTTACTATGTGGCCATTCAGGACACTGACCATTTGATTGTGGCAGTGGTTTAGTTGGAGATCCATAGAAATATTTATATTCCTCATTCATGGAAGTGGAACCATGATAAACAAGGGTCTGTTCAAGAGATAATAACTACAGTATACAATTTCAAGAATTTTATGAAGCTATAAAAGTCAAACCATAACTGAAGACATGATATCAACTCTTCTAATTTCTACCTCCCCATCTTAATTTTCTCTCTTTCCAGACAACCGATAATAAAGAAGAGCTCGAGAGAAGGATAGATCTGTTCTGAGGAAGGAAACAATGATGTTAATCTGGCAAAATAAAGGATCTCTGGAAAATAAAGAAGAGTTGGAGATAGTTGCTAAGTAAAGAGAAAACCTGATTTGGAATACTGGAAGTTTTTCGTTTAAATGTCATATAATTAAAAAATACCTAATCTTCTTTTCAACCTGCAAATCATTCTTTCCATAAAATGTGGAAAGAAGATCCCACCCAACTATTAAGAGAACACAGGCAAAGTCTGTGCAGCTAACACAACATCCTGCTTGCCAAGACCGTGTTGTTCAAATTCTCTTGTCAGCAAAGCCACTTCATAAAGAAATATTAACACACCATTTGTTTACTTGCTTTGTTTTTTTCTTCCTAGCATTTTTATGATTTTTATATTCTTTGTGCTTTTTTCCAGTCCCAAAGCTCTAAGAAATTCTGTTAAGAACACAATAAACTGAAACAAATCAATGTATGTGAATGGCTACAAACAGTCACATTGCTAATCTTGCTCTGTGAAACACTAAGCAGCTGCTGGCTTTTAACGAGGAGGAAAAACAAAGCTCTGTTAGTATTCCTGTGCACACGTTGTTATTTCACTTAGCAGCTGATTTTGGAAAAAGAAAAAAACAGAACTGATGTGATGTCTTTCCTCTCAAGATAAACCCACATCCTTCCTAGAACAGGAAGAGCAGGTGAATAGGACACAGGACATTTGCCACTTATATGGCTTCAATTATCTAGTTTATTCCATGGCTTCCCTGAGAACAACAGTAACAGACTTCAGCAGCGTAATTAGTTCAGCAGAGAAGTGAAGACAAGAGAATCTGCTGAGGCATTTTGGCATAGGCACACTGAGCATTGAAAAGTCCCTTCTGCAAAGGACTGTTTTCCTGGCTCTGTGAGTAAATCCGTTGGGAGCAATTTTCTTGTCTGATATATGGTTCATCCTCACATGGAGAAGAGCAAGTTGCACCTGGATCGGTAAAAGAGATTCAAGACAAAGAGAATGGGACTGGGGAAGAGCACTATCAAAGCAGAGGAAACACAATCTGAAAATTCAGGCATGCAGTGGGTGCTGGGAGCCAGAATCCTTTGCACCAAAAGGGCGCATCAGGGGAATGTTTTTTATGCCAGGCTGACACAGGAACCTCTCCACTTGTCCCCATTTTGCAGTTCCCTCAGCAGCTGCATTCTTTGCCTCAGTCTTTAACAAAAAGACTGGTTATCCTTAGGGCAACTGGTCTCCTGAGCTGGTAGACAGGGATAGGGAGCAGAACACCCCTCCTATAATCCCTGAGGAAGTAGATAGTGACCTGCTGTGCCACTTAGACTCCAACAAGTCCATGGTTCTGGATGGGATTCATCCTAGGTTGCTGAGGGAGCTGATGGAAGAACTGGCCAAGCTGCTCTCCATCATTTATCACCAGTCCTTGCTTACTGGGGAGGTCCCAGATGACTGGAGTTTGGCCAATGTGATGCCCATCTACAAGAAGGGCCAGAAGGAGGATCCAGGGAACTATAGGCCTGTCAGCCTGACCTCAGTGCCTGGTAAGATTATGGAACAGATCATCCTGAGTGCCATCAAGTGGCATGTAGAAGACAACCAGGGGATCAGGTCCAGCCAACATGGGTTCAGGAAAAGAAGGTCCTGCCTGACCAATCTCATCTCCTTCTATGGCTAGGTGACATGCCTAGTGGATGAGGGGAAGGCTGTGGATGTGGTTCTACCTCGACTTCAGCCAAGGCTCTGACACAGTCTCCCACAGCATCCTCCTGGAGAAGCTGGCAGCCCATGGCTTGGACAGGTGCCCCCTTTGCTGGGTTAAAAACTGGTTGGATGACCAGGCACAGAGAGTGATGGTGAATGGAGCTGCATTCAGCTGGTGTCTGGTGACCAGTGGTGTCCCCCAGGGATCAGTGCTGGGCCCAGTGCTATTCAACATCTTTAGTGATGACCTGGGTGTGGGGAAGCCAGGGGGGAGTGTTGATCTGCTGGAGGGCAGGAAGAAGCTGCAGGGGGTCCTGGGCAGGCTGGGTCAATGGGCCAAGGCCAATGGCATGAAATTCAACAAGACCAAGTGCAGGGTCCTGCACTTTGGCCACAATAACCAACTCCCAATAACACACACACACACACACGGCCCCCACACACACACTCTGGGATGGGAAGGAGAAACCCAACTAGAAGCTCATGGGTCAAGACAAAGGACAAGGAGGGCTCTTCACCAATTAAGGTCCCAGGCAAAACAGACTCAACTTGAGGGAAAAAAATAATAATTTAATCTCACACTAATTAAACACACCCAGGACACAGACACACAGAGCAGGGCCTGCATATGTTACCCCACCCCTCCCTTCTTCCCAGGCCCAAATCACTTTGTTCCCGGTTTCTCTCCCTCCTTCCCCCCAGCGGCACAGGGGAACAGGGGATGGGGTTTAGAGTCAGTTCACAGGCTGCTGGTTCCTGCTGCTCCTTCCTCCTCAGGAAGAAGGATTTCTTACAGTCCTTCCCTGTTTCCCCACGGGGTCCCTCCCATGGCAGAGAGTCCTCCACGAACCTCTCCTTCATGAGTCCTTCCCACGAGGTCCGGAGCTGCTCCAGCCTGGGCTTCCCACAGAGTCAGGGGCTGCTTCGGGAACAAACTCCCCTGGCGCCGGGGTCTTCCAAAGCTGCATGATCAGAGTCCACAGGCAGCAAATCCTCTGGCCACAAAATCCAAGTCCAGTGGCCAAGTTCACCCCTCCTGATGCCCCCAGGGAATGTTCCACCACGTTCCTCCCTGAGTGCAGGGGCACAGCTGCCATCTTGCCATGGATTGCAGGGAAACTTCTGCTTGGGCACCTTCTTCCTCTTCTTCCTCACCAACCACCAGCACCAGTCTGCTTCTGCAGCAAAGTTCTTCTCCTTTAAGCCCTTCTTTGCTCAGGTCTTGTCTCAGTTCTTTCATATATTAATCACTGGGGCGCATTTATTGTCCCTCTAATGGCTCCCTGGTTGGGTTTGAAGCAGGGGCAACTTCTCAGCTTCTTATCAGAGACACCCCTGGGGCCCTTCCCCCACTACCAAAAAGCACACCAAACCAAACCAGAACAGATAGTCTGAGGGAGCTGTGATTGGTTTGCTTGGACGAGACTCAGGGGGGACCTTATCACTCTCTACAACTACCTGAAGGAAGGTTGTAGTCAGATGGGGTTCAGGCTCTTCTCCCAGGCAATTAGTGACAGGATGAGAGGGCATGGCCTGAAGCTGCACCACGGGAGGTTAAGGTTGGATATTAGGAAGCATTTCCTCATGGAGAGGGTGATCAGACATTGAAATGGACTGCCAGAGAAGTGGTGGAGTCACCATCCTTGGAAGTGGTTAAGGGAATACTGGATGTGGTGCTTAGTGCCACGGTCTAGCTGATGTGGCCGTGTTAGGTCATAAGTTGGACTTGATGATCTCAGAGATCTTTTCCAGCTCAATAATTTTGTGATTCTGTGATTCTGTGAAATGACCAGGGAGACTTTACATTTGCTATCTTGCAGTTCAGTGCTGAATCATCTGAGGCATTCTGTCCCCCATACCTGGATCCAATGCTTATGTATCAACAGAAGAAGAAGTGATGTGATTTGGACTTGTGAACCTGCCATAGATCCCTCAAGATGAGAATTATGGTGCAGGTTGTCTCGGGTACATTGCAGCTTCAACCTCAAGACACATCTAGTCATGAGTGGGAGGAAGTAGGTGGGATTTATATAAAACATTGCTATAAATGTCATTCCATGTAATAAGGTAAGGCAGGGAGCTATAAACTGGGGATAAGTTATTAAGCCATTGACAAATACCTTGTAAGTTAAGCACTGGTATCTGTTCATTGCCAGGCATACCTTGCAAGTTTGAATGAG
Source organism: Chaetura pelagica (assembly GCF_000747805.2). Taxonomy (NCBI): domain Eukaryota; kingdom Metazoa; phylum Chordata; class Aves; order Apodiformes; family Apodidae; genus Chaetura; species Chaetura pelagica. Next base: position 1,385,051 of record NW_009954567.1, on the reverse strand, counting down.
AAAGGAGGGATGTAGGTCATAACATGAAGATACATAAACTCTGCAGTCCTCTGCCACCAATAGTTAACTCCCAGGTGAAGGAAATGGTGTAGTTGGGTGGCCAGCATGAAATCAAAGGTTACAAGAAATGTGGGCTGTACAGACTCTATTTCTGTTTCTGCCAGACCTGATCCAGTCTCTTTAGCTCTTTATGCCTGGATACACATAATATTGTTGCATTCCTGGGACCTATTAATGAAAAGCTTTTTCGTTATTATTTTTATGAGGTGCAATGATGTGTGTGCATGGACAATGGCATGCTGTCATGACATTTGTGACCCTACTGAGTTGTCACAGGGGGACACCTGTATTTTCCTTCAAGGTGTATGACTGCTTTCTTGAACTTGCACTTCAAGGGTGACACTGAAGACAATCTGCTTCAGATGTCACCCACCTCTGCCCAAGTTTCACTTCACTGGCAGTGCCTGCAAACCCGACATCTACAAGAGAGGAGGATGTGCCTGAGCCACCTGCTTCAAGGGAAGGTATGCATATAGGACTGCTTCATGATTAACATCTGAGATAAGCAACTAAGTTAATGTGGAAAATAGCCATGGGAAAAAAAAAAAAGGGCCTCCTTTATCTGTAAAGCAGATAAAACAATATGAGACCAGCTAAGGCATGGGCTTCCTGTGAGCAGCACCGTGAACGTTGTCAAAAATGAGCACGCTGTTTATCGTGTGTTTGGTGTGTGTTTGGTTACATCCTGGGAACCCAAGGTCTGTGTATGCGCCAAGGAGCAGGTGTAAGTGCTGTTTACATTCTCTATACTCTGATTGCTTATTCTCAGTTCCTAATGTAAAAGTATACAAGGGAGCATTCTTCTCACAATAACCGATTCCATTGCTTCTCACCCTGGAGTCAGCGTCTTAACCACCACAAGTTTAGGTGATTCCATGGGGTTTACATTAATCACAGAACAATGTTTTTTATTTCCTGGACCTTTTTTTTTTTTTTTTTTTTTTTTTTTTTAGATATCCTTGCCTTGGATCCCTTTTGTTCAGCAAAGGACATCTGAGCTGCAGTAGTGCAATATTAAGAAATTTAGTATTGCGGGCTTCCTAGAGGGGCTTCCAGAGTCGGGAAGCTTGTATTTACTTTCCTATCAAATAATAGTTATTAATATGATACAGTGGGTATACTTAAATATGTACTAGATAAAATGTTTCTGTGGTGTGGCCCTGTTAATTTGCCCTGCACATAGAAGTCAGTTGAGGCAGCTGTCAGCACTTCAGAACTTTACCAAGGCAAGGAAGGAAGTGCTTGTTTGGGTTTTTCCCCAAATACAAAAATAGTAGTAATAAAAACATAGAAGGCATATGGTAGGCTGGTGTCTGGGGATGCACTGAAGCAGAACAATATGTACATATTTAATTTCTCTTTCAGAGGGAAATGTGTTTTTTCTTTGAGAAAACTAGTGATTTCTTGTTCACAGCCATAGTTAAAATAATTGTGTTGCAATGAAAAAAGCTTTATCTTGTATGTGATAAAGGTAATATCCTAGGAAATGTAAGTTTTAGAAGGCAGTTAACTGTTAATTCTTCTGCTTTAAAGCAGCTGGGGTTTGCAAACAACTGTCATGGCTGACCAGGGAGGTACCAACAGATTGGAAGTCAGCCACTGTGGCACCTGGATATAAGAACAGACGGAAGGATTATCTGTGAAATTACAGGCATGTCAGCTTGATTTTAGTGCTGGGGAATGTGATGGAGCAGATCATCCTAAGTACCATTACACAGGACATGCAGGATAGCCAGGTGATCAGGCCCAGTTAGCACAGGTTTATGAAAGGCAGGTCCTGTTTGACAAACCTCATCTGCTTCTATGACAGGGTGACCTGTTTATTGAATGAGGGAGAGGCTGTTCGATATTACCTATCTTGACTTTAATAAGGTCACTTGACTTTAATACGGTCAGTTGACTTTAATTTGGCTTGGTATTTTTGCTCATGGCTTGGATGGGCATACACTTTATTAGGTTAAAAACTGGTTGGATGGCTAGGCCCAAAGAGTTGTGTTCAATGGAGCTGGCACGAGTCACTAGTGGTGTTCCCCAGGGCTCAATGCTGGGGCTGCTCCTGTTTAACATCTTTCTCAGTGACCTAGAGGAGGAGATAGAGTGCACCCTTAGTAAATTTGCAGATGACACTAAGCTGGGTGGAAGTGTTGATCTGCCTGAAGGTAAGGAGGCTCTACGTAAGGATCTAGACAGGCTTGAGTGATGGGCAAAAGCAAGACCTTCAACAAGGCAGAATGTTGGGTCCTGCTTTGGCCACTTCAGTGACAGGCACACCCAGCAGCGCTACAGGCTTGGGGAGGAGTGGCTGGAGAGTGGCCCAGCAGAGAGGGACTCGGGCATGTTGATTGGCAGTCAGCTGAGCGTGAACTAGCTGTGTGACCTGGTAGCCAAGAAGGCCAATGGCATCCTGACCTGTATAAGGAATCGTGGTCAGCGGGATCAGGGAGGTGATTTTAGACCTGTGTTCAGCACTGGTGAGGCCGTACCTTGAGTACAGTGTGCGGGTTTGGGCCCCTCACTACAGAAAAGAAAACTGAGCTACTAGAGTGTGTCCAAAGAAGGGCAACAAAGCTGAGGAAGGGTTTGGTGCATGTGTCTTACAAGGAGAAGCTGAGGGAGCTAGGGCTGTTTAGCCTAGACCAAAGGAAGCTTGAGTGGTGACTGTTGTTCTCTACAACCGCCTGAAAGGAGGTCATGAAGAGGTGGTGATCAGACTGTTAAATGAAGTTAGAAGTGATAGGATAAGAGGAAATGGCCTCAAGTTTTGCTGCAGGTGTTAGATTGCATGTTAGGAAGAATTTCTTCACCAAAAAGTTTATCAGGCATTGGAACAGGTTGTTCAGGACAGTTGGTAGAGTCACCATCCCTGAAGAGCCATATAGACATAGTACTTAGTTAAGGACTTGCCTGTGTTAGCTTGATGGTTGGATCTTGAAGGTCTTTTCCAACCAAGGTAATTCTGCGATTCTGTGTTACTGTGATTCTGTGAAATACCTACATCTTTAGCATTGGGAATCTTACCTGTCTCTGAAACTGGATTAGAATAACTTACAAATAAATCCTGAGGTACTAAAGAGATTTTAATAGCATGCATTTGAAACGGTCATGAAGGAAGAAAGGGGGGGTACCAATTACACTATGGCACCAAAGTTTTAAAGGTTAATTGCTTTTTCTAACCCCCATCAGGCAGGTTTAGAACAAGATATTTTTCAGATATAATGAAGAAGGTGGTAATGGAATTTGAACAAAAGAAGTACAGTGTTTGCTTGCAACTGATCTCTGTTCATTTGCTTCTGCCACAGCTACATAAGATGAAGAAAGGCAGCAGAGACACTGTTAACCAAGAGGTTTTATTGCCTGATCCACTGGAAAAATTGTTCAATACTGTTTCATCTCAGCAAAGCTATTATCCTTTGAATGCTAGAAAGGTCAGCTGGGGTTATCTGCTGTGGAAGTACTGGCTCTACAAATTCCTGTGAGGGAGCTTAGATCTTGCACTATTCCTTTTGAGACAATGATATTTAGGTCTTTGTTTATGAATCTGCCTGCTATGAGTCAATCTTTTTCTCTGTCCCCCTTTCAGATGGCCTGTAAACAACTTTCCAGATGGGCTGACATCCCACTGTTGATGGAGAGTTCTGGGAGAATATCTTTTTGTGTTACTCCAATAAAAGAAGTGTGTTACACAACAACTCTGCTTGCATAGCAGTGGATAGGAAATTAGAGTTGTGTCTGCACTGAACTAGTAACATTGACTGGAATCCAAATGGCAGTCAGTATATTCTACTTCTCTCTGTTGCTGTAAGTGATACTTCTGGAGGGTTCTAGGTGAGAAAGATAGATAAAGAATAATAAATACTATTAGTAAAAAATACAAATGCACTTACCTGATCATTGGACTGAAACAAAGGGACATCAATGGATGGCATATCTTGTGTCTTACAGTGTCTTTTGATGTGAATTGGTGCAGTCATTTAAATACTGTTTGAGTTTCTTCACTAGTAACATTTTTGTAACAATAATAAACTGCCCTTTTGGTAATTTTTTTTTATTGTGGCAGCTACTTTTTATTATCCTAAAAGTACCCTGTTTACAGCATTGTTAGGGCAAACAGTGCTTGTGCAAGGTTCAGTGAGATATTGCGCTAGCATCCTATTAACAGGTTTTAAATCAGGTTCTGTCTATCTGACAAAATGTTGGTGATCTGAACTTTTCACTGTTTATCAAGTTCTGGAAAGAAATAATTGTTAAATTTGTCTAGTTTACATGAGTAACATCACCAGGATCCGGTCCTCATAACATGTAACTGCAACCATGGCAGTGATTTGTAATAAAATTGCTTCTTAATGTCAGCAATTCATTCAGTTTGAACTGTTATAATAGTGACTGGCATTTTGATAGCTTTTTGACATATAAGAAGCCAAGGGCAGACAGTACCGACCATTAAAAGCAGTGTATTATTGATTGTTCTAGACTAGAGAAAATGGCATTTCATTACTAGAAAATTAAGTCTTAGATGGTTTATCCTGATCCTCAAGTACCATTAAATGGGTGTAGTTGAAACCTGAGCTTTTCTGAGTGTTGACTAACATATGTACAGATACACCTTATTGTTCTCCTTGGGTGAGACCTGAGCAATACAGAGGAAGAAGTTCACTCAGATGCAAACATAAAGGTTTCTTTTTAAATTTCCAGCATAATTATTTTACCTGGGCAAATAGTTAACTTTATCACAGTTCTCAAGGACCTTAGATTATTTTTTTGAAAACCAACTTTACTCTGAGAAAATTTAGTCTTTCCTTGTCAGGTCAAATATGTCAAGTAAGGTCAGATAAACATCTATGTCCTGAACCCATGACCTTGACCGCCATCTCTGTTGTCAGATACAGAAGAGATCTTAGGATAGAAATGGATTCTGAATTATAAGAATTTACCTATTTGGAGTTAGCTTGACACAAAAAAGTGCAGCCTGATGAGTTTTCCTCTTCAGGCACTTCTATTTCTGCAGGAAGCCTTGTAGTGTCCAGTGCTGACATTCCAGTTTTCCTGCCCAAGATGTGCTGAAGGAGAGGAATTAAATAAAACAGAAGTATCTAGAAATCTTTAATACAGTATATTAGTAAATTCATACAAGCTGCTTTTTCTCACTTGAAACTGTAGCCTTTTATGCACAGAGTAATCATCTTCTAAAGCAAGTTTGTCAACGAAGCTGTTGTTTAGTGGAAAAACTGGTTTTGGAAAAAGTGATTTTGATGTTTAGATTAACTCTTCTTAATCAACACTGAGATTCGAAGTGGCATTCTTGAACTGTGAGAATTTATGGTCAATTTCCATCAGTTCAAGGTGTACAGAAAGTGTCCATGCTACCAATAATAGCAATGTGTGAGGTAATTCCCTGTACTCCATTATTAGTGATCTGTAGTACAGCAGCTGAGCAGTCATCCTTTAGTTTCTTGGGAGTATTTTAAATTTCAATAAGAGTTCATGCTTAGGCATCTCCTGGTCTTTGAATTCATGCTCTTCATTTCTGTGTCACTGAAATAACAAGAATTAACAGCAGTTTGCTAAATTATGCTTTAAGGAAGGGAAGTTTGGCTTAAGCCTCTATTACTTGGCAGTTGAAATCAAAGCCATGCTCCTCACCAGACTTTTGTGCCATTGCAGGGTTGCTGAGCCCCAAATATAAAAGCATGAGGAGCCTGTGAGAAAATTCCTTAACCGGGTTTCACAGCATGCAGAACCTTTAATACACTGACATATGCACAGCTCTTACTTCATTGCACAGGGAGCTCAGAATAGACCTTCTGGGAGAACCTCAGTTGATGCCAGAAATGTGGATGCGCCTGACTCACATTAAGAAACAGCACAGAATTATTACACACTGCAAGCAGGATCATGTTTTTCCACAGCACTGGCATCGGCCTGCGAAATGTCACCATCTCCTAAAATGCACGAGTTGTGGCTAAAAGCAAATTTCTGCTCTTGTTGGGATTGCTGTCAACCATGTCTTCTTCTGACTGCAAGAGGCATTACTTCCTCTTAGAGCAGCTGCTTTCTCCATGTCAGATGAATATTGACAGGTCATGGATTAAAATTATTGCAAATTTCACGTTTATTTTTGCCACTTTCCAGCCTGAGTTGTTTCAACACCTTTGACTAGGTTTCCAAGGCTTTATGTGAAACCGTAGATGTGATGGGATCCTGAGGATAAAGGTGCTTGCAGCACTTCCCTTTCAATGAAACATTGAAATGTGCACCAGGTGTCAGTTTAAATAACGGTGCAATTGCTTTCTTTTTTTTCCTCAGGTATTTTTGCATAGCCCAAATTACTCCTGAAGACTTGTTTTGTATTTGCAACAGATTACTGATAATCCAAGATTTATAAAGCTGAATACAGGATAATGCTCTCTTTTTTGTGGGCTTGATGTAGCCACATTGCTTGTCCAGAACATCTATTAAAAGTTCCATCATTTTAAAGTATTGATTATTTGGTCTCCATAATCTGTTATTTACTGGAAATCTTGGCTAGTATGAGAAGCATCCCACTACCAAACTACTCACAGACTCAAATGTTAATAAGGGAAAAAATCGTAGTCTTGAGTGAGAAGAGTGATTTGGTAGTATGTAATGTCTCTGAGAACAGTTCATGGACTTAGGCTCTTATGTGTACATTTGTGAGAGTGTATTTAACCAAAAAAAGCCTTGGAGTCAAGCAGTCCCCAGTCAATGGGAGATATCTATGATTAGCCATGGCTGAATATTTTCTGAGAGTGTTTTTCCATCTGTGAATGCTATTGAAGCAACACTGAACTGAGATGCTCCACAAGAATGTGTGCCTACTGACAATCCCAGGAGACCACAGAAATGCTTTGGTTTGGAGAAGCCAGGACATTTAATGCCAGTTCCAGCATAACAAATTCCATTTTTTTGCAATATATTGTGTAATAGGTGCAAACAGTAAAGTCAAAGGTAGCCATTTCAGTACCAGTTTTAGAAATAAATATTTCTTTCATGAGGAGAGTATCAGAGAACGCAATTTTTTGTCCCAATTTGGGGAACTAACTAAGTGTCTGAACCTCAGCACGTCTCACTTGACAGTGTTTTCCTTTCTAGCTCAGCCCCATTAAATTATCATATTAACTTTCTAGTCTGCCATCCCTGTATAGCAGTTTGCTGGAGGTACCTCATAGTCCACAAGGAGGAATTTGAGGAAAATAAAAGGTACTACTTCCAGATGAGCATACCAGGATACTACTTCCTGCTTAAAGGACAGGTCTGAGAAGATTTGCAAGGCAGTGGCAATCAAAGTCCACAAGTGGAATAACACTGCAGGAGCAGAAGCATCTCAGGAAAAATGCCTACCCCCCATACATTTTCCTGGAGTTACTCCCAATGAAAGCTAAGCTGCAGCTTACACTACAAATACATCAAATTAAGTAACAGAAGGAATGGAGGACATGGGCTTGTCTGTGTCCTTCATGTAGTAACAGGGTTAGTTTACATATGGCACTTTAAACATCCCAAGGTGTGGTCAGACACAGTTCTGTGGGACACTGCTGCTGGTCGAGAGTCCTTGCATCTCTGCAAAGGCAGATGTAAGTTGCAGAAAAAACAGTTTTTCCAATTCCATGTTATTTTGTGATAGTAATAAGTGAATCAGGCATCTTCGTTATCACATATTTCCTAGGGTGGGAAACAAACAAAAATTATGTATCTGACATGCAGGCTTACAGGTGCTGAGGACTGAGCATCTTTGGACTTTGTGAAGACTAAGGACCTCCCAGCTTTTCCTTCAGGTCCCTTCAAGCTGGCAGTTTCTGGCCATCAATTTTTGTGTGAACTTTTAGCACAGTAACATATGTAAGGTAACAAGACAACTGGAACTGTTGCTTGTGAAGACAATATTTCTCCTTTCCTTCCTGTAAAAATGTCTAAGACAGAAGCAAAACTTGCTTGCTTACATATGTCCAGCTGATAAATTGTCCTAGCTTTTTATGAAAAGTAAGTACACATCTTCCCCTAGGGAAACTGTATATCTCATAGATATTTTGCTGTGGTTTTTCCATACCTGAGATTGGATGATCTCACTTTGTATTTAGCTACCAGATGCCACCTCTAAGTAGATTATCTTCAGCCAGACCAATAAGCAGAAATTCTTGTCTCTGAACAACAATAAGTGATCTTTCTTCCTTCTGGTAAGCAAGGTCTGCTCAGATTCCATGATTCTATGGTTCTATAGCTGCCCACATTGAAACAGAGCTGTTATGCACAAGTAGTATGGTTTGCTTTGAGGATTAAAAATACCCTACTTGCAACCACCTTTTTTGCAACCATGTTTTTATGAAACAAGGCCATTCATCCCTCATCAGAAGAAAGTGAAAATGTCAGTAGAGTAACAAATATACAAGAAATTCCCTCTGAGGGAATTGGAATGGGAAAAAGGACAGATCATCACCGAGAGGGTTATCAAACACTGGAATAGATTTCCCAACATGGTAGTTGAATCATCATCCCTGGAGGTGTTTAAAAGATGTGTAGATGTGGTGCTTAAGAATATGGCTTAACACTGGACTTGGTAGAGTTATGCTAATAGTTGGACTCGAAGATCCTAAAGGTCTTTTCCCACCAAAACAATTCTATGATCTTATCCTTTTAATATATGCAGTGCTACTGCATTTGCAGTTATGTTAAGACTGTTTTTACCTGGGTACTTGTGAGTTCCTGTAAGATTGCTGCTAGCCTTTTATACTATGGACAATGATACTATGGACACTTTCTGTTTTCGTGGCTTTTTGCTTTTGTTTTCATTGTTGTTTTTGTTGTTTCTTTTTCCAAATGCTAATAAAATACTGTGTCCTTTTCTAGTTCTCACAAGTCTGCTGTTCTCTTTTCAAGTAACTATTCCCTTTCCTTCTCCTTTTTTGTCCCATTTTCCTGTAGACACCGAAGACAACATTTATCTGCACTATTGAAGCTGTTATGGGAAGGTATCTGCCTGTTTTTCCAAGAGACCTTGAATTCTTCCACATTTGCTAAGCAACAGTGTGAACTGTTCAAACAGAGCAGTTAACACCCTACACATTAATATCACCCCAAGCAAGCACTAATAAAGTTCTGTCTGAGGTGAAGGAAGGTCTTACTTCTTGATTGCAATTCTACAATAGCAGCCCTCAAGAAAACAACAATATGATTGAGAAATCAAAATAGAACAGTAGCATAATACCTTTGGGAAATTATTTATATTTTACAGTTAAACAATACATAGGCTTGGAAATAATGATGAATTATAATTAACATCTTGGTAGAAGTTCTATCAGCTGTGTCCATGCCTCCCTTTACCTTTTTACAGACATCTCTTGAAGTGAGCTTCAGCTCATTACTGGAAATCAAGTTGCAGGCTCATTAGCAAGATAACCTTAACCACAAAACAAAATGACTGTGACAATGGAATAAAACCCCTCTGGGGCAAAAAGAATTAAACAGTTCAATAAATCCTTCACATTTAAGTAAATTAAAGTTACAACAAACCATCTATTTTAAACTCCCTTTTGGTCTATCTTAAGGAGAAGACTTTTTAAGGTTCAGGAAACTGAAATTCTCTCTTTGCTTAATGCTGCAGAAATTGTTATGGTGGTGTTATGGTGGTATTGTCACCTCCAAATTACCAGGGACATTTGGGACTTTCTGTCAAAATAGTGGAAAATTAAGCCAGTGCAATTATTCAAGTGAATGTCCCTGACATCTTGTTCCACAGTCCCTGCACTCACCCAGGGAAGGTGAGCACACATCTGGACACAATCACAGCTCCCTGAAATGCTTGCTATCCTGGTGGATGCCAGGACTCACAAAAAAGACCTCACTTGAATTACTGTGTTTCTGAAGGCAGGCAAATGCATCAAATATTGTTGCCAGCTTTGCTAATCTCTCCTATACAAAGTTTCAAAAATAAAAAGATAGCTGGAAATGGCCTATTACAACTGGAGAACTACATATATTTTAGTACCAATCCCTTACTAACTGTTCAAAGCCATATAAATGCATGTATTTATAGCAGTCTGTGGGGAAGGCAGCAAATCATTCTAAATTAATGATGACTACAGCAAAATAAGTCTGGCTGCAATGTTGTAAACTATGCTACAGTGACATCAGAAAGTAGCTGGCATGTGGTGTTTAATACCATATATCTAAAATGTGGTAGGAAAAACAAAGATGCAAGTTCACTCTGTCTCTGAACTGGGACGTTTTTTTTCTTATGCAGACTAATAGGCAGGACCACCCAGGCACTGACAAAGTCAGATTAAAAGTCACTTTGCAACTGAACAGTAAAGCCTCTGTAGCCTTTTTCATGTTGCCAGTTCTTTATCCTTGACCACGTTATTTAAGATTCACCTTTGAGTTTGAAAAGAGAGATCCTGGTGGTGGCCATGCTGCAGAAGAAGGTGAGGTAAGGGACATGCTGTATAAGCGATGCAGCCCTGCACACTGAATGAAGTAAAGCAAGTCTTCGGAGTAATCACTTCTTGACTTCTGGATCAAGCCTTTTAAATTCTGATACCTCTGAAAAGTCTTCAACCCTTCTAGGTTACAGAGCGAGACCATTTCACACAACTGGATTCTTAGGAGCTAATAATACAGCATGTTTAATTCTGCAGTTAGAAAAAAACCCCGATTTAGTCTTAGAGTTAAATGAAATATGATGTGCACACAACTCAACTGGTTTCACAGCACAAGTCAAAAAAGACCCCATCCAACCAGACCTTGAATGTTTCCAGCTGTGGGGCATCTACAGCCGCTCTAAGCAATCTGATCTAGTGTTTCAACACCCTCATTACAAAAAAATTCTTCCCTATATCTAGTCCTAATGTATCCTCTTTCAGTTTAAAACTGTTATCCCTTGCTCTATCATTACAGGCCCTAATATAAGTCTGTCCCCATCTTTATTATAAAAGATCCCTTAAAGTACAGGATCTTGCACTTGGCCTCATTGGACCTTGTGAGGATGGAGAGTGGCTTGGCAACTGCATCAGCCAATTCCCTTGAGACTCTGGGCTGCATCTCATCAGGTCCCATAGACTTATGCATACTCAGGTTCCTCAGGCTATCATGAACCTGGTCTTCTCTTACATTGGGAGCGACTTTGCAGTCCCTATGTTGAGGTCCATCCACTTGAGAGATGTTTAAAGAAAGGTTGCCAGTGAAGACAGGAGCAAAAAATGTTGTTGAGTACTTGAGCCTTCACATCCATTGCTACCTCTTTGCCAGTCTTGTTCATCAGAGGGACAGGCTTTCTTTGACCTTCCTTTTCTCAGTGACGTACCTCTAGAAGGCCTTAGTATAGTTCTATGCATCCCTTGCCAACTTCAGCTCCATATGCACCTTGGCCTTCCTAAACCCCATCCCTACACAACGAAGCAATGTTCCTATACTCTTCCCTGGACACCTGTTCCTTCTTCCACTGCCTGTGCATTTCATTCTTGTTCTTTAGATTGACCAGCAGGTCTTGACTAAGCCTCATTAGTCTCTTGCCTTCCTTTCCTGACTTCTTACACCTGGGGATTGAGAGCTCTTGCACTCTATGGAATGTGTCCTTACAGGATCTTGATCTCATTGGCATCATGGAGACTTGGTGGGATGGCTTCTATGACTGGAGTGTGAGAATGGACGGTTACAAACTCTTTAGGAAGGACTGACAGGGGAGACGGGGTGGGGATGTTGCCCTCTATGTCAAAGAGCAGCTGGACTGCATGGAGCTCTCCCCAGGGCTGGATGATGAACCAACAGAGAAATTATGGATTAAAATTAAGGGGAAGAAAGGCCAAGGTGACATCACAGTGGGGGGTTGCTACAACTGTCATTCCATAAATGAACTGAGGTTCTTTAGTTTAGAAAAAAGAAGGCTGAGGGAGAGACCGTATCACCCTCTACAGCTACCTGAAAGGAGGTTGTAAAGAGGTGGGTGTTGGTTTCTTCTCTCAACTAACAAGCAACAGAGCTAGAGGAAATGGCTTCAGACTGTGTCAGGGGAAGTTTAGATTGGGTAATAGGAAAAATTTCTTCACTGAAAGGGTTGACAAGCACTGGAAAAAGCTGCTCAGGGATGTGGTGGAGTCACCATCCCTGGAAGTATGTAGAAGATGTGTAGATACTATGCTTGAGGACATGGGGTAGTGATGGACTTGGAAGTGTTAAGTTTACCATTGGACTTAGTGATCTTAAAGATAGTTTCCAACATAAATGATTCTATGATTCTATTCTATCATTCTAGTGATAGGTTGGCAAAGTAACTTTCTTTAAAAGTTAGCCTGAAGGTGGCTAATCAACAGTAAACACGCTGAATATACCTCTATATTTATATACAAACACATATACGCTGAATAATTTTCATCACATAGGAAGCCAACGCAGAGCACCAATATGCAGTACAACTCCACTTTTTCTGTTGAATGAGGTAGAAGTGAAGCTGGCAGGGATCTACTGAGCAGCACAGAGTCTGGACAAGCCAGTCATACCCAAAGCCCTTCTTCTGCCTTGGAAAAAACAACTACAGGGAGAGGAAAACAGCATCCTCTCAGAAGTCCTTTTGTAGTCTGTGAGATTTTTTCCTTACTTCTTCCCTACATGCAAGACCTGCACCACTTGAGCACTGAGGCAGTGACTTCCACAGGTTTGCTCTGCCGGTCTTCCAGCTGTCCAGCTCTGCTGTCCCCTTGCAGCATGGACCCCACCTGTCCCTTCATATGATCTTCTGACAGAGATGGAGGAAAACCCTATAATTAGTACTTCTTTCATTGTACATGAGGGGCTTGCAAAATGGAGTTGCTAGGGTTTAGCTGTGACCTCCGTTTCAGATTCTGTGAATGTTTCTTGCCTATGTGTGAGGGAAGAAAGAGGCTTAGGAGGAAGGATAGCACCCTGGAGGGTTTTACAAGATGATCCACAGATTTGAACTCTCACTGGAGTTGAAACTTTTTATAGTATCACTCCTCTCTGGCCATGTCTAAATATAAAATGGAGCAGCATGAAATGGTCTTTCCCACAGCCACCTGGCTTAGTAAGGGAATAAGGCCGAGGGAAAGCCATAGGAGGAGAAGAGTGGAGGGTCGTAAAAAAGGGGCTCCAGCAGCCTTTTCACAGACTGTTAAAAAAGTAAATTCCCAAGAGGTGGATTTTTCTGCTCATGCCTCTCCACACAAATTCAGAATTAAGTTTTCCATGTGACGGGAAAACAGGCAGGATAGGAATGCAGCTGCTCTCTGAATAGCATCCATACCATAAATGATTACTTGCTATCTTCATATGTTGTCAAAATTATTTGTATTCACTGAAATAGCTCCAAGATGGCTGGTCTAACACATAAATCTAATGCACACCCAAGATTAATCACCTCCTCATTGATTTCTTGGTCTGTTATTTCTAAGTGGTTCCACAGCTCAGATGTTGGGAAGACCTTCTAGTGGCCTTGCAGTACCCGAAGAATGCCGGGGAGGGACATTTTACTAGGGCATGTAGCAATAGGAAAAGGGATAAAGGCTTCACACTGGAACAGAGTAGATTTAGGTTAGACATTCTTCACTATGAAGGTGGTGAGACACTGGAATAGGTTGTCCAGGGAAGCTGTGGATGCCCCATCACTTGAAGTGTTCAAGATCAGGTTGGATGGGGCTTGGAGCAACCTGGTGCAGTGGGAGGTGTCCCTGCCCATGCAGGGGGGTTGGAACTAGATGATCTTTAAGGTCTAATTCCAACCCAGATTCTATGATCTGTTGTGCACATTAGGTAAGTAACTACCTGAATTTTCATTAAACTGCTGTTCCTCAGGCCACCTCTCCCTGTTACTAAGGGGAAAGCTAACTGCTCCTGTGCATTAATGATAATAATAAAATAATAATACTGCAATAGCTGCAGTGAACAAAAATACCACTCCTTGTCTTGATGGTTTTACAATTCAGGGTTGAACACCCTAGGAGAGCTGCCAGCCAGTCATTCAGGACCTCTATTTTGGAAAGAAACTCAGCATCTGCCTGTGCCATCTCACTCATAGCTATTGAAAAAAAAAAAAATAAATTAAAAAAAACAACAAAACAATTAAACTACCATATGAGTTTTTGTTGTAGATCTGGCCCCTAACAGTTGGGCTTATGAGGTCAGATTTTCTGTTCATGTAGAAGGAATAACTTGAAAACATGTGTATTCAGCTAGAAAAACAATGCTGATGCACAGTTTTGGAAGCTATTAAGAGAAATGGAATTTAGTACATCTTGATTTTTTCAATTTTTAAGCTATTTTATGCTGAACTTTAAAGTTCCAATGTGCATCATTTGACCAGCATTGCTGCAACTTGCAAGTCTGTTTAGAAACCACACCTTGAAGGTTAACTCACTCTTGGCTTATCCGAATCTTCCACACATCCATTGTTCCTATGATAGGAAGACACTAATGTAACATACTCTTTCATCTACCAGGTTATCTACACATAGAACAAAAGCTGCTTCAGGAAACTTGAGAACAGTTTCATTAAGGGCAATTGAGCAGCTACAAGCCATCATTGAATTCCAGTGTTCTGGAACTGAATTTTGGAAACTTAGCCTTCCATTCCTTAATTTCTAACGTGTATCCAACCTCAGTTCGGGATCTATTCACTTTTGCATCTGGTGCTCAGGATTTCCAGATACACCCACCATACAGCATCCTGAAATATCCTGTACATCAGAGACACAAACTGCCACGTTATTCAATTATGAGATCAGGGAACAGATAGGAAAGGCATTCAAATTATGGGCCTAAGAACAAGGTGTTGTAAGGTAAGGAAAAATGTGGACTTACACCACACCACTTGCTTCATGCACTGTAAAAGCTTGCAGTAAATGTGAAGCAGTTTTGCCTTCTCTGAGTGAGAAAGGGGTAGGTGTTCTGTGCTCATGGTGGGTTGATTGCATGCATGTGTTTCACATCCCACCTTACCTTGCAGCAACTTCTTTGGGTGCCCCACTGCAGACAGAGGATCTCTACTGGGTATTTTGAAAAGACCTCGGGAAGCACTTTTAGTCTAGTCTGGTCCTGATTTACCTGTGGTAAAGACTGAAATATTTTGTAAATGTTGCAAGACCAAAAGAGTAATTTACCAGAAGTTGAGGTTTACAGCATTCTATCTTGTATATTTCTTGGATTTTGTATTTTTTGTTAGCATAATACAATTGGAAACCCAAATGCAGTTCTGTGCATAACTGGATATGGTGTTGCCTTGTCAAGTTTAAACACTACAGATTTTGCTACAAGCTACTGCAGTCCAAGTCGCTCATCTCAGAAATGGTTCATTGGTGTCAATAACTTGTTCTGCACCTGTGTTTATCTCAGAGCCAGACAAATTTGGTTTATAGCCCTGGTTTCATTATGAAATTAAAGAATTTAATCCTTCATAAGAAGACAATCACTAAGAGTTCATTTTTTTCTTGCTAAGCTGTCACAACTCAACAACTTCAGTGGCACTTAGACAAATGAATCATAAGAGGACAAAACCCAGAGAACTTTTATTAACAAGATGTGAGGTTTCACCAAGGGGAAATGGGACCAAACCCTGCTCATCATGTGTATTAAGTTTGTTCACCAAGGGCAGGATGCAGACTTAAAATACTCTGTCACTATGGGATATGCATCTCATTTTGGCATGCCAGTCAGTCATATGGTGTAATGCCCATTTCTGAAAAGCAGACTCATGTTAAAATCAACATTCTCAGTAATTTGGAAAATGCAGCCAGAGTGCCTTTGTCAGACTACAGGCAATTTGAAGAAGCTGGGCATGCCACTTACCCTTCTCCAGGGAATGCCAGTATTCACACTATATATGGGTCCTATGCCTCACCTCCTTGTGCTAACACAGCTTCTCAGACTGATGTGACTGAGGGGAGAATCACTTTCATGTAGGCTAATGCAAACCCTTAACTCCTATGCACTTATTTAAAAGGGAGCTGCCCTGCCTGGTGATGATGAACTAGAACCACTGCAGCTTAACAAAAACTGTTGCATGGCACCTGAGCGCATGAGTGGGGTGGAGTGATGATGACAAGGCGGGGGGAGGGGAAGCATCTGATTATGAGAAGGTTTTGGTTTGTGTCTTTTCTTTACACAAAACTGTTCTACTATAGTTGACAGAAGACCAAACTCCATTCAGGAAACACACAGACAAGTTTTGACTGGGGAGAAAGGGGAGAATGCTATTTACAGTGATCAACTTGTCAGGTTATCCAGAGTGTTCTGCAAAGCAGACAATAAGAACAGCATGTCTAAAACTCCTCTCGTTTGTCCTGTATTTACACCAAAGTAACTTAAATGAAATTCTTGCTGATTTACATCAGCTTTACAAAGACCAGCCCCCAAACTGGGAAAATCACCCCTCATCATAATGTCATGATTGTCTGGATATCCAAAAAAACACAGTGTATCCTGACAGGGAAAGTTGAGGGACAGTCTAAAGGAGTACACAGACATATTAACTGAATCAGATGTTAGCAGGAAAACTACTTCTCATGAAGTAATTAGAGCCCCGTGTCAAAAACACAGCATGTTTCATATTTTCTGCCCAATTTCTAGGCAGTTAGGAGCACCTTACATCCAAAGAAAATTGTGCTCTAATCACCCAGCCTTGTGTGAATGTCATGCCCTCTAACACATGTAAACACCTTATCAAGTTATCACAGCATATCCTTTCAAGGACTGTGAAGGCAGCTGCCACCCATGATGGCTCTTGCTGCCTGTAGCATTCCAGGCACTCACACCTCACTTAATACAGCAACAAAGACAGCTTGGCTGCCACACAACCTACAGTGTGCTATTACAGCTGTGAAACAGCTAACTTTGGCATCCATATATTGTTAAAGCTTTGTCTCTCAGAATAGCTTTTTGCCATGAAGCCATCAATGCTATGCCTGTAAATTGGCACAAATGAGCAGAGTGCCTGGTGTACAGCCAAAAGCAATGGACTGGCTGCTGGAGCTGATCAAAGCAAGATGGAAACCAAACCACTGCCACACAGATACACCAATAGCAGTAATTTAAAAGAAGTTCTTCCATGGATGTCAAAGTTTTGCAGCTCTCAAATCAATAAATGTGTTTGGGCTCTTTTCTTTTAAAGATCTAATTAAGCTACTGAACAAACCCAGGCTAGCTGCTGCAAGTCACTAGGCTGAAGGCTAACTGTTTTGAAATGGGACAGAAGTAATGCATGTTGAAACCTGGGTCTATTTTCACAGAGTGGGGCTTTGCTGCTTATTGCCTTCAGGATATTACAAAAAAAAGCAAACAACAAAAAACACCCCCAAAAAACCCCCAAAACAACCACACCAAAAAACCCACACCGAAACAACAAAACAAGCAAACAAAAAGCACCAAACCAAACAAAAATACTCCTTTTCTAAAGAGGAGGTAGGTAATCATCAAAAAGAAAACAGGTCAGTTATTACTAGATGATAAAATTGCACTGAGTACACTGAAAAGGACAAGTTTCAGCGTACAAGTGCATCCTTGCAGGCCAGGCTGGTATTTTCTATTAGTGCTTGCTCAGCAGTGATGCCAAAAGTGAGTAGTAAGGGCATTACTTCCTCAGGGATGCACCTCTCCCTGCAGAGGTAGCAATGTTGTTGAAGAGTGAGCCTGCAAGAGAGCTTTTCCTCAGGACTTCTCCTTTAAGCAGGGTAGTCACAGCCACACAGTCTTGAGCATCCCACATGTCTGGACAGCTGGCAGGGTGCAAATAAGGGAATGGAGTGAACAAGCTGTGATTGATAGGAAATCTTCAGCTGAATGACTTTCAAAATCATCTTAGTAATCCAGAGCTCCACTGTGGCATTGAGACATAACCTGAATCAGAGGGGGTGTGCACGGAATGCATGTATGTTTATTTTGCTTATGTCTGCAGGCATGTGCACAAGACAGGACTTCCCCACGACAGCAGAGCTGAGCCGGGCCACAGGCAGCCTGGGCAGGATGCTGGCAAGGGGCAGACCACTGCTCCCCTGCCCTGGCCCTGCCCTGGCTACAGTGCAAGGAGGTGGCTGGGGCGCTGGTCCCACCTTTCACATCCTCTCCAGACCGTGATTGTCTCCTCTGCAAGCAGGAGAAAGCTCACTTTCCCTTCTGGTCTTTTCTATACAGAGGACACACACTTAGCTGCACACGTGAGTACATGCAGCTTTGCAAAATCCAGCCCAGACATTTTTAGCAATAAAATCATCATTGACCAAAACCAAAATAACTATCTTGTACTGGAGAATCCTTATAATTGCAGTTTTCCTCTGGCTCACAACACGATCTTGCCTCTACAGGCCTCAGGAACAGTGGACTTTCTTTCCTGCTTTTAATTGGATTCACATTTCAGATTCCCTGACACTGCATGTAGAAAAACCTAAAGCAGTACATATTTCCTGTGTACTCTCTCAGGATACCTTTTCTTAACCAGACTCGTATAAAATATAGGTGAATACTTAAAGAATGTGAGTTTATAAGACAGATATTTTAAGAAATGCCAGAAATTGGATTTCTTTCATGGTCTTAATTTGTTCCCATTTGCTTTACTCTTTAATCAATGGTGACACTTCTGTTACTTTTCACAGAATAATTTTACTGCTAATCACTAGCTGTCACTGCACTTCAGGTTGGTGTTACAAAAGTGACTTGGAAACACAGAGGGGATTAAGTTTGAAAGAGAAGTCTGAATTTGGGTTCCAACTCCTAATGTCTATTGTCTGCCTTTACTATTGCAGCATCACTGAGTTTTCTGGTAACTGGTTGTTCTCTTGATAAATCAAGAGGACAAACAATGTCTTTGGTACAGTATGATGAACCTCTAAAGCTGACCAAAGCTTTGCAGAAACATAACTCTGCCAGAGTGAGCTTTCTAGGCACAGAGCAGAGAACAGGAATGTGGAACTGGAGGAGGTGTGGAGGTGGCACTGTCACTTTTAGCTGCAGCCTGCTCTAAAGATGGCTTGTGGTGATAATGGGAACATGTGTAAGAATATTTATAGAAGTAGGTATCTGGCAGACCTGCATCCAGGCTTTGCCTCAAATCAGGCCCCAAAAGTGGGGGACACACAGCTAGAAACCACTTATACAAGAGTAAGAATAAGCAACGTGTCTGCACGAATTTTGTGGCCAAGGAGGAGTCCCATTGCTAAACAAAACATTTGGGCATATCAGACTCCAGACAACTCACTGCAGCTCCCTGCCACATCTATTTTTATTTCAATAAATGAAGCATGTTACTTGACACAGGAGTCAGTTGTTTTGTGAGCCTCATGCATCTTGTGTATCAACGGAGTCAGAGGTGCATCAAGAAGTTT
The DNA here is from genome assembly GCF_000747805.2 of Chaetura pelagica. Taxonomy (NCBI): domain Eukaryota; kingdom Metazoa; phylum Chordata; class Aves; order Apodiformes; family Apodidae; genus Chaetura; species Chaetura pelagica. The sequence continues at coordinate 1,365,660 of NW_009954567.1, read as the reverse complement.
GTCATTCTCCCTGCTGTGTTCACCAACACCACCACAAAAATGCCAGCGCCTGATCCTGATTCAGCACATCAGAGTAGATAAAGCAGATTTAAAAGTTCTTTAACTGTGGTATGAAAATACAAACACATGCAAATACAGGAAGCAGCTTGAAAATGTGTAACTAACAAAAACATTACAGTACCTACCACAATAATCTGCTAAAGTCTTCATCTCCCAGACCAAACTGCCAGAGTGGTTTCACTGGTGAAGAAAACAGATGATGCCCACAAGGAGATGTTGTCTCTTCACCATTTGCTCCTGGGAGAGAAAGCAACACGGGAAACTCTCCTACCTGCCAAGTCCACTGGGCCCAAGTCATGGCACGTCCAGGATGGTCTCTGGAAGTTGGTGAAATTTAGCAGCTTTGCATTGCCCATTGGCAACATTGCATTTGCTTTAGATTTGCATGTTAGATGGCTGGGGATTGTAAGCAACACACAGATGTGTCCAAAGGTATGTGTATTTTCATTAGGTTCCTGTTGATTTAGGAAGTTATCTGTGTGCTTCCTCTTTGGGGACAGAGTAAGTGCAAAACAGTGAAATGACTAAATTAGCATTTAGGACGGAGGAGTTCTCTGGAGGATACAACAGAAAATAACAACCTTCCTCTGCAATACTCTTCCACTGAGAGCTCTGCACTAGCAGCTTGGTCTTGCAGGACACAGTGCAGGCAGAAATGAGGACAGCTGTCAGATAGCAATGGACCTGCACTCTGAGCCATTTGCAGGCCATTTGCATTTTATCATTTAGCAGACCCTGAGGGCAGGGCTAATTGGCAGAAGAGGACATGGTGGCATCATTGTGTGTGACTGGCTATTAAGCCACTGATCTCCTTCCCTTCATAATTTTACCAGATAATCTGAAATGTGCTGCTGACTACAGATCCAAATAACAATTCATTCCCTGTGGATGGCAAGCATTCAGAAAGAGATTATTTTTGTCACTTTTGGTCAATGATTTTTTCAAGAGAAATTTGGTTCTCCAAACTATCCAAACATCATCCAACTCCCCTCTTCTTCAACAGAATATCATTACTCATTTACATCTGATGCTGTATAGGTACACATGATCTCCTGTAGAGAAGGGAACACCCTCTCCACATGATTAATTTAGTTCCTTTCACTGGCAAAACATTCTCAAAGTATTAAAGCAGAGTTATAGTTATGTTTTCTTGACAGCTGTGTTACTTGATAGCCCTGTGTTTGTCAGGGGTGGAGACAGGCAACCACTCCAGGGTGACAGATCTGATGCAGGAACCCCCACTCTGGACCTGTGATTCAGTACTGCCCTGTTCCTTAAGCCTCTTTTCTCCCAGTATGAGTCTGGAGAAGGTGGAAAATGAGCCCTTACCAAGGCTCCTTGAGGAAGGAGGAAGATCTGCAAAAAAGTTGGCCCCATATGTTACAAGAAACTCTGAAGTTGGCATTGCAACTACTAAGTAAGATTATTACACAGATAATTGTGTCTTTTCTCTGATGATGTGCTTCTGCTGTCATTTTTACATTTTCTGTGTTGGTTGTGGTTGAAGTGTTGGTTTCAGTTCTGTTTAGCTCTTTGATTTCACTTCTTTGTTTATTCCTTTTCTTTGCTTATCCCTCTCACTTGATGCTGCACTGGCTGGGATGTGCACACAGTATCTAAAAATTTTACTTGCTTCATCAAAGGAGGGATTTTCCTACTGCATTCAGGTTTGATAAATGCTGCATTTTATCAAATCTTAATTGCAGACTAAAGGAGACCTTGGAAGCCATCTCTGAAGTCTTGCAGCTAATAACATGCAATTTAGTAGCACCTCTTTTCCTGTCAACTCTGCCTACAGAAACGGGAACTCATTTTAAAGAGAAAAGACTGGATTTCTAAAAATAGCAGTAGTATAAGGGGGGAGGGCACAGTGCAAGCCTCTGCACCGTCAGCAGGTGGGTGTCCCACCTCCTTGTTTAAAGGAATGAGGACCTTGTTCATCCTTGGGCTTCGTGAAAGTAGAAGGGTGACGGGCATTACATTGATCGATGGAGAGGCATCTTTGCACTTGCAGGGTGGCTAGTTGTTGGATTACAGTTTAATTTAGAAACTCTCTAGTTACATGTATCTACATTGTTTAAAAAAATGTGCCGAAAAAAGTATGGGCTGGCTCCTGGCTCTCCGAGCTTGAAGCACTTGGCAGAAGAGCAACGTTTGTGTTGTGCTTAAAACTTGCTGCTTGAAGAAGCCAGATATCCGCAGAGTGTCCCAAGGGTCCGGAGGCAGCACAGCCGCAGCAAAGGCTTCTCTGTGAGGGGGGAATTCCTGGAGAAGAAACTCCCTGTTCACTTCCTGACACAAGCAAGTGCACAGGGAAGCAGAAGGGTGTATCCCACTGCCAAAGTAAAACTTGACCTGAGGCTTACACAGCAACAGCATGTTAGTGCTGCACGTGTATGTGATGCATAGAAGGGGTGAAGATGTGCTCAGGGGGCCAAGGGAGGAGGGCTTTCCTACCAGAGCTCATCTGCCTCTGCAAAGCACAACCCTTTTTTCCTCTGCTGTTTCAGAGCCAGAGTGAAGGATGAGGAGGCTGGACAATGCCAAAGGGATCAGCTGTTCATAGGTCTTTCATTATAGACATGCACAGTTAAGCACAACCTGGCACAGATTTTCTTTTTTTTTTTTTTTTTTTTTTTTTTTCCCAGTTTTTTTTCCTTCCCTGAATGTTAAA
>NW_009954567.1:1360009-1362841 GCF_000747805.2 Chaetura pelagica | reverse complement strand
CAATTAAACACAACCTGGCACAGTTTTTTTTTTTTTTTTTTTTTTTTCTTTTTCCCAGTTTGTTTTCCTTCCCTGAATGTTAAAGCTATGAAATCAATAACAGATGACAAGTGGGTTTAATTTGTGGAGTAAGAGGAATGTAAGCCTATCTGAGTAGTTAACAATTAACAGTTCTAGACTAAGAACAGGATTTTGTTTATTTCAGAAACCGCCTGGGGCAATTTTTTGCAGTAATATATACAGAGATGTGGAATGTACTACCTTATTATCCTGGTGCTGATCAGTACATTCACAAACATTCACATTTAGAGTAAATCCAGTTATGTCTGGATGCCTTTCCCCTCTGCTTTATGCAATTTTGCTGTGTAGTCATGAATTACAGACCTTCTAATTAAGGCTCAAGGTCAGGAAAACTGGGATAGAAGGTGACTAGACTTCTAGCTGAAGGTTTTTAAAAACATCAACTGTTTACAGGAATTGCCATGCTCTTCCCTGAAGGAACTAGATTGACAGATCTAGCATTAACAGAACAAAGTTAATTCCTCTAATTTCTCTTGCATTCTTGCAGGCAGTTTCCTCTAACTGAGGAATTAAAGGTCATGCACTGGCTACCTCCTGCACTTCTCCCGCCACACTTTACCAGCCGTCAAGTCTGGGGTCCTTGGTGGGGGAAGTGACCAGCTGCAACACAGTCAGAGGCTCTGAGAGCACACAGAACTTCTACAGCTTGATATATCCTTCAAAATGACGCATGATGTTTTCCTCACTTCATGTGGTAGTGCTGGCATAGTACATACACAAAAAGGGAACACTGCAGGGAAATTCTGTACTTCCTTACTCATTCACACCTGCGACAGAATACCTTACCCTGTGAACTTCAAGTGGCTGTCACTGAGCTACACAATCTCTGATAGCTGGTGGCCTCCTGTAATTGCTTTACCTGTTATCATTTCTGTGTCCACTGAAATACAAATTTTGCCACAAGTGGGTTTGGGATGAGACCTGACCAAAACACTGGACAAACCTCTCCTCTTTCTCCCCTCCACCCAGTCCTTTTGAATAATACTGGTAGAGGGACGGAAAACGGAATAATCACAATGATTTTAACCAATTGTGAAATGCAGATGTAAAGGCAATGTAAGTAAGCCCCAAATTTGGTTGTAGGGAGAAGACGGATGCAGAAAGGAAATAGCAAAATAAGACTAGGTTTAGAAATGCTAAGTCTCCCCCATTCAATTTCCCTGCCAATTTCCTTTTTTTTATTTTTATTTTTTTTTCAGAAGACATTTATATAATAACACGAAAGGAGTAGAATTGGTCTCAGCTGTGTCCCATGTCTAGTCATATGCCTTTTCATGTCTAAATAAATTGGCAGCTGACATTTTAGCTGTTCTTAGCCATGGGGTTTCCAGAAAGCAAAACATTTATTTTTTCCATTTTGTGTGTGTCTATGTGTTAGTGTCCTCTTCAGAAAAATTGTGAACAAACCACAGAAACAAACAAACTGAACTTGGGAATAACAGGCTCATGGCTTAGGGCAACCTATTTCTGAAGGGGAAGATGTGAGCTGGGGTTCAACAGTTTATTTGCTGAGAAAACAACCTTCTCAGTGTCTCTGCTGTATCTGGGTTTCATGATGATCTTACTGTCTTTCATTACACCAGGCCTCTCTTTGTGACTTTGCTTGTGGTTTAGGTCAGGCGATCTCTTCTCCAGCTCGGAGGTGCACCATTTCTTCTTCTCTCAGATGAGCATAGCACAAGGAGAGCCTTGGTGTCCCAGAGAAACATTGCAGCTCTCTTTGTCTTTCACTCTTGTTCCTCTCTCTGGGGCCATATCCTGCTCCCTGAGGAGAGTGCTGCCCCTGGTATGGCTGTCCCCCAGGCAGATGAGAAGGAGGCTTCAGCTGGCACCTCAGTCAAATGCACTTCCATGCTCACATGGATGTTTCTCACCTGCCAGGATGTCACAGAGCAGCTCACCCACCAAGGGATCATCAGCTCCTGTGGGCTGCATGGGTTTCAGCCAAGCAGCTGGCCACCCAGACCCACTTATACTAGTATTTACAAGATATCGCAGTCTTTCTATTAACTGCAGTGAGTTTCAGTGTCAAGCCTGCACCAAATCAAGGTGACCTCTGGTGTCCTCCTGCCTTTGAGCTGAGATAGAGCTGTTACTCGTACACCTTGAGCACCAAAACTGGCTCAGCTTGCTCTTTGCAGAGTTTGGAAGATACTCAGGCATGCAATAATATTTCCTTTCACAGGTTTTCTCAGGAATCTTAAGACTGTATCCCATTGAACACAAATAAATTTATCAGTCTGTCTGTGATATTTATTTTGCTAAGTGAATCTACATGTGGGACTTTACATCTTTGTCATTGACAAAACATTCTTGTTCATCGGAAAAGGAAAATGTTATAAACTGATTAATAGACCAGTCATTTGATGCAATGCCAAAATCTAGGCAGCTCAGAGCAAAATTTGGTCACAAAAATAAATCTTGATTTACTGTCTCTGTCTCTCCCTTCCTTGTGACTACACTATATTGAATGCAAGTTGTAGCCAACTACAAACCCAATTTCTCCATACTTTAAAACTCTCATACTTTTTAGTTGGTCATTGCTGGGGTCTTGGAAAAAAAGTTTGATCTTGTCCTGTTATAGCTGTGGAACGTGCTGCTTGGTCAAAGAAAGAAGCTTATTCCTAAATTGGGTCGTTAGTTTTTTATTTCCTTTTTCCATGTTGATATTTGAGTTAAATTTGCTTTCAAGGAATTTTTCTTTTTTCTTTTTTTTTTTTTTTTTTTTTTTTTTTCCTATTTGATTTTTTA
>NW_009954567.1:1357242-1359776 GCF_000747805.2 Chaetura pelagica | reverse complement strand
ACAGATGAGTTATAATAAGAGTGATGTGATGAAAAGCAGTAGAATGGAACAAGGGGAAAAAGGTCTGGCAGGCAAAGTGCATGGAAAATAAACCTGACCTCTTGCTTATTGAGGCCAAAGTTAATGGTTACAGACAGTCTTTGTTCGTGGAACATGTTCTCCTTCTCTGCAGAAAGCAAGCAATTGTTCTGCTAAATTAAAACTTAATGTGAAATGAACAGCCTTTTTTACCGGAAGAGAGTTCTCTGTCCCGGAGAGCACCTCCGGTCAGTTAGGAGTCACTTAGTGCAGAAATCCTGAAGCCCTCCTACAGCCCTCATGTCCTTCTGATGGAGCATGAAAAAAGGCTATCCAGGACACCTGCTGTGGGATGAGGTGTTCATGATACATAGTGTAAAGTGAGGATTTCTCTTTTTTACTTTTTTTATTTATTTATATATATATATTTTATTTTTTTTTAAAGAGGTTATAGGAGTGAATCCCACAGAAAAGGGGTCAGTGCACATGGGACCCTCGTTCTCTACCTCTTTGTTTGTATTGTATGTCAAAATTCTGGTCACAGAGTGAAAATTCCTGGGCACAATGACAGGACCTGTCACTTCATCCCTCATCTATGTTGGGACAATGTTGTAAAATGCGAACACAAGCCACTGAGCACTCCAGCTGATAAGGAAGACCTTTGATCTTTCTTTGGTGTTTTCTGGGAATGTTCACTTCTAAACCACCCTCAAAGTGGGGGCAACACCAGGGCACCTCTCCTTAAAGTGTATTAGCATACTGACCTCAGTCTTTTTGTCCCAGAGTCAGGAGTATGATATGGCTAATAAGTGGAATCAGCAATAAAACTATTGGCCATGCGGCTGGAATAAAGGAGCCATGTCATATTGTCAATTTGATATTCCATGATACTTGCTCTAGCAATGCACTGGGGAGAACCAGCTGTCATTTCAAAGGCAAAGGCCAGCACTTCTGGGCTGCCTGATTTGGATTTTTACTTTCTATACCTCATTTTCCTGGGAATTGCTTCTAGCATCTCAAGGGGCTAGGAGATTTCAGATGATGGAGCACTTACCACACATCTTAGTAAATTAATCTCAGAACATATTAATACTGCTATTAAAATTATTACTTCTATTTCCAGTGTAAATCTATCTAGCCTCAACACCTAGCCATGAAATCTTCACAAGATTCTGCCTAATAAATATCTCCATGGTACCTATTACCATCTCTCTGTATGGCACCTTACAAACTGTGATGCATACAGTTGCTGAAATTCTTTTACAGAAATTACAATAATTTTACTAGCTCTCAAAAATTCTCAGAGAGCTATTCTCAGTTCTCTTGCTGCTTTTTCTGGTTTTGTATACTGTCCTTAAGAATGGCACACAGGAACTGGATACAACTGTACAACTGGGTGGCCCTTTCATACACAGGGAGAGCAACCTTGCTTAATTGTACTCTGTTCAGGTACTAAAGTTCTGCACAAAAATACACAACTTCCTCATGTTGCCAGGTGGATCCTGATGGCTTCAGATAGGATGTGAGAAGAGTTATTTCTTTGAAGGAGAACAAACAAGGGACTGGGACAGAGGAGATTGTGCAGAGAAACCCCAGCCAAGTTTGAAGAGAAAACTTTGGCTGAGATTTGTTTTATTATTGTTGTTTACATTGCAAGTAAAGGCCCGGAAGGAGACAAGTTTGGACTATGTAAAGCACGTGAGTACTCTCTTTAGAACCGGTGGGATCTTTGCCTACTCACACACACACACAAATGCATGCACTCAAATCTCAAGACTCTTCTGTGCCTTTAAGGGATGATCTTGATGCACTTGCAAGGGAAAAGAGAAAACTCCTGCAGGCAAAGAAATGATGATGACTATACTATAGACTTTAAATACAAAGGCAGCATCTATGAAGAAATTTACTTACAGCAGAACCATGTAAGATGCCTGAAATTGTCACAGTGGAATGCACAAATAATATATAATGAGTGCTCCTTCTGCAAAACTAGAGGAACTAGTGAACAAGCATTATGATTGAAACCGACATGGCTGCACAATGCAGTTCCCTACATTGTGGGGATTGCCACCTTCTCCTGATACCAATCATCCATTATCTGCTAGTCATCTGTTGGGCTGAGTTACGATAATCTTGATATCATAGAGTAGCTTCACTGTGTAAGTATGGACAGATGGAAATAAATACACAACAAGAGCAGGATTAAGGAGAAAAAAAGGACATGTATTATCTTAATACAGAATGACTGTTCCACACATGCACACACACATAAACACACACATATGCACACACATGTTTTGTACAAACACAGGCTTCTTAGTTTGTCAGTGCAACTCTTCAGGACATTAACTGTTCAGGATCTGAAAAGTCCTGTTCCACAGTCACCCTTACAGAAGAAGGCATATGATGCAAAGACAAGACCAAAACATTCTTGCTTCAAAATAAGCCGGAATAAGTGAATTTTGTGAAGGAAAGCTAATACAGTATGAAATAATCAAAAGACGGGGCGGGGGGGG
>NW_009954567.1:1332859-1356967 GCF_000747805.2 Chaetura pelagica | reverse complement strand
GGGGGGGGGCGGTGAGGAGGGATGGGGGTGAAATTTCCCAGGGCTTTGATGAGTGAATTTTCCACTCACCACATTGCAGGTCAGGAACCCACGTCCATTCCAAAGTTAATGCTATTGTTTTCTGATCTTTGAACCCTAACACCTGTCGGTGCCACACTCCCAGAGAACAAGACTGGGACTGATATTTCATTTTAACAAATAACATATTTGCAGACTTGTCAGTTCCTGAACAACATCCATCCTGATGGACTATTAAAAGTCATTTATATGCAACTGAAAGTTACTAGGAAAATGTTGTGACTCTGAATGTCATCAGACATGACTTCTCCTGACATGCTAGAGATACCTGAAATAACTCCACTTACACTGGGTAGTAAATCTGGATTTATGGGAAGCAACTGAAAGAAGGATTTAGCCACAGGAATTGGAAATGCAATCCAGTTCTTATTCAAGGTTCCAGAACTCATCTTTCATAAACCAGTTTCCATAACACCTTATATGCTCTATTATAATTGTCTGTTTGTACAGAAGATGGAATAAGATCCTTTTATAAACAAGAAAGTGGTCTAATGCACTCCTTTGTGCAGGAAAACCCAGAAAAGGACAACTCCCAAAGTCAAGTGTTGCCTGGACTGTACCAAATACCCACCCCCCTCACAAAGAAAAGCCAAGCCTTTGGCTCCCCTCCCCTGCAGATCTGCACGTTGCACAGGAGATCGCCCAGGAGAGAGTGGGAAGCCCCATGCTACTGACCCTGCTCCCACTGCTTCTCCACACCACTGCTCCCTTCCTGCTTGCCCTGTTGCCCATCGGCACAGCTCTGCTGGACCCTCCTCAGACCACAGGCCCCCTCCTTTACAGCCCCTGCTCTGGGTGGGTGTCACAAGGAAGAGTTCTCTGCATTGCCCAGGGAGGATGGTGCTGGATGAACTCGAGGGAAATATGGAGCGGAGCTTCTCCTTGCTAGACTCTCAATGGCAGAGCCTGCCCTCAGGTTTTGACTCCATGAAGGATGAAGTCTTTCATCCACCTGCACGGGAACTTGGCTTTCAAAAGGTCTTTAGTGACCTGCAGACATACAGGTTGAATTACAAAGCCCACAGCTTTTGCTGAACAACCCTCTCCCTGGGCAGCAGCTAATGCCACCAGATCATTTTGTGGTCATGGATAATAAATGCTAAAGTTTTCTCTAATAACACTTAGGTAACACTTTGTGGCCACATCTGAGTCAGATTCAGGTTGCCTGTATGGTATTAAAGTCATGGTATAAGGTAATGGAATTAGGTGCTCTCACTTGTTACTTTGACTTAAAGGAAGGTCACATCTCAGAGAAAAGAGCACTTGAAGCTGAGTGAGGAATTTGTCTGGCTAATTGTAGAGCCAAGAGAGATTTGTGCTGAACTTCCGCTGGCCAATGAAACACCACCTCCACTGGATAATTTCTAATGCTTTCTCAGGGACAGCCAAAATAGAAACTTGATCGATAATGAGCAGTAGCTGTTGTCACTGCAGAGGTGCTGGAGTGGACTTTAAGTCAGCAGAGCAGGTCTAAGATAGCTGAGTAATAACCACAGCTCTGTTTTGCTGGTGATGCTTCACCCCAGGCGCCCATGTTAGCTTTTGCTTAGCTGTTGCCACTAGTGACTGACTATACCTCAAGGTCAGCTTCCAATTAGACAGCAACTAGCCTGGAGGGAAAAGGCAACTGCAGTGATTCAATAACACTGATTAGTGTAGGCCAAATAATTTGTAGGAAATTATTAATCTTGCAAAATATTACCTTTCTGCACAGGCACTAGTTCAATTGGTATTTAAATTACTGCCTAAGTAGTTTGTTGCAAATAGCTGTTAAGTCATAGCTATTTCTGTAACTAGCTCTTTGGGAGCACTGAAAAGCACGCTGTTCCACTTGCACAACCCTGCTGTATTTCCTGGCTGGATGAACAGCAGTCTGATGATCTGGTTTCTGTAGTACATTCTTGCGACTCTCAGTCTGAAATCTCATTTCTGCAAATTATCTGCAATATCCTCATTACGTGGGCTGTAGAGCAAGAGTGACATTCACTGCAATATTTAGAGGATGCTTGTATACAAGTACCAGGCTCTAGCCTAGCAGAGGCAAACACGGCATCCTTGTCTAATGCAGAAAGCAGCTGGCATACTGGCTTCTCCATGAAACACCTTTCTCGCTTGCCAGCTTTCATGGGACCACCTCAGTGACTAGAGAAGTTTCACTCTCCAAGTCTGTTCACGCTTTGGCTTCTTGACAAGGCTTATCAGCAATGTGGCTTAGTTGATGCAAATTGTAGTATGGGGTTCACAGTATGGCTGTCTCTGCCTACTGATTGGCATGAGGTTTACAGCGTTCTCATCAGATGTTGTAACCTTGGTGTGAGATTAACTGCGTTATCAACACCCAGATATGGCCTGCTGGGCATGCTTTCTCCTTCATATATTCCCATTTAATATTGATTTTTCACAACCAATTACTCAGGCTGTAAGGCAAAGCAGAATTAGATTATATTTCTGCATTTTTTTTTACACCCACAAACTGATGAAACTAGATGCCTCAATATGCATACAGTTATAAATGTGGCATCTTTTCTTCAGCAATGCTGATATTGTAACATGAAAAACTGCAGGATTAATAACAAGTTCTGACATTTTTAACTATAATATTTCAAAAATATCTTTTGCATTTTAATCTTGAAATGAAACTACATTTAGTAAAGACACAGAAAGTGGAAATTAAGTTAAATATATATTTAGGGGACAAGGAGGTATAAAAATAGAATTTTATGGAATTCTTTTCTGTGCCAAAATCTTGGTGAATTTGTATACTGACATGACATTATCCTAGTGTTCTTCCAGCTTTGCAATGTTACAGCCTTGTTCCATTAATTACCTTTCTCCTGAGCAGTCATTAAGCAAAGCATATGACCCACTATAAGGTCCATTAGAGTCTTTAAGTCTTCTGAGTTTGCAGGAGGAGCTCGCCAAAAAAAAGTTTCCTTTGAGGGAATAATTGGAAATGCTCACAGTTTAAGTTCCTTTTCTGTAGACTCACAGTTCAGCATTGAACTCAGCAGTGCTGAAGCTGTCATGATGCTTCACAAAGAAAGCAGTAGAAGATAAAAATCTGATATAGAGGGATTCTGATATGAAAATCTGGTGAAAAAAGTTGATGAGCTCTGATCTGGGGGGAGGAGGACAGGACAAGGATGAGGGGAGGGATTATTTTGGAGTCTTGTTTTGTTTTCCAGTGTGCAGTCCAGCGTAATTTGAGCCATTCAAGTATGACACATGTGCTACTGATTTAAAGATTAAAATTCAACCATGTGAATTTGGAGACCTAAATGACTCTTTACAATGAGAAAAAATAGCCTCATGTGTGGAATACCTAATGAAGCAGAAACTACAGCAGGAAACCAATTTAACCTTCAAGGAGCCAGAGGGGCTGGGGAAATCCTGGTCTAGACTCTCTACAAGTGACTGTCTAAAAAGCAGATGCCCTCAACTGAGGCAGCAAGATTTTAGAAAGAAATATCCAAATACAAGGAAATCACAGGAGCTAAAGTGAGAGTTCTAGTGAGGGAAGAGTATGGCCACGTTGTGTAGAAGTACTAGAAAAAGTAATAGAAGATGGAGGAACCTTTTTCTTTGTGTACGCACCAAATATTATACACTCATGATCTATTTGCCTTCTACAGAGTATATGAAAAATAATATTACATTTTCCCCAGACTAGTGAGAAGAAACTAAAGACCCCAGAGTGGCTGGAGGGGATGAGCTGCAGTCCTGGGGAATGCATCCTTCAGTTAGATTTTTACCTGAGGGGAACCCAGTTTTCATGCTCTGACACTGCTCTGTGTGTTGTCAACTTAAGCAAAGTGAGTAGGGATATCTGGGAAGTTTTTTTTCAAGTAAACATTCCCTTAGTCTAAACCAAAGGTATTACCCTAGATGGACCATCATTCCCTGACTGTTCCAGTTGCTCAGCCATGGTGCCAACACCCAGGCTCCTTGCTACATCTCCAGACCCAAAGCTCAGGTACCAACAATGTCTGTGGTGGAAAATCATTCCCAGAGTTGAGAGAGGTGCCTCTGCAGAGCTTAGACAAAGTTATGCTAATGGCTGTATTCTGAAATGACTGGGACTGCTCCTGTGAGATTATTTCTAGGAAACTGAATGGCCCAAGGGAGGTGTTCCAGAAACAGTACAAGAGTTATTTACACACTGTGTTTTGGCTCAAGCCCATCCACACTAGGCATTAACACATCTGTAGTCACTGATTGTAGCATTTTTCTCAGACCCACACGTAACTGTGGAGATGCACCATGTTCCTTCAGGGGCTGGTTTCCCAGCACACCCTACTCACTAGCTATCAGTGCCACAGCCTCTGTACCAATGCATCCCAGTGGCTCTTCTCTGACATCCCAGAACAAGCGTCTGCTAAGTAGCACGGAGAGCTTTTGGGACAGTGTTCGTATGTTGCAGAAAGACCATGGACAGAACAGCAGGCCTACTGCATTATCTTCATTTACTGGAGCAGCAAAGGACATGGGTTGTTGTTTTCTGTGGATGCAACCTGTGTGACAAACCCAACTGGGTTACAGGCCTGCCCAGGAGCAGCGAGAGCAGAGCTGAGCCAGGACAAGGGATGAACAAGTAGCCAAGGGTGACCCTAGTGCTAGGTGTGCCCCCACTGATGCATCCCACCGCATTTCAACCCATGGGCAGAGTCTGGTGCTGGTCACAGAGTCCATCCAAAGTCCCAGATGTTATGAAGGGACAAACCAGGTCTGGAGTCTGATGCTTAACCTGAGGTTAATAACTTTTGCCTCTCCCCTGAAATGCTGTAACCTTAATTAATGTTTTCTTAATGCTTTGTAAAAAAACTCCTAGCTAAAAGACACTGTGTAAGCACAAACTAACGGCATTCCCAAAGAGAGAGCCTAAAGGTTAGCTGAACTCATTCTAAGTAGTTGAAGATTCTTTGCAGCTTTTCCAAATAAGTTAGCTAATTTTCCCTCCCATCAAAACAATATAACATCAGAGGGATGGCATTTTTTAGCTGTTGTAGACTAGCCAAGGTCACATTCCACTGCAATGCGATTGTCTTCCAATGCATACCATTCCTTGGGATAGATAAATAATGAGTTAATGTTTACAGGGAATACTGTGTAAACAGAAAAAAAGTTTGAAAAAATATCATTTTTGTATTTATTTCACTTTATTGGAAAGAGAAAGACAGGAAAAAGGTAAACTCAGTTTTTTACATAGAGGAACATATAAATCAGGAATTATTATCAATATAGTTATGGTAACATCACTAGCATTTTCTTTAAAAATCAAGGTGATTTTGTTTAAAGGGAGCTCACCCACAAAAGCATTGTTTTCTATTTTAAAGAGGAGCAAAACATACATCCTTTAAAGTGCATGGGAATTCCTCATCTTCTAAAATCAGTGCAAGGCTTCTTTGTTGTCACTAATGTCATAACCTAAGGCTTTCATTAGTAACAGATGTAGCTTTCGTCTTTGAACTACAGAGCACCAGTACAAAACAAGGATTGAGAAAGGTTGTACATTTCCCATAGGAATATGTGTACAGCCCACATAGCCTTTCCCTTCCATGTGGCTGATCATTAGACCTCACTGCAGTGTTGATCCTCTACATGCTGACCCAGTGAAGTTTACAGGTTGATCACTAGGGATTCATTTAGTCCACAGTCTGGTCCAAAGATGGTCACTTCTGTACATAATACCATACCTGTATTTTGCACAACTTGGTCCTCTAAATGCACAATAAGTAACATATTACAAGACAAAACCTAGCACTCACTCAAACATCTGCACATTTACACTTATCTTTACAATGGCATTTTAACTGCTTTTCATGCTCCTGTACTTTAAAACTAGAAAGAAAGGTCATGTGTTCAAGAAGGAAAGGGTATAGTTTTTCAGGCAGTTTGGTGAGATTATTCAAACAGCACTCACAGTGTGACTCAGGCCTTGCTACTGTACGAACTATGTTGGGAAAGTACATTGCAACCCCCGCACTAACCATTGCTCTTGGTATGCACCCAGGAATTAGTCTCTCCATGGAATCACTCCAGGAGAAGATTATTTTCTACATCAGCCATGTTCCCTTAGCTGGGAGCAAATCAAGACCAACAGCCCAAACTTTGAGTCGTTTACTGTTTTCATTTATTTCAAGACTGATATCTATGTCTATTAATTGACAAGACATTTCACCTACATATTCTACTCTGTCTTCCTTGAGCCTGAGAGTTAGAAGAAGCAGCCCACTGTGTTAAACTTCATGTGGAAGGCAAATTTATAATACAAATTTAATAAATCTAAAGTGAAATATACATATTGAAAAATACTCCTCTGAAATTCTTTTCCACTCTCTTCCTTTATTCCCATTTTTGTTTTAATCCTTTTCCTCCATGCTTCAGTGGCTTATTTCCTTTGTTGCTGCTGTTACTTCCTATTAATGCAGTTTTCTCCACGTGTGGCCTATGTTTTCTCCCATTGCCTTCCTTCTTGCTCATCAGTGGCACTCCGTATAAGTCCTTGTGCACAGTATGGAAGTGGTCCCTCAGTGCTCCTGAGGAGGTTTTTTTCTTGAGCTGTGCCTAACAGGCCTTCATGCATAATAACTAACCCACTAGTTTCTTCTGCCTTTCAAGCACTTCTTTTTTGCTTTTCAGTTCCATTTTTTCCTTCTTGCCAGCTCTCTCTTTTTCTCATTAAAAAAAAAAAAATCAGTTGTACAACTCCCTCGCCACAGACTTTGGAAGACTCATCCTTAATTTGCTCATTTTCCTTTTAAATCTTTTGCAGATCTGAACCGGTGCACTCTGGGCTGCAGCACATTGGGCCATGTTAGAATGAATGATGTCAAGGGCAGGAGTGCCTGTTCAGAAGAGGATGGAAGGACTGTCCACGCCTGCATTTGAGACGTCCCCCTCCTCCTGAGGAAGGTGCTGTAAAAGGCAAAAAACAGACAAACAAGAGTAAACACCCAGTACCTTTTCACCTCAGACTGCCTCGGGCACAGGAGAAAAAATGGGTTAATGATGGAAAGGCTTTTAGACTAATCCAAGGCAAAAATGATTGTCCTTTCAAATGCGGTTACCAGGAAAGCAATTTGGAAACCAGTGGGACAGAGCAGTGTGGAATAAGCTGTCTCTCTGATATGTATCACAGAGACCTTCACACTGACTGATTACAATGAATACAGAGTTGACATTAGCAGAGACAAAAAAGTTACGTGAGCACCATGTGTCCTTCAGCAGTTCCCTTCATCCTTGACAATTTTCTCAGGAACAAAAGGCATTATTTTGTCTCATGCAGAGAGTGGGGCAGGTAAAGGTCTCTCAAGAACTCAGAGTAACTTCACCTCCAGAAAGAAGACAAAAAAAAGTCTCTGAGTCACATAGGACCATTTTAACTACTCTGTGGCAATCCAAAGGGGACTTTACATAAGGTTCGTGCAGCAGTGCTGGGCCGGGTCATCCCTGGTGCAAGCAGAGTTGGCTCGGCCAAGCCCAGCAGGGCCTGCAGCGGCAGGTCCCCTCGCAGTGCCAAGGGTGGTGATGGGTTTCCTTTCAGTAAGGACTGCCATGTGCCTGTTTCTCTGTGCTTCTGCTCGCATCTCCTCCGGAGGCAAGGCACTCAGGGCAGGGGACTGCTTTCTGCCTGCAGCATCCCGCACACTGCGTCCCACCTGAGCACCTGCACCTGCCAGGAGGATGCTCTGGGGGCCCATGCCCACCAGCGATCAGCCACAGGGTTGGGATGCAGTGCATCATGATGGAGCCCTCTCTAAACACCTCCAAAACCTTGTGCATGCTCTGCGGTATGGCACCAGCAACAGCAGAACAAGATTAACTGTCCAGGTTTCTCCAGCTGGAAAAGCAATTTGTTGGAGAAATTTATATAAATAGAAGGTGGTCTTTCCCAGTGCAAAAAACATGTTTAACCACTTGTAAAGGGCCATCAGTCTTGGACGTACTAGTCAGTGCCTGAACTCCTTGTTACACATTTATTCTGAGCACATATGAACTAGAAGTCAATAGGAGTATCTTAAAGAAAAGAAAAGAAAAGAAAAGAAAAGAAAAGAAAAGAAAAGAAAAGAAAGAAAGAAAAGAAAAGAAAAGAAAAGAAAGAAAGAAAAGAAAAGAAAAGAAAAGAAAGAAAGAAAAGAAAAGAAAAGAAAAGAAAGAAAGAAAAGAAAAGAAAAGAAAAGAAAAGAAAAGAAAAGAAAAGAAAAGAAAAGAAAAGAAAAGAAAAGAAAAGAAAAGAAAAGAAAAGAAAAGAAAAGAAAAGAAAAGAAAAGAAAAGAAAAGAAAAGAAAAGAAAAGAAAAGAAAAGAAAAGAAAAGAAAAGAAAAGAAAAGAAAAGAAAAGAAAAGAAAAGAAAAGAAAAGAAAAAGGAGTAAGTTGGCTCACAGGACCCTAATGTTTTGTGTTACAGCAAGTCTGAGAAGCTAGGCAACAACATCCAAGCAGTGGAGACAGCTAAGTCTATTAGTAAGATCAATCAGAGTAACATATGGGATGCATTACTCTGATAAGGACTGAGATTTCACAAATGTAGAAATGATTTATTACCCCAAAGTAAGAGAAGCAAGACGATTGCTTGACTTACAATATAGTAGCTTGGTGTGTGCTTTGGAAACACGTGGTGCTTGACTGTTTGGCTTGTTTTGCAAGTTAATGGGTGCACCAAACTCCTCTGATTCTCTGCTGATCAGGATGTAAGAGTATGAGGAAGTAAAGCACAGCAATATTGACTGTACTGACAATTATATGCTTAAGCACATCATCCCTCTCATTTCTGCAACTTAAAACAACAGCATTCATCCGTTAGCCTCGAGGCATAAATTCTTAAAGCCCCTGTGCAAGAGTACGTGATCACACACGAGTGGATGTTCCCGTAGAAACAAAAGCAAACCGAGCCTTTTCTTTCTCTCTGCTGGACCAACCCCACCCTTGATATGACTACAGACAGAGCGAGTGGTGGATAGTGTGATTTCGTGATCCATCTGTTTGCTTTGGGGTGATTTGACTAGCACTGGCCATCAATTTGGTAAATGTTTTGAAACTGTGCAGAGTAAGGGGAAACTAAATAGAACTTTTCAAACCCTAAGTAAAGAGACCAGGAATCTGTTGGAGTGTTTTATTTGGTTCTAGTGATATTTGCAGTGACATGTTAGAGAGAAATCATGAATCATGCTTTGCTTCCTTGGTTTTTGACTCTCTTTTTGTACCAGATGGTACATGATAGGAGTTTTCACCTAAGAGTTTTCACCTTTTGGCTTAAGTTCGAGTCATTTACTTTAAAATCTCATCAGGTGCAGAAAACCAAATCATGTAAAGCAGAAACTAGAAACACAAGAAACCTCTGAGAAACACTATGACTCTGGCTTTAGACAGGAGATGAACTAACCCCCTCAGATAGAATAACACCCAGCATCAGCTTGCTGCCATCTGTAATGTGAAACATCAAAGTAATATTCAAACTAAGCTTGCTAAGTGGACAGACACTTATCCTGTGGTTGAGTGAGATATCTAGGTCATTAACAGTGCTCTTAAATTTGCCTTTTTTCTTTCTCTGACAAAGGAGATTCCTTGCATGTGGTCTTTTTAATGCAAGCCTCTCTTCTTTCTGTTCTTTGAAGTCCCTTGTTGAGGTCCTAGTCTTCGTATGATGTCAGCCTTCTTACTCAGGAAAAAGCAAAATAAATTTAAAATTTAAGCTAATGAAGTAAAGAGCTTGACAGCTGAAAAACACTGATTTCTTGATACTTTTATTTCTGTGTCATTAGAAGTCCCATCTCTGTCCATCCTATCCTATACACTTGAGAGTTCACTTCCATGTATAGAAGATGTAATATATTAATAATTCCTCAAAAACAGGTACGCAATGGGTGTTCTGCAACTCTGGGAGTTAGTGATAATCTTCTGAGCTGTTTAACATGAATGAAAAGCTTGCTAGGGTATACTGTAACTTGAAGCTTCTTGGCATATGTGTTTAAAGGTATAAATAAAATGAACAGCACCAAGGCATAATTACCATGTCCTTTGGACTAAATTCCATTGATTCCAGCCTTGTTCAAATGAGTGTAAATGGAGAAAAGGCTTCAGGCTCAGTTTTTCCTCATGCCATCCCGGTCCTTTTACAGTAATTTCTAAGAACACACTGTAAATAATTACCAGTCTTTCTACTTTGTAAGTCACACCTGACCAGCCTTAGATACAGGGAGTTATTGTTTCTGCCTACAATACATGGCACACATGGCTAATCAGGACCCTAGTGAACTATTGATTTCACTTGAATATCCTTCTCTTTTGGATATGGCAGTTACAGTTGATATACAACAAAGAAATTGAGCCAATCTCAGCCTCTAGAATCAAGCAGCAAAACTTGAGGGAAACATGGGCCTAGGACACCCATACCTCTCTTAGTATTGTTAAATGAATTGGTAACCTTTTTTTCCACACAAATAATTAGGGTTACTGTTTAATTAAAAAATAAGCAATCTGTACCAGAGGAAAATAGGTTTCTATCACAAAAGGTCTAGTCAAACAGTTTAAACCTGAAGAGCTGATACGTGTCCTGTCTCGCCTTGACAGTTATTGCACAGGATAAGCCAGTGTTGCCAATCAGATCTGAACAAAGGGAACAGCAGTTGTCTGACTGTGAATCACTTCTCACCTCAATTAATATAAATATTGAGTTTGCACAAGTAGACTTGACAATTTGAGGCATGCCTAAATTTTCTGTGTAACTAGCACTTAATGACTGATACCCAACACTTGGATCTAGCACTGCGAGTGAAGTCAACAGTTAAGCACTTTGTTTTGTGGAAGTGACTGGAGGCTCAGCAGAAAGATTCAGTGTATTTTGTAGTAGTTTTAGAAAGAACACATAGCTGTAGGTGGAAACTCTGCTCATTTTAATGTCTCACAAATGTGTTCCTTGCAAGAGTGAATTCTCTTTAATTTGATTCCATCTCATTCACATTTGCCTCCTGCAAATATTCCAATGAACACATCAGCCCTAGGAAGTGTTCCCCTGAGTAAAGGATGCTTAAGATAGATCTACAGAGTATGTGACCAAAGCCAAATCTGAATACACAATTGGGTGTGTTTGTGGCAGCAGGATCTGATTCTAAAAGTTATATTTATCCAGCAAAGAGAAAAAATAGTTCATCCCACAGAATGTCTTGCTTCTTTTAACATGCTCACAATTAATCTGCAGTCCAAGAATTAGTCAATTCAGCTGAGAAACCAGGGACCAGGTTAAATAAAAACACCCTGATAAAACCCATTCCAAATGAAGTATTTGCCCAACTCTGAGTCTAAATAATTAGTTCAAATCTTCAAAGGTTGATCCTAGATACTGAAAGGCACAATTGTCTAACAGCATCCTACCAGACTTTCTAAAATTCTGTGGTGGTCTAATTTAATTTTGTAGACAGTGGACAAGTGTCAGCAGGCAAATTACTCCCAGCATTAGCTCTAGTTAGTAACCTCACCTTCTGTCAAGGGTCTTAATCAGCAAAGACAGTAAAGTGCCTTGTGATCCTTATTAAAGGGGTTCTCTGGGCTAGGATTTGCTGACAAGGACATGAAAGAAAGCTTTTAGTTTGGATATCCAAATCTCCAAAAGAAATACAGCTTCTGAGTAAAACAGACTGGTTGGCACTGTTACATTTTCCTGAAAGGAAATACATACACAGCTTCAGTGTCTTTAGTTTAAAGTTCACCTCTCATATCACTGCTGAGAAATTTAATTGAGTCATCTGATCTCCAGCAAATCTCACGTACCCACAGTTCTTGCTCCCTTCACAGGAGCAAACAGTCAACAAGTCTGGAAATTGGATTACTTAGTTCTAGGTATAAACAAACGTTCATATTTGTGTTCAGTTTGATTTCAATACATAATACTACGGAGAAACTAATTCACACCAGTGACTGTCGCAAAAATGTATGGATATGTGTGTGTGCACGTGTGAGACAGACAGTGAGAGAGCACGTATGTGGTAGGGAACACTAGTACTACTTATATTGGCTATTTTCCTTTTGCGTTCCATTTTGTGGTAACGGCACATACAGGTGTAAATGTCTATATGATAACATGTCACACACCAGCCTATTTTGCTGGATGCATTTTTGTGGTCACGGCTTTATGCACATGTGTTTATCAAACGTTGGTGGTCAAGTATGAACTCCAACAGACTTTAGAGAAATGGAAAACAGAGTCTTTCCATGACAGAAGAGTTGCACAAGTTTTGTTCTGCTTGTTGATCAGCAGACCATGTGGTAACCTGACCTCTTAAGTCTCTAAATACAAATAACATCTGCTGGCAAAAGCAACCTTAATGAGGTTGAGCAGAGGCGAGATAAAGCTGGATATACAGGAATAAAATGTAGATTTCTGACAATGAAGCCAATTATCCTCTAAAGCAGCACAGAAAGCAATGTAGTGGGATATTTTTTGCTAGAGAAATAAACAAAGGCTTTATAGACATAGACTGAACATCTTTCTAATATATATGTTTAACCAATAAGAAATTATGAGGCTCAGTGAGACACCCAAGAAGTTGGGTAGCCTGTGCTACATTTGAGGTCTGAGGAAAGGGTTGCACCATGCTACCTAGAGCATTGTAGACTTAGGGGATTTTACCACGAGTACTGAAGGTTTACACACAAAGTAAAGGCCCAGAGGTAAACAGCTGTGTTGCAGTCTCAAATTACTTTATTTCTTCTCTTGTTAAATGTTTACTTCTTGCCTACAGTCTTAGAACCACCAGGTTCTAGAAATGGGGAACTGGAAGAAACATCATCAAGTTATTCCCACAAGGCAGGGGAGCAGAACTGTGCACAGCCTGCATGATGAGTGCCAGATGTTTGCCTGATCTCTTCCTAAAACCTCCTGTAAAGGAGAGCTGCGTGTTTCTGAAAAGCTGGTTCCAACGCTACGCTGTATTTGTAATCACACTGTTTTTCCTGAGACTTAATCTAAATTTAAATGGTGAATTAGAAAATTAATTTATGCCCCACCCTATGTGGAGAAAGAAAAAACTGATCTCTGCCTTCTTTAAAATATTTTTTATGTATTTGCAAAGTTTTATCATCTTCCTTTTGTCTCTAATTCCTAGACTAAACAAGTCCAGTTCTCTTAACCTTTCTCAAAGGCTCGTGTTTTCTAAACCTCTTATCATCTTGTTGCAGTTATCTTAAAATGCAGCACCCAAAACTGGACACACTACTTCAGCTGAGGCTGCACCAGTGCCAAGTAGAGCAGAATAATTACCTCTCTTGTCTTATACCCAGCATTCCTGTGAATACATCTCAGAGTGACATTTGTCTTTTCTGCAAGAGTATCACATTGTTGTGAAGAGAGGCTTGAAAATGTGACCCAAGTGCAGGCTGAAGTTTCAGAATCCAAAAGACACATAAAAAGAAGCAGGAGGGGAGTAAAGGTTATGTTTCAGTCACATACACAAAAGGGAGACCTGGCTTGATATATTTAAATATCTTGTGTTGGCAGTTCAGACTTAAAATCACTGAAACCCCATAGCTGAGCCTTTATTTAACCTGCATCAGAGAGTAGGAAACTCTAGCAAACTACAAAGTTTTGCAAAGTGAGACATATATGAGCAAACTCTGGGAAAGGCATTGAACCACAGTAAATGCTTTGATTACTTATGTGTGAAATGGTATTAATTCTGGAAAACACTTAAAGTACATGAAGTTTTACTAAGGAAGTCCTGTGAAATGCTGAGTAACTGGAAGAAGCTTTCAGGCCTGGTCTAGAGGGAGGCATGCCAACTAATGCCATGCAAATTGGAAAGGTTCTAATTATCTGTCTTTATAGGGTTACTAGCTGCTTTTTAATCTGTGGCTCAGTTAGCCATGGTGTTCAGCAAACTGTTTGGGTTTTCTTTAATTTCCCAGGCCAAAGCATCACGCTCAATTACATCAGTCACCTCATATACTTTTGTTACTGAGTTTAACACATTCTAGCAATGACTGATTTACAGGATATAAGATCTTAAATACAGCTAGGAGAGTAAAAATAATATTATGGACTATTTACAAGTACTTCTCTGCATTTGAAGATTCATAAATGCCATGTAACCCACTTCTTTTTCAGCAATAAACGACAAGCAGAAAAACCCCCTCAGCTCCCCTTCCCAGGACCCTGGCAGTCTGGGAAAATTTTTCCTTCAGGCCACTTGCCTATTTAAATGTAAGTCTGATTGATTTTACAAGGGAAGAAGAAAGAGTGAGGGTGTCATTTTGTTTCAGACCTTTATCAGGAGTTTGGCCAGGACTGTCATGGGTAATTTGCTTGTTGGCTTGATGAGAGACCTCACGAGTATTATGGTACAGGGGCTGTATAGGATGTCTGGAGTGTCTAACAATCTGCAGTTGAGAAAGGGTACATGTTAGGAGGAGAATCAGGAGGACATGATATAATTGCTCCAACAGCAGTTCATTTCCTTTCAAGGGAGGTCAAAAGGAAGAACCTTCATCTCCACACCCCTCTTTCTGTAGGGGTAGAGCTGCTGTTCACACCAAAGTGTTGATATTAAAGCACCATCTTAAGGCAGTGCAGCTGAGGCAGACACTCAGAGCTAGGTCCCAGAAAATGTGCAGCAAAAGGTGGTCCCTCTCACAGAGAAAATACACTCTGAATCAAGACTTAGGAAGTGCTGTCATACCTTATGGCTGAGGATATCAGATGTACCAACATGACCTGTTCCCCTATGCCATGCAGCCTGCAGCAGATTCCGGCTAAGCCCACTCCCCATGCAGACCTGGTAGCTAGTGCACATTACATTACCGTGTAGTATTGCATAAAGTGAGGTTTTTTCCTAAAAGCCAGCCCTGTCCAGCTAAGGAATAGCTCATGAAATCTGTGTACTCTGCAGAAACATCCCCTTTCATGCAGTTTCACATATTATCTCATACAAAATTCCCATTTACCTGACCTTGGTCAGTAAGCAGGAGCCACTGCATGAGGCTGGAGCTGCCTTCCACCAGTGCAGGGGCACACTGTCCTAACTAATGACAAGTATTACAAATAATACCCACTAACAGATTTATGTTTTTCCCTGAAGTCATGTGCATATTCATCACTCTACAGTCAGAACACAGGAACAGGAATTGAGATGGGAATCCTGATAAGTGACTGGCATAAACTGTCTTGTTCTCTTTCAGCTCAGAAATATGAAAAACCTGATTTGGGGTAAGCTAAGGGAGGTCTTTGGGGCATGTTAGTAATTGCATTACAGCTGAGAAGCAAGCAGGAAGATGGAGCTGCATTACATAAACTCCTTTCTTTCACATGGAAATTTTATTGGGGTTAAACATTCAAGTTTCATGTGTAATAAGAAGATGGGGGAAAGACTTCCTCTCATCTCCCTCTTCTTTTTTTTTTCTATCAAAAAATCCTTTCTTGCTCCTCTTGGGCATCTTTATGTATAGTAGTATTGTCTCAAACTAGACATACCTTCAGAAAACCTTTATGAGTCATCACTCGCCTACCCTCAACCTCACCCTGTGAAGAATTGTAATCTTAGAAGAAGCACTGTGTGTTCAAAGATGAAAAAATGTGGATGATTTTGGAGCCAACTGAATTTACACCTAGTGAATTGAAATTCAGAGCAAAGCCTGGGTGATTTTTTTGCTGCATGTTTTTCTGCAGCAGTATTGCATTCATTTAGATTACATTCTAGCCAACATGAAAGGCCAAAGCACAGGGTCAGGCGTGGTCCCACAGTCATCTTTAGAGATTAGTTGCTGGCAAGCTCCCTGCTATGCATTTGCCCCACTCCAGATAAATAAAGTGACTTTCAGAATCCACATAAAAGAGCCAAATTGACTTCTGCCAAAATAAGCGTTGAGCTGGGATTCAAAATAACCTCTACTGGGGTCAGACATGCTGGAGCTGTGTTTGCATGAGCTAAACCACACTGCAGAAAGAGAAGAGGATGCCTTCCTCCTCCTGAGAAATGCCCTGGAGATGGCACATGGGATTCTTTCATCCTTCCAGATGAGCAAAAAGAAAGAGAGGAAAGTGGCAAAACTTCCTTAATGAGCAGACATTCAGCATTGGATTTTTTTTTTCTGTTAATTGAGCCTGTTAAAAGGGGCAGAATTTTGAACCTGAACTTCAACTGCATCAGTACCTGCTGCTCAGTAACCAAAAGTGTTTGTTCAATTTGCAACATGACAGAATCGTGTTGGTTGGAAATTACCTTTAAGATCAATGAGTCCATTTACCCTGCTCTACCAAGTCCAACATAACACTAAGCCAATTTCTCAAGCACCACATCTAGACAACTTCTAAACACAACCAGGGATGGTGACTTGACCATCTCCCTGGGCAGCATGTTCCAATCTCTGACAACCCTTTCAGAGAAAAAGTTTTCCAAATGTCTAGCCTAAACCTTCCCTAGTGCAGATTGAGTCTATTGCCTCTTGTTCTATCACCAGTTACTTGTGAGGAGAGACCAGCACCTACCTCTTTACAACATCACAGTGTCACAGTATGACAGTATCATTCCAGTTGGAAAAGACCTTCAAGATCATCAGTCCAACCACCACCCTAACTCTTTCACGTCCACCACTAAATCCTGTCCCCTGGCACCACATCTGTCTTTTTAGATGCCTCCAGGGATGGTGGTTCAACTACCTCCTCAGACAGCCTGGATCACCAAGTCCATATCACACCACAGAACAAGACAACCCCAAAGTTCACACCATGTCCCTGAGGGCACTGTCCAAACGTTTATTGAATATTGTCAGGTTCAGTGCCATTACTGCTTCCCTGGGGAGCCTATTCCAGTGCTCCAGCATGCTCTAGGTGAAGATTCTCTTCCTAATGTCCAACCTAATCCTCACCCTGCACATCTTCCTACCATTCCCTGAGGTCCTGTCATTGGTCACCAGAGAGAAGAGGTGAGTGCCTACTCCTCCTCCTTCCCTAATGAGGAAGCAGTAAAGCTGCATTGAGGTCTCCCCTCAGTCTCTTTTTCTTCCGACTAAAAAGCCCCTCAGACCAAATAGGTCCCTCAGCTGCTCCTCATACCACTTGTTCTCAAGGCCTTTCACCAGCTTCATTGCCCTTGTTGGACATGCTTCAGCACCTCCATGTCTTTCTTGTATTGAGGTGCCCCAAACTGGACACCATATTTGAGGTGTGGCCTTGCCAATGTTGAGTACAGAGGGATGATCATGTTCCTGGTCCTGCTTGCCACACTATTTGTAATACAGGCCAGGATGCCACTGGCCTTCTTGGCCACCTGAGCACACTTCTGATTCATATTCAGCCACCTAAACATGTTTATTTCTCCATGTAATGCTATATCCTAAATCTAGGATAGTTCTCAAGTTGTGAACAAGTGGGACACACACTGCTGGCTGGCCACAAAATGCAGATTGTAGTGACATCTCAGCTGAAAAGCAGGAGGATCTGAGAATTATGATTTGAATTTTGTCCCTTAGTGTGTCTGACTTGATTGATGCTACTTGGGCACCAAACGTCAGGCAATGGGGGTGCAAAGTCTCAGCACCAGGAGCCAGGGAGTGAAGGGGATGTGAATCAGCTTGTCAGTGCTCTCTTCCCTGTTGAGTGGGTCATCTTCAAACAAGACATACAAGAAGAAGGTATCACTAGCTAAGATTGAAAATGTTGGCCTTCCTGTTTAATACAAATCTGCTTAAAGGGAACATGACTCAGTCTGAGGTCCAGAAACTTCTGCTGCCAAATGCTTCCACCAGTGGTGGCAGCCAGCACTGTTACCTGTGGCAACAGCTCTCAGGTCTGTGCCAAGCCATGGACAGTCTTACTGGGTTTAAATACTGTTGTTTAGGAATTCCTGACCTATGGTCTATGACAGACCTCACACACCTGCTCTTCTGAGTTCCTGAGCAGCTGAGATCCTGTTTTCAATCACTGCACCACAATAATGGCACCTCAGGCACAGTTCCTCCCTCAGAAAATAATTCAGCCACTCTAAAACTCATTGTCCCCATTATAACAATAAGGGCAATAATATACAGACCTAAGACATGTATGCACACTATTTTAAGTGTATGCATACTGCCTGTACCCCATCCTGACTTGTTTGTTTCCTCGAGCGCCCTTTGGCTGGCAGGGTCCTGAGTCAGGACTTATCCATAACACCTCAGAAGATTAGGTCCTGCCCTAGCCTCTTGGTCCTCTATCAGCACAAACTGTTATCGGCTGTAAATGTTGAAAGGAGTAAGTGGAAGCACACTTGGATCTTTCAGAGGAGAGTATGCAGCTTTGAGAAGCAGTGGGATGTACAGTACCAACAAATCCGAGATGGTGGGGCTTTACACCCAGGCAGCACTGACTGAAGGGCCAGCTGCAGTGCAAGGCAGGAACAAGCCTGGCCTGATGTCTGCTTACTGGTGTCAGCCTCTGTGGTAGGGCTGAGACATAACAATCTGGGTACTACAAAGCACATTCAAGGGAAGGAAAAGTGAGCATGGACACAGTATGATTCAAAGCAGGCAAGGAAGCTGTTTCACTAACACTTCTGAACAGTTTCCTGGAGGGACCTGTGAGCATGGCCCTCAAGCACAAGACTTTTGATTTCTAGCCAACTTTATTTGGAGGAAGGAGGGTGGGAGGAATGTTTTCTCAAGGGGAAAAAAAAAACAAACACACTTCACCCTGTTAAAGCTTTCTGTTGCCAGGGAAGTTCAGGGAAAATTCAGGAAAACTCCTTTTTATGTTCTTTATGATGTTTACTCAGTTGCACAGAGCCAAGACAGGGATGAGAAAGGCTGCAGCACGATGCAGGGCTGCAAAAGCTGTGTGTATTTAATAGGGTGACATAAATAGTGTGTTTCTCTTTGCCCTCTGCCGAGCGCTGTGGGGAAAAAACCTGGCCTGAACAGCAAAGCGAGAAGCCCCGAGAGCGGCCGCGGGGCTCTCTTCCCTGTTGAGTGGGTCATCTTCAAACAAGACATACAAGAAGAAGGTATCACTAGCTAAGATTGAAAATGTTGGCCTTCCTGTTTAATACAAATCTGCTTAAAGGGAACATGACTCAGTCTGAGGTCCAGAAACTTCTGCTGCCAAATGCTTCCACCAGTGGTGGCAGCCAGCACTGTTACCTGTGGCAACAGCTCTCAGGTCTGTGCCAAGCCATGGACAGTCTTACTGGGTTTAAATACTGTTGTTTAGGAATTCCTGACCTATGGTCTATGACAGACCTCACACACCTGCTCTTCTGAGTTCCTGAGCAGCTGAGATCCTGTTTTCAATCACTGCACCACAATAATGGCACCTCAGGCACAGTTCCTCCCTCAGAAAATAATTCAGCCACTCTAAAACTCATTGTCCCCATTATAACAATAAGGGCAATAATATACAGACCTAAGACATGTATGCACACTATTTTAAGTGTATGCATACTGCCTGTACCCCATCCTGACTTGTTTGTTTCCTCGAGCGCCCTTTGGCTGGCAGGGTCCTGAGTCAGGACTTATCCATAACACCTCAGAAGATTAGGTCCTGCCCTAGCCTCTTGGTCCTCTATCAGCACAAACTGTTATCGGCTGTAAATGTTGAAAGGAGTAAGTGGAAGCACACTTGGATCTTTCAGAGGAGAGTATGCAGCTTTGAGAAGCAGTGGGATGTACAGTACCAACAAATCCGAGATGGTGGGGCTTTACACCCAGGCAGCACTGACTGAAGGGCCAGCTGCAGTGCAAGGCAGGAACAAGCCTGGCCTGATGTCTGCTTACTGGTGTCAGCCTCTGTGGTAGGGCTGAGACATAACAATCTGGGTACTACAAAGCACATTCAAGGGAAGGAAAAGTGAG
This sequence comes from Chaetura pelagica, assembly GCF_000747805.2. NCBI lineage: Eukaryota > Metazoa > Chordata > Aves > Apodiformes > Apodidae > Chaetura > Chaetura pelagica. The sequence continues at coordinate 1,337,077 of NW_009954567.1, read as the reverse complement.
CATGGACACAGTATGATTCAAAGCAGGCAAGGAAGCTGTTTCACTAACACTTCTGAACAGTTTCCTGGAGGGACCTGTGAGCATGGCCCTCAAGCACAAGACTTTTGATTTCTAGCCAACTTTATTTGGAGGAAGGAGGGTGGGAGGAATGTTTTCTCAAGGGGAAAAAAAAAACAAACACACTTCACCCTGTTAAAGCTTTCTGTTGCCAGGGAAGTTCAGGGAAAATTCAGGAAAACTCCTTTTTATGTTCTTTATGATGTTTACTCAGTTGCACAGAGCCAAGACAGGGATGAGAAAGGCTGCAGCACGATGCAGGGCTGCAAAAGCTGTGTGTATTTAATAGGGTGACATAAATAGTGTGTTTCTCTTTGCCCTCTGCCGAGCGCTGTGGGGAAAAAACCTGGCCTGAACAGCAAAGCGAGAAGCCCCGAGAGCGGCCGCGGGCTCAGGGCAGGCCGGCTCCCCCGGGGGCCGAGCCCGCGGCCCCGGCGGGAAGCGCGGAGCGGATGCGGAATGAAAGGGCTGCTGCGGCTTATCTCGGCGTGCAGGGGGCTGCTTTGTGAGCCCGCTGGCTTTGAAAGATAGGCGGCCCACTATGCTGGTATTGTTGGCTCCCGCCCGCAGCACAGCCGCATGATTCACATCGGAGCTGCGCCTGCCAAGGAAAGCTTCCCCCCTTTCCCTCCCTGGTTAGGAATAAACTCAGCAGAAGGCCATCGAGGTCACAAGATCTGCCTGTTACTGCATTTTACAGGAAGGAAGATACGTTGTCTTAAGATCAGTTTATCAGCTGACTTTCCTGTGAAGAAGACAGAGCCTCTTTTCCTGTGCGCTGCCACCCCCGTAATTCCCAAACGAGCGCGCTCTGTTTGCATCTCCTGTCAGCTCAGCTGTGCGCGTTTCTGAAACAGCCCAGTATTAAGCAAACAAATAAAAAAGCCATTGTGGAACCTCGCAGAATCAACATCCCTTATCAAACTGCCCAACGGGAGGGGATAAATCTCTTCCTCGAGGCTTCTCGTCACCTCCCTCCCTCCCTCTCAGCATCAATGCACAATTAAATCCGTTGTGGTGAAATAGACTCCACTGATAACTGGAGAGAGTTACTTACAAGGATGTTGAGAGCAGCAAAGAACCTAGCAGCCTTCTCTGCTTTCAAGGTTGTGCTCCTTTGAACGACTACAAGTACTTGGGTTTGTTCAGTTTGAGGGTTTTGGGGGTTTGTCTTTTAAAGCTCTAGGTCTTATTTTTAAATCAGCTCTGCTTTTTCTGTGCCAGGGAACAAGCAGCATGCAGAGCCACCTCCCTCCACCCTCCCCTCCCCCGCCCCGCTCTCCTCTGCGAGATCCCTGCTTTCATAAGGTTTTCAGCTGGGGAATGGTTGCCTGTTTCCTCTCTGTGCTCACTTTGACAAATGCATTTCTGTGAGCAGGAAACTGCAGATGTTACAGATGCACTAGGGCATATCTTATTAGCTAATGATTCCTAATCTCTGAAGGATTACACATATTGAATAATACCATTCATTGACAAACAGTTGAAGGGAATCATCCTGGCTCCGAAGTATTTACAGTGGCAGCTTTAATTGATTAAGTTCTCTTTTTATACATCTGTAAAGCTAAAATAAAACATCCAATGCTCCCTGTGTCTTAAGACTGCTGATTAACCCAGCAAGAAACAGCACTTGAAAGAATAAAATTGCTGGTTTTCAAGTAACCCTGTTTGCTGGGCTATAAACCTGCATTGCACAGGAAAGCAACTACTAATCTTGGATAATATCCACTAATTTTTGCAGCATTTATCTGGTTAGATTTTTCATTTGCTTTTGCATTTTCTCTGTCTGCACACAAAACCTTTGGCCTCTAAATGCTAAGGGTCTTCAGACTCCTGTAATAATCCAGAGGGAGGAAGGGGTTGAAAACTAGGTCAGCCCAGACCCCATCCGGTTCTCAAGCCAGTAAGAGTTTTGGTTTTGAGGCAGGACCAAAACTCACATTGTTACCCCTACAACATTTTCTTTATCTGTGAGGTGAATCACCTCTCCTAGTTTTTTGAGCCAGTGTCAGTCTGATAATATTTCATATTCCAAACATAATGCCTCCATTCCGGTCCATGTCTGCAGCTCACAGTTACAGAGGGTGAAACAATAAGCTTCATGTGCAAGCTTCAGCATATTATTGTGCATTAAGTACTTTTATGTATTTTTATTATCCTGGTTGATTTAAAAAAAAAAATAAAATTGAAGTATTATAGATGCACCATATTTATTCTCAGGTAATGCTGCTTTCTTGAATTGTGGCAGCTGAATCTGCACTGGATTTTGTCAGCAGCTAACTGTATATCCCTCACACTACCTAAGAAACTGAACTCAGATGATTTTTAGGAAATGTTCCTAAAATCCCCTTATGAATATCAGAGTATAGTCCTAAAACATGAAGATGCCATTTTACAGTAAAAAGGGTACGTTAATGTTCTGGCAGTACAGGAAAAAAAAAAAACAAAAAAAAAAAACCAACAAACTTGTACCATTCTGTTTATTCTAAATTTATTTTAAAAGTCCCAGTTATATTCAGAGGAGTATCTAAGTGAGAATTATCACAAAGCTGAAATAGGAGGCAAAAGAAGAGGCAGAATCCTTCTGAGCTTTGTTGTTACACAAATGGGGTTTGGTCTGAACTCTTCAATTTGCCACTTGCCAGCCTACATCTAAGAAGCAACCTTGTTTGTATTTCCACAAAGAATCTCATTCTTTTTTCAATAAAAAGACCTGGCAATAATTCTGTTGGCACTAGATGAAGAGCTTGCTTATTCCACTGACGATGCTTTCTTTTGTTGTTATCTAGTTTAATGAAAACTTCATTAAAAAAGACTCTGAAAGTTTATAGATAAAGTTTATGTGCATTTGTTCGGGTCATATGCCAAGGGAACACTTCTTACTGTAGAAGTAAGGGACCAGGGAAAAACGTGGTTAATAATAGCACTTTTTACAAGCAGCAGTCTTAATTCAAAAGCATGAACAAGTGAAGCAAATTGCAGGGCCTGAGGCAGGCATGTGGGCAATACAGCAATTTTTACTTTAAAGTAATTCATTAAAACTATTTTCTTAGCAACCTTTCAGGGAAGACCTGTTAAACCCAACAGGGAGGGGGTGCTCTTTAAAGTCAGGAGAGTCCTAAACAGCTCTGTCTTCTTTTTATGGGTTTTCACTCTAAACACCGTAAAGCAGAAATCTATTTCTCTAATTAATTCCATGTAACTGTCTTCAACACTGCAATTGCACTAAGAATATGATTTTTTTCCTGTCAGTAATACTGGTCAAACTTCTGGAATTTTGCATATCTTTGGCAAAGCATGGTGCCATTTTGTTCCAGCATGTCTACTACCACTTGTCAAGTTCTGTGGTTTGTTGCTGCTTCTTATTACACAGCTTTAAATTCAAGGCTTTTAACAGAGCACTTACAGCACAGGACAAACTGAGTATCTGTTTGCAGCAAAGGTTATTGCTGAATACATTCCTTAGTCTTCAGCTCACAACACACCATCCTCATGCTCAGAGAGGCACAGATGGAGGGAATGTCCTTGCTGGGATCTGTGGTGACCTTTCAGTGAGCTACCTGGGGAGCCAGAGCAGGCTAATGAAGCCGGAGGATGTGGCTGCTGCTGGACTGTGGGGGCAAAGGCCCGTGGGAAGCACCAGCCCCTGCCCTGCTGACCACAGCTCCTCCATGTGCTGCCAGGCACTGGCAGCCACAGCACAGCCCTGTCCTCCTGGCTGTGTTCAGGCAGGGCTGTTTTCTCCCAGCTTGCCAAGGGTTGCTCCTGATGGCATGCCATCCCACCAGCCCATGCAAGGAGGGATGCTCCCAGGCACTGCTGTGTTATCCCAGCCTGAGTGCCTGCCTCTGCTCCAGGGAGGCCAGCCAGGCATTCAGGATGCAGGGGGACAGCTCTGAGTCTGCACACATAGGCAGTGCACGGCATTTGCCCATGCAATACTTTACTTTTTATCCATTGTAAGAACTGGATTAACGGCTCCCAAGCAATAAGGCTCAACAGCACAAAGTTGGGATCTTCCCACATACTCCTCTCTGGAAGAACAAGTTCTCCATTTTCCTGGTATATTACAGTAGGCTAGAGACCTTTTGGGAGGCACTCCATAGGAAGGAAGGAAGGAAGGAAGGAAGGAAAGAAGGAAGGAAGGAAGGAAGGAAGGAA
>NW_009954567.1:1299151-1332163 GCF_000747805.2 Chaetura pelagica | reverse complement strand
GAGGGAGGGAGGGAGGGAGGGAGGACTGCCACCATTACCACCACCCCCAGTAATGAGCATAGTCTGGTGGTTTAGTTAAATTATCAAATACATACATCCCCAACAGTCTCCAGATCAATACATGAGCAAATTTATATTGAACTCAATTAAAAAAACCTCTAGGTCTCAAAACACATTTTACTAAAGTTAATTATGTTCTAAAAAACTATGGCAAATTAGGTTAATGTTAATTGCATACAGTGAAGTGAAAAACTGCCCACGAGGCAGCTGAGAGGTCAATGGCTTGTCAGATCCCAGGAGATCCTGTTTTCAAGACCTCTTCTCAGATCTCTTGCTGCAGCCATGTATATTGGATGCTTGCCTTTAGGAGAGGGACTGTTTTCCAATACAAATGTTTTACATTGAGCAAGATTCAAATAAAAGGTGGATCTTTAAACACTAGAAAGAATGTGAATTATTTCAATAGAAACATGTTTTCAGGAAGGCTGCGGCAGCTCACATCTCAGACCTGACCAGTCTCTGTTGGGATTAGAGGACTCCTAAGGGACAGATTTTTCTCTGTCTGCCCCTTGAGGAGTTTCAATACCTTCCTCTGGTGTGCTCATCAGAGACAGGGCAGGTTGTGACCCAGTGGGTGTTTGGTGGCACTCAGTACAGTCCAACTTCAACAAGCTGGTGCCCGTAAATCTCTTTCAGGACTACACACTCTGATCTGCTGAGTCTCTAAGTTGGGTAGACGATATTCCAAGTCTCACCAGGCAGGCGAGATGCTCTGTGCTAGTCCCTCAGCTGATACACAAAATGACAGATACTCTGAACTCACAGCCTGGAGAGCTAGCTGTAGTTGCACACACAAATTGACAGCAGTATCATTCTAGTGGATGGCTCCTACAGACAGGACTATGCTGCAAAGGGCTCTGACTAATGTTAGAGATAATGCTCTACAATTGTATTTTCAGTCAAAACAAAAGCACACCACACAGGAAGACTGGCAAAAAGAAAGCATAGCTTACAGTCCTGATCTAGCAGCTCACATCCCAGTCCTGACCAGTCTCTGTTGGGATTAGAGGACTCCTAAGGGACAGATTTTTCTCTGTCTGCCCCTTGAGGAGTTTCAATACCTTCCTCTGGTGTGCTCATCAGAGACAGGGCAGGTTGTGACCCAGTGGGTGTTTGGTGGCACTCAGTACAGTCCAACTTCAACAAGCTGGTGCCCGTAAATCTCTTTCAGGACTACACACTCTGATCTGCTGAGTCTCTAAGTTGGGTAGACGATATTCCAAGTCTCACCAGGCAGGCGAGATGCTCTGTGCTAGTCCCTCAGCTGATACACAAAATGACAGATACTCTGAACTCACAGCCTGGAGAGCTAGCTGTAGTTGCACACACAAATTGACAGCAGTATCATTCTAGTGGATGGCTCCTACAGACAGGACTATGCTGCAAAGGGCTCTGACTAATGTTAGAGATAATGCTCTACAATTGTATTTTCAGTCAAAACAAAAGCACACCACACAGGAAGACTGGCAAAAAGAAAGCATAGCTTACAGTCCTGATCTATGCTCTCTTTGTTTCCAGGACCTCTCTTTCATCTCTCGCATGTGTGTGATCTGTGTAAGTCATGGTAGGATGGTAAGATATCTCAAGGATGGGTTGGGGGGATCCAGCTGAATTGGGGGATTGCAGATGACTACATGGGAGGTTTGGAAAGCTGGAAGAGGTGGAGGACAAATAGCTGCAGTCTCCCAGGCCATTACAGCTCCTGAGAAGAATATGAACTTTGGCTCTCTGTTTTCAGAAGGACCCATAAACTGGACCACTATATCTATGATAAACTTTGCAGAGGGATCGGGTTTGGTGATCAGAACTTTAATGAACAGAACCACACCTACATAATATTAATGCCTATTTTGGAGATTATGTCTAAGTCCTGAAAAACAGTTAGGAAGCTTGCTGGGCTAAAATCCTCATGCAAAACAGAAAAGCCATCTGATGGAGGTTGAAGTGCCACCTCTAATCTGTTTGTGTGTGCATGCTTGTCAATCATCAACATCACTACATTAATGAAGTTTTATTGTCATTCTTCTTTTTCAAATAATACTTTTATTTACCCTTAGACTCAGTTCACTACTGTCTTAATGTCTTGATGCTATGGCACCATAAATAAAACCAGAGCAGAATCTTGGGTACATTTGGCATCTTATAACCCTTTGATATGATTGCTCTTATACAAAAGAGACAAGGCTTAAGACAAAGATACTATTTTCATTTCACCATCTCACTCACCCTTCACACTGTTGGATTCATCCCTATTTTCAGATCTGGAAGACAGGGACTTGTGAGAGATCTAAATGACCATCTGGGACAGGATGGACACACCTTTTCATCCTACAAGCCATATACCTACACCTTGGAGTAGTTAGAGACCAAAGACAAGGGCATAGCACAGAAAGCTTGGGGTGTGAGGTGACCGACACCTGTGAGGTTTTCACAGATAACAGATGCCAGTTGCTTGGGAGGAGGGCAGCCAGGTTGGTTTGAGCAATCCTGCTGTCTTTGCTTCCCTTCCTTCTAGGGGCAGAACCATAGAATGGTTTCGGTTAGAAGGGACCTTAAAGATCACATAGTTCCAACCCCTCTGCCATGGGCAGGAACACCTCCCATTAGACCAGGTTGCTCACTAGACCAGGTTGCTCAAAAACTCACCCAGCCTGGCCTTGAACCTTGCCTACCCTAAATCCCTTCATCCCGCAGCCTGTATTAATACTGGGGGTTGTCCAGACCCAGGTGCAGGACCTTGCCAGAGCCACTGTACTAGCATAGCCCCACTACTAGTCATGTGAAGTGGCAGGGAAGTCCTGTTTGTACTGCTTGAGAGCAGCATAAGACTAGGAGCTGAGACTGGTCACCCCTGATATTCTGGATCTCTCAGGGGTACTGGTCCTAAAAATAACTCCCCAGTGGTCATGCTGATTCAATCCTCAGTGAATCAAGCAAAGAGGGGTTCCCTGTGGAATACCAGAGATGCAGGAGACAAGTATGGACTTGGATTAACTTCTCGTTTGGATGCTTTAATTTTTGTCCTTGAGAGACTAGCAGACTGTACAGACTACTCTTTTGTCTTGCTGTGTCTAACCTTTCACTTCCTGACAGAAACATCCTCCTAACATGCTACTCTTACTTGCTTTGAAGATCACATCGAAACCCACTGAATTCACCCCTCCTACTTTGTTTACCCAGAGGATGGATGGACGTGCCTACTGGCCTCTTCTCTTGCCCTCTTATGAATCACTCCTTTTAACTCTCTCGCTAGTGAGTTCTCTCCTTCTTTCCTCTGATTTGCCTCCAATTTTTAAACACCTCTCAGGTACACACAGCATTTGAAGCCCTGCCAAACCTGCGTACAAAACAATGATCTCCAGCCTTGCCTTTGCGTTTACAACAAACGGAGTCTAGCCTAAAATCATGTGGAGAATCAGTGCTACCATATTACACTGTGGATTATTACTGTGTTTTGTAAGAGCACAACTCGTGCCAAATATATTCTTGCCATCACACATCTGTACGGGATCATGAGATGAATTACATTGCCTGTTGCAGCCTTGCAGGTTGCTGTACCGATGTGCTGTCAGCCCCCAGGCTGACACCTGGACTGTGCAGATCCCTGCCAGACCATGGGGCACTCCACACTTGCCAGCCCTTACTACAGACAGATAAACTCAGACTGAGACTTTCTACAGGAATTCCCTGCCTAGCCCCCAAATGCCAGACTGAAAAACACTTTTTTAAAATTTTTTGCAAAGAACAAATGTTGGCAGTGCCACAGCTGTATGAAATCAGGCAATCATACTCTCCCATCTTTCCACCCTTCCTCTGAGAAATGTTGATGCCTTTGTGGCTTTGTCTGATCCAGGTACAGCAGAGGAAAGGGGAGCAGACAAGGAGGCTCCCACTTGCACTCACTCACACTGCATACAAATTCCCATGACTTGTGTGACACTGCGACTGTCTCAACCTACACTGGTTTCTCAGGCCAGAACCTGACACACTTATAACCTTCCTCGTTGCTCTCTTTTTCCTTTACAGAGTTCAGAAAGAAGAGGAAGGAGTGCACCAATGTTCTTTTTTTTTTTTTCTTTTTCATCTTACCTCCTGTATGTTTCTGTTATTCTCCTGACACTCCAGGCCCCTTCATGGGTGTCACTCTCCTTCTGTCAAAGCAGTTCTCTCCTTGCCCAGAATGTAATTGTGGACTACAGTTTTTGCAAAATAAATATTTGAATGCTAATATTTCAACACATACCTTTTATAGTTTTAATTGAATCAAATATATAAATAGGGCAAGTTTGAAAGGCAGCTGGGAGGTGTACTTAGGGGTAGAAGAGCAGCAAAATGAGAGACTTTGCACCATAATAACATATAGATGTTGTAATATAGCTTGCTAAGGGCATAAACCCAAGTAGAAGAATTCCCCCTTCCACACTCAGATCTAATTATTTGCCACATCTCTTCTTTCTCAACTGCAGAGGGAGTGTGGAAATGCCTTGGACCTTCATTGCAATGGAAAAGACAATGAAAAGTCATGAATGGAAAGGCAGGAATGGAGATAAAGGCCTGCATACTGAAATAGCAATTGCACACTGGAGTATATCCTGTTGTGATGTATATACTTTTCTCTTTAATTCCTCCCTTGGGCAGTTTGAGGATGGAAATGTTTTTCTCAGAGGAAGTATTCTAACTACTGATTTCATGGAGAAGCAACAATTTCCGTAAATGGGATAATACTGGAGAGTAACTAGAGATCCTTTTGTCGGATATGAACCTATGCTGTTAAATGCTGGTGTTCTCTAGGGAGAAGCATTGGTAGAAGCAGAAGGATTATAAGAAATGCCATGAGTACTTTTATAGCAAAAAAAAAAAAAAAAAAAGTTAAGGGTCAAATATTCATCCCTAGGATGTCATTACCACCTTCCAGTAGATCAGCACTGAAGGACACGAGTGTTTTTAGAGCTTCAGCTTGCCCCCATGCTTATACATCTTTTAGTAATACATTTCATTTTTTTTACGGGTGATCATGCATCTACAGCTTTATGCATTATGCAGATCAATGGTGCTCCTTTCCACTCTGGGTATTCCTGTTCAATATAACACAAGTACCCTGCAGATGTCCTGAGCTAGCCCTGTATACACTGCCTAGGAGACCAAAAACAGAAGCAGTAGATTGCATCTGCTGTAGCTGGTCTCTCATGTCCAGTGGGAACCTGCAGATCATTTAAAAAACAACCCAGCAAGATGGTTTTATCAGGCCCTGACCTGCAAGGTAGAGGTCCCACGATTATAGTAGTGTTACGGATTTTACAGTGGTTTGATGCCGGTTGGCAGCCCAATTCATTATTTTTTAGTTGAAATTGAATGTAAATTATAGACAATTTCATACCAAAAAAAAAAAAAAAAAGGAGTTTGCTGGATCACAACTGCCAGATAAACTGATTTATATTTTGTTAAACAAATGTCCCTGTAGAGGAATATCACGGGACTGCATGAGACAAGGAGGTGTGTGTTTCCCAAGAACTGTGAGGAAGGGGAGGTAGTGCTAAAATTATAAATTTTCATAATCCTCTGAACAATATGAGGGGACTACAATATCTAAGGATGCAAGTTAGTATTGGCCTCATTAGCTTTGGTATATTTTCCCATTTATGCCATGGGAACTTTGGGTACATGTGTACCCTTCACAGTATTTTGAAATGGATGGTGGATTTTATTACAGGTTTTTAAACACCTGCACACAGCTCCCAAACTTTCCTCATAAATTACTTTGCTTCAAATTTTCCATATCTAATTCTTTCATCAAAAAAAAGGCCTTGTGTTGAATATAATAGGGTTTTTTTCTTCCCAGAAAAAACGTGGCATCCTGCAAGTTAAGAATGTCTCCAGATTCTGGGCGTTTATGGAGCATTTTCATCAGGGTGCTTGTTTATTCTGGATTCAGTCCAGGACACAAGGCTGGTCCTAGATGTCTACTGTTGACAAGAGAACAATGTATGACTGATCATGTGAGATTATTCTGATCACAAAGCACCTACACAGTTTATTTGTGCACTGAGGCAACTCAGAAACATATAAAAAGTCCTCAAGACTCAAACATCTTGCTTTTTCCATAGAGAAGAATATAAACAGCTACCAAGGGGACAAACAGAAACATTAGGCTGTGAGGCAATACTTGACTTTCTCAGAAAGTTCAAAAGGTTACAGTCAGCTTCTCCCTTTCTCAACCTGTCTGTGTGACAGGGATTTAAGTTGCAGTCCTTGGTGCCACCCACGGAGTTCAATAAGCCTCTCTGAATTTCACACTTGGTTCTTTCTGGCCAAAAATTCCCATTTCATGGGAAATATGGCATCAGACCCAAGCAGAAGGTGCACAGAGTGCATGTCAGTCTTTGTTAAGAAGCTGCAATGTCTTTGTTACAACACAGGGAGACTGCTGAAATGAGTGAGGATATTCAGGATATTACTCATGAAGCTGGAGGCAGATGCTGGGACCATGCTTTCCCAGTACTTGCAAGGCAGCCTTGAGTTGAACTTGTAACCTTTGCACACATTTCAGTATCTATTTCTCAAAAACTCTTCAAGGGTTTAAACTTCTAATTTGTATTATGGTCAGTTGAACTGGAGCATGTAACCCCTCTAAGCAGACATGGAAATTTCAACATCAGTAATCAATTTTCACAGCACTCCAAAGGATTATTCCTGATAACAGAAGCCTGAGGCAGAGAAAATCCCAAAAGCATGGTAGTTGTGTTTTCCTGAGTTCTGCACCTTACATGGACTTTCCCTCTGAGTGGAGCTTTAGACGTCCTTGTCTAGTATTTCCACTGTAAGGTCTCATCTTTTCCTTGTAAAAAAATGTTCTGGGCTGAAATCTAATTTCAGCTATGTCTAAAACGAGTAGAAATACATTTTAAATTCAATGAACAATGTAGGAATTAAAACACCCAAATTCTTTGTATTCAGACCTTGGTTTGTATTCCTTTTGCCCCAGAGTAAAATTCTTTATGATATTCTCTCTTTAATGTAGCCTGAAACATCTAATCATGGTTAAAAATAAAAAAGCTTTGGAAATATGGTCATGTAAAATGTGGTTGTGCTTGTAAAATAACTGTTTCAGCCTAAGAGATGGCATTGTACATATACATCCCATTCACAAGAATGAAGATTAAAAAAATATCTTGTTTTCAACATTACATTAAAATATTACAAATATATGGAAGGACATCAAAGGAGACTAGCATCTTTGAGGATGCTAATCCTTGAAGTAGGAAGAAGTCCCTGTGATGTGTATTTATGTGCTAGATCATAACAATGCAAAAGGATTCGGACAATTTTTATGCATTATAATGAATTATAAGGTGGATAAAGTATCATATTTTTATGGAATAACTAATAGTTGCAGTTTTAAAGAAGCAAAGCAAAAACCCCAAAAATGGCAGCAGTTTATAGCTAAGTATAATCAACTCATAGGAGAAATTTCCCCAGAGCTTTTATTTTCCCCATTAGACTTCCCACTTATGCATCTGGTTTTATGCAGCATGGATGAAGCTGCAAGCTGTCACAAAAAAATCTTATGAGAGAAGTTTACTTCTTAAGGAATTTTGCTAAGTGGAATATGGTACAACCTACTCCAAAAGTTGTACAGCTAATAGCAAATATTCAATAAACAACAGCCTAAGCACTTTTAGACAAGTTCATCACAGTCAAGTGCTTATGGGCTACACACCACAAATTATGTAAAAATATTACAGAATCAAAGGCAAAAATCCTTATCAATCACTTACTGTAAGAATCAGTATGCACCTGTGTTCAGGAGATCTGAATGCAGAGTGAGTCTAAGCTGACAGGCACCATTTCTGGAATTATAATACTTTTAGTGGACCAAGCAGAAATGTTTTGTTTGAAGAATGTGAGTGGAAATGTATTCAATTACAAGTAATTAAGAGAAGGGGTGAATGGAACAATAAATATATTTAATAAGTCTGTGTTTGTGGTAAATCTTATACCTTGGAGTGCAGTATCAACTGGAAAATATTCAGCTGTCGGATATTGAGGTTTGTGTTGATTAAAATTGGTTTCAGAGAGATTTTGCATAAATTTCCCAGTTCCTTAGTTTTTGGCTTACATTAAAATTTTGCAGCCATTTTTCTTTCTTCTGGGTCCTACCTGTCTGCAGTACAGGGTCATCCCTAAGGAAGATCTGTGAAGGCAAAAGGCAGTAAAGTTGGCATTTTTTGGGTGCAAAAACTAGTTTCTGTCCAATTAATCTTCAATTTGCTGTTTACCACAGGTTTATTTCTCACTTTCTCTGTAGTTTTTACAGTTTTAAGATTAAGCCAATTGCTGGAAGATGTGCTGTGGGTTTAGACAGATTGTAAGGCTCTGAGATGATCTGATGGTTTTGTAACAGCTCAAGAGAAAAGGTAATAGCTAAAATAAAGAAAAGGGGTTACAGAGTTCACATCTCACAGTGCACATTGGCTGCATTCAAACTGGAGGCATTTCAGCTCTAAGGGTTTGCCTGCCATAGTAGGACCAGAATGACACAACTGCTGAGCCCAGTGGGCCTGTCACCTTCTGCTTGCAGGCACTGCACCTGGGAGATGCAAGAAGCTGGGTCCAAAAGCAACACAGGCTTCAGGCCCTGCAAGGCAGGAAGCAGCAGGCTGGAATGTTTATGTTTCTCCCAGTTCTGCCGCCACCTGGCAACTCTCCACACATCCTTGCCATGAGCTTCTAGTGCATCATTAACATGATGGGCTCTGAATATATTTTATGGCTCAGAGTGTAGGATTAAGCTCTATTATTAATCATGACAGCTCACCACGTTTCATCCTTGCCAGGAGTCTTGGCTGGCATGTTGTTGTCTCCCTGTAACTAGCCCAGTATAACCCTTCTGTCTGTGTGTGAGCAAAGCCCCTGCCAGTGCCTCTGTCGGGGGTTTTATCAGTTCCCTTTCCTCCCCACTGCCTGTGTGCCAGGGCACTTCTCTGCCCTGCTGCTCTCCATGCACAGTCCCCACAGGATGCACCATCCTGCCCTGGTGTAGGGCAATTTGCCCATCTCACTCAGAATGCATCGGTATAGGTGCAGTTACTCAAAATGATACAGACAGGTATAAGTAAGTACACTTTTGCCAGAGGAAAAATAGTATTGCAGAAGCACACACTGAGCCTTGTTTTATTTTGGAACTGTCTTTGTTTCCTTTGCCCACCAAGTGAAAAAATTATGGGTGCAATTCAGCCTGTCCTGACCATACGCTGCAATTTTTCTCAGAGGCTTCTTCCATGGGGAGGCACAGCCCTGACTTTAAGCAAGAGAGACATGAGCCCAGTGTCCCTCCTTCTATGTCAGTCACACGGTGAAAATGCCATTCTGCTATAATGCATGACCCTTATGATTTCTGTAGTATTTAATATCTTGCCTTTGTCTTGACAACATACAAGATCGAGCAGGCAAAGACAGGTCATTGTCCTGTACCTGAATGTGTAGACCCTTGGTGCTATGGGAGGAGAAAAGCAAGAGGGATTATCTTGTACAGTAACTACCTGCACCAGACTGGTAAATTGATTTGTAAATTTGCATCTAGTCCTTTTCTCGAGAGGCATCTGAGGTGTGCAGTTTGTCATTTTTAGGACATGCAAAATCTGGTGAAGCAATGTAAAATGCTCTTGTTTTAAGTCAGAAATCTCACTGCCCATATTCCACTCTACTCTTGCGACACCCCATCTGGTGTGCTGTGTCCAGTTCTGGAACCCCCGACACAAGAAGGACATGGACTTTTTGGAGGGTCCAGAAAGCCACAAACAGGCAGGCTGAGGTAAGATACATAGCATGGAAAGTTTCAGCCCAACATTCCACCCAGAGAAGATGATCAAAGGGCTGAAGCACCTCTTCTGTGAAGAAAGGCTGAAAGAGTTGGGGCAGTTCTGGAGAGGAGAAGGATGCAGGGAGACCTTATAGCAGCCTTCCAGTTCCTGAAGAGGCTACAGGAAAGCTATATGTATTCTATCACTCTATTATTTCCTTTGTCTAAATAACATGGAGTAACACAACAGCTGGGTTTACACAATAGCTACATACTACCAGACTTGGGACACTCAAATACCTGTTCTGCACCATGGAGCATTCCTGAAAACACACAGGGCTGGGAGGCGATGGGTGGCAAACCTCTGTATGACATACCAGCTCAAACCTGGAAGCATCCATGGAGCACTGTGCTGCCTGCCCCTGGGACTTGTTAGTGGTAACAACCTTCAGCAGTGACTGCTCTGCTTCTAGGCCTGAGCTGGCTCGCCCAGGGGCAGCTCACAAGCCTCTGCCCCTGCCCATGTGCTCTGTGGCCCTGTCTGCTTTATTCCAGTTGGAGGTCCCCACACAAAGCAGAGATGTCACTTTGCACAGCACAGGCTCAGCACTGACTTGTCCTCACCTAACCTGCCTTTAGCCATTAGCTACTGCTTCCTCCTCAAATGTTACTTATGTCACTGGTGACATTGCCACTTCATCGTTAGCCTGAGAAATACCAATACCATCCTGTGCTGTTGTGTCCTTTCTCCAGAGGAAATCCTATTTAAGTTTGAGTGAACAGTGATAAACTCAGCTGCAAAGCCCTTATGCCTGTCAAATATGACAAAGAGTTTATGCCAAAATTGTCACATAGGAAAGAGAAACTCCCTATAAGATAATTGTTTTCACCATCTTAAGTAACAGAAAAAAAACCACCATTGTATCCAATCCATCTAGTCTGAGGCATCTTTGTGCAGCTCTGGACAAGAGGGGATGCCAGGGAAGCAAAGTGCCTGTTGGCAGCAGCAGCAGCTAAAACAGTATGACTCCAGCTCAGACACTGAACCCCCAAAGTGCAACAAGACCAAACTGTACCGGCTGCATAACCAAAACCAAGCAATATGGCATGGCAGTGTTTCCACTTCACCACAGTCATGTCATACCAGTTGCACTCCCATGTTTCACAAGCAAAATTTGTCATGAACCTGATGACCAGTGCTCACCAGATTCTTCTCCCCTTACCCAAGGAATAAAATGTAGCTGGTAACTGAGCTTCCTGTGCAACATGCCATGCTTGGCACAGGTGGTGCTGCAGGACTTCCCACCAGCAAGCTGCGAGGACTTTCTTCTGGTCCATGCAGCAAACTGGAAGCCTGTATACCCAAGAAAAACACCCTGCTCTCTCAGAGATTTCAATGTGACACCAACAGAAGTCTTCATCTTTTCGAGCTGTGTCTATGGCATCTTTCTGGCGTGAAACTGAACCTGAGTTTGAACTCGCATCCACTTGATATCCTTATCTCTCCTGGTCAGACAGTGAACCTGTGAAGGCTGCGTCTCTTGCTCAGTGTTTCTACAATACCTTCCGAAACAGAGCTACGATCTCAGCTGAGGATTTCATACTGTATCATCATCATAACACAATACAGTATGTTCTTCCAGGTGCCTGAGGTTTTCCTCCACTACACTCTCCTTCCAGTACTGCTAAAATAGCAACAGTTTTCTGCCCTGGGGAGGTTCTGAGCTGTCATCCGAAAGCAGAAGAAATTGCTAATATCGCACCTTTGCATCCACAAGCCTCTGGAGCAACAGCATCCAGACTAAATGTATTGACTTGCCTATTGCAAGAGTAAATTGCAGCAAGAAACCTGTTTCTACTGGTTCCAGGTGTCTAGCAGAGGTACAGATCTTCATGCAGTCTGTTGGTTTCTGGAGCCAATGGTCTTTCTCATAAAATTAAAAGAAGCCGATTCAAAATCATAGAAATTAGGAGAAGCAAAAGATAAAGGTCACTAAGTAAGGGTTAGGAAGGCATGCATGGAATTTAGCTTCTTACCATCAAAAAGAAAGATAGTCATCAAAAGAAAAGGGGAATAAATTATTCTGATTATTGGGGTTTTTTTAATCTGATTAAGTCAGAAAGGTAAAATACTCTGAATTCAGCCAACCAAGCAAATCTGGTCTTTACTCAAAAGCACCCAAAACACATAATAGGGGCACTTTCCCCATTTAAGCATACAATGCAGACCAATACCAATTTAAAAGATTCCTTATTACTTCATTAAATTTGGCAGATGGCTGAACAAAGTACATTTACCAAACTCAGCTGTAAGTTATGTCATTGCCACTGCAACGAGAAATGCAGCAGGGTGGCCATGAAGGTGATTGGGGAATGCATTTGCCATGTGTTATTTATATGAAGGAAATTGTTGCACCTTGTCCCAAAGAGAAGCAGGTGAAAAGCTAGTCTGTCTCTGTATTTCTGCATGTGACTTCTTACCTATGCACCACTTTCCCATTTTTTCTGGGAATTTAAAAGAGCAAATTCCCATTTCAATAATATGATTAATGCAGTCATTGTCAGGCTCATAGAACTTGTTGCAAAAGTTTCCATTTACAACTAGTAGTTCAAGTTGTGGGTTGCTGCATGGGCTTTCTGTACTCATGAAGACTGCATCAAAGAGTTGGCACAACAAGCTGTCTTGAAAATAGAGAGATGCAGTATAGTAGGCAGCTGAATAAGTAATGCAGGCACAACAAGCTTGTTAAGTCACCTACTTAACTCTTTCAGCAAAAGAAATAATTACACATTACTTCCCTTCCTCAGAAAATTAAGTTTAAGAGGAGATGCTTATTGCTAAAGAATGCTTTTGTGCTTGTGGCACACGTCAGATGCTAGAGCATTTCAACATTGCAAGGGAGTTCTTCAAAATATGGGAGGAGACTCCAGTTGGCAGCAGAGGGTTCAGGATCAGAGCCAGAAAGTAATATTTTAAATAGCAATTTTCATACAAGTGACCCTAGCTCATTACTTTTTATCTTATGTTCTCTCATCCATTTACATTCTGCCTAACTTGAAGGAAAGGAGGAAAGGAATCAATCACAAACCAAGGGGAAAACAATTATAAATTTTTCTTTTGCTGTGAACCAAATAAAATCTTGTACTTTGATGAAGTTCATGGATGAGTGGTTTTTTTCAATGTTTCCATATGGGGATTTAGCTCTCCAGCATGGAATGAGTGAATCTTACTACCCACATCGATTGGGTGTTGATTTGTTGTCCACTGTGAACACCACCAGAGACACTGGCCCAGCTGGAATGTGATTTGATCAGAGCTGAGCAGATTTTGCACTACCTACATTAAGAGGCATATAGGTGTGTTTTCTGGTTTTTAAGAAAATGCTGACACTAAGAAAACACTTCCATTCGTCTCCCCAGATGTTTAAGTATTTAAATTATTTCTTTGATAGGCAAGGTCAAAGGAATTTTTATTTTATGTATGTGCCGCTTTAGTGATCTCATTACACACAGTAATGGTTTCTGTCACATTATTTTGCTGCCTGACCATAACTTTCCCTTTTTAAAAAAGACATTGTATGAAAGAGATATGGATGTTGCTCAATATGTTCAGTGTTCTGGCCTGGAGTGTTTTATGACCTGAAGGAAGGACTACAGTATGTCAGAGTGATTTTGCTTAAAAAGTATGTCCAGATTTATGGGAATGGCATGGCTGAATAGCTCAGAGCTCCGTGGAAGGATATGATGAGTTTAGGAATTGAAGAGACCAACCAGGTTATTAATGAGATCCCAGCAATGCTGTCAAACAATTTAACTGGAAGGAAACAGGATAATATTTAGTATTGACTTCAATCTGGGTCTTAGAAGTTATTTCTTTTTGGTATAGAATCATGGTACAGTATTTGCTGAATAGACTAGGTAACCTAGCACCATTATAATGCTGGGGGGGGAAAAACCAAACAGCCAAGACTCTCACACATTCAAGCAAACAGGCTAATTGCGAGTCATCAATAATTGCTGCCTTTAACACATCCCCAGAAAATGAGGGAAAGATTCACACACCTCCTGGGCTAGTGAAATTCCACTTTGAAGCAGCTTCTCACTAGAGTTAGCAGGGCAAGAAAAAAATACCCCAAAGTTAGCAAAAATGTGTCAGCTCCCACTGGACAAAAGAAAAATCAGGCCTTGTCTGCACACACAGCAACAGGCAGTGACCTGTGTTTCCTGTCTCACCCCACACTGTCTGCTCACAGATGAGGTGACTGTGCAGTGGCTTTTCACTTCCCAGCCTCCTAATTAAAGTGTGCAGAAATTAATATGTTACATAATGTTATTATGGGGAAGATAGGCTGACTGAAGGAAGGGAGCTCTCGAGATGGAGGGGAGCAAAACTAGATAAGGCCACGCTATGATGAGAATGTGTTTACCTGTCACATAATTTGCAATGTTCAGGCACTTAAAGTATGACAGAGTCCATAAATCTAAAGGCTAGCCACTGAATAGCCAACCCTATACATTTTGCCAAGTAAGAAGAAATATATATTTCATTCCAATCACACCTTCACACTGATATGTAATAGGAGCAGTGTATTCCATATTATCTCTGTGTTTTGGTACCTTAGGGACTTGTTAAAAAGGAAATAATTAATCAAATTGTTAACTAAAAAAACCCCAAAATTTGCAAAGCTATTCATCATCGCTGGAAAGGATTCTGTCTTCCTGTGAGAGATCTTTAAATACAAGGAATACCTATGATTTCAAAAAGAGTAGAAGTTTGAAGTGAATAATGTGAGTCTTCTTCCAAAACCAGAGAGCTGCAAACAGATCAAAAGAATGAATTTCAGCTTCATGCTGTTTGTAGGCATAGGGAGAGGGGGGGGGGTAAGCTGTAGGACAACACCTTAAAAAACTTGCATTTACTTATGCATGGAATGTAAGGCACAGGATGAAAGCAGTGAGACAGATTTTATTCCAGTTTTGTAGAAACACCCCCCTGGAGATTTAATCTGACAACACCAAATCCATTTTCCATGGCATGGCTATGCTAATGGACAGCAGAGCCAGGACTTTTCTGGGGAAGCCAGTCACAACCTTCACTGAGAAGAGAAGCAGGAACGTATGGAAAGGAAGTGAGGCATTCCTCCTGAGGTGAAGGTGGGGCAGGCTCTCCCCCCTGCTATGGAGCTGCGTGTTTCCACATCCAGAGAGGATGTTTAGGCTTGGCTGCAACTACAGCTTTCCAGTTTGTTTTGGGGAATACCACAGGAGAATAAGAGGGCTCCCAGCCCAGCGACAGCCACAGATCCTCAGCTCACTCCCAGGTACATGTGCACTCACACCTCCAAGGTGACCTGTCTGCAAATAGCCAGGAGCCAGGCAAGGGTTATGGGACAGAGTAACGTAGCACTGAGAAAATATGATAGTTTAAAAGGAAATAGCAATTTGATGTGCAATCAGGCTGAGATCCTTTATTTTTGCTCACAAAAGGACCAATCACTGTCACCATAACTGAACCAGAGACAACACTTTCAGTAGAAACTCTGCATGGAAGAAGACTGCCACCTTCCTGTTTTTAAACCAGCCCCCCCGCCCCCGACATCCTTTTCACCAGCAGACTGCCCTCCTTCTCCACTTTTTAATACACCCAGCTCACAATCCTACTCTTTTACAGCTACCATTGAGATATAAATGAAAAGCAGGATAAAACTACTGAAAAGAGCGTGGATCTGACTCCAGTAAAAGAGAAGGGCTGTGCTAATTTGCCGGAAATTCCATTTTCTCTTCTCTCTCTCAAAACCGTGTACAAATTAGACATTTACATGATAGATGAGTATGTTCCTTTCTTAGGGAAATACTCTGCTGGAACTCAGAGCTCGGGTAAGTTCCATGTAATGTGGCCGTTGCCAAGGAAACTACTTGTTCTTAATTGAATAGTAGAGAAAATATTTGTGTAACTTATTGGCACATAAATTAAGGTTGCCCTTGAACAGCCTTAAACTCACACAACCTTTTTTGTTTGGTTGTTTTGGTTTTTTTTAACAAATTGTCCTAGTGTTTTAGATTTTCTTTTGATGCATAAACATCACAGAAGAGTCACAAGATGCCAGTGGCCACTTCCCTGACTCTTGACTACTTTTAAAGTTGTGTGATATTTAGCTGCAACACCTAAAACAGAAAAAGCTTGATTATTGCAGAGGAGATGACAGTACAATGCAGAGCCCTTTATTCATTTGTTTGTTTTTATCTATCTATCTATCTATCTATCTATCTATCTATCTATCTATCTATCTATCTATCTATCAGTGTATCTGTCACTGTTTTTTACTGTTTCTTCAAATAATAGTTTCTGCAGGGGGGGAAGAAATAATGGTTTTCTGAAACAAGGGTTGTATTTCATGCAAAACCTGTGAGAATGCAAAACCCCAGGACAGGCTGGTTTAGTTAAACAGTCCTCAGCTGCTACTGATGTGCAGGAGGCAGAGACTTTGCACAGTTTCTTAGCAAGGGAAAAAGTGGGATGAATGTGGACTAGATCACCTTATCCTTAACTTTAAATTCCCCATATGTGTCTTTCCTGTGATGCTGCTGGGAAACAAGTGAGTGTCCTGGACCGGGTGTTGAAGGCACATGCTCAGTTCAGTGATTCTTTTTCAGTTGTTTCTGAAACAAAACAAAACAAATAAACAAAGGTGCTTGATATCTTGCTTTTTAACAGGAATTATCAGTATGGAGGCCTCTAAGAACCAAATGATATATTATGCTGCTCAAAAACATGTATTTTTCCTTTTGTTGTCTCTCCCATACATAGGATGCTAATCAAATTTCATCTATAATATTTCAAAATGTTAATGTCTTGTTTAATTGAAGCTTCTCTGGAATGGTCTCAATAAAGTGCTTTGCAAAAGAGAGGTAATAAAATAAGGGTAATTAGATTGGGATCTTGTAAGAAACCAATTAACGCCAGCAAACATTAAGCTAAACTATTTCACTACTTGGCATATTATCTTCTCTTAAGCCATGGTCCTACTCTTTTGGAGACGAGAAGTACTTTTTCCATTTGTCAGCTACTGCAGGAACCAGTCACCATCCTGGATTGCATCATCCCTAGGACACAACAGCTCTATTGAGCAAAAACACCTTCAGGTAATTGACCACTGTAATACCTCTTATGTAGTCCCTTGCCACTAAATAATGTGGCTAATGTGCCACTAATGAAATGTGGCTTTTAAAATTCAAACAAAAAACAGTTTGTTATTCAAGTGATTCCTCCTTCCACTAAAGATAAGGGAGTATAGTGATGAGTGTGGTATCCTTCCAGTGATGAGTTAGTGCAGAGTCTATACATTCACATAGCAGAGGATAAGTGTTGGTTAATTCAGGGGTTTGTGCCTGTCAGATAAACCCTCATAATAAAAATGTGGCAAGATGACCAGAGCAGGGAGCTCAAACAGCACCATATAGGTGACACTGTCATTTAAGTTGAACGTGTATTCATAATGGTCCTTAACAAGCTGTCAATCTCTAAGGAGAGCCTTTTGTCCCTTTTCCTTGATGCTTTTGTGTTCCTTTACTCGATGGCCACAAATCAGCCCTAGCTGAGCTGCAGTCAGTCCTAGGGCAGCTTGGGAAAAACGAAACTTCTTTCTCCTTGTCTTCCCTGTACTCTTGCTTTTTTTCTCTTTCTTTGCCTTTCACTGCCACACAAATCATAAAAATTGCAGACTGGAGGTCAAGCTGCGTAAAACAAGCAGACACCAGTTTCTTCTTTGTTTCAGCACAGAGCACAGATGGGAGGGGTGCAAGTGCCATTCCACTGAGGTAAATGCCATTAGAGTAGAAAATCTAGAAGTATCCTGATGACACTGGAAAACAGAGGGTGTTTTTCAGTTAGTAGAAAATCCAAATAGATTTCTTAATACCTGCTGACAAGTAATAGCCAACAACTCGCAGAGTAGTTAAGTTCTGCTCCATTTTACCAACCTTCTCCTGTTAAATTTAAAAAAAAAAAAAAAAAGTTAAAAAGGAAAATATGAAATAAAGTAAAATAATGAAAAGCAACAAAAAACACCACCATGCTGAGGACTGGAAAATAAACTTCAGATTTGGACAGGCTGCAGCAAAACCTGGTACTCTCAAAACCTCGTGGCCACCAGTGCATTGGTAAAGAAGGTAGATATGGCTTGATCTTCCTCCATCACCCGTTCATGTCTGCTGATGGCCTGTTGCTGCACTCCAAGCCACTGAAGAACAGAGTGAGAAGTGCAAAGCTTTTCTCAGATAAAGATGTCTGTACCAGCCACACTTTCACAGGCACGTTCTCAGCTACTTGAAGATACAGTGACACAGAGAAAGTCTCTCACTTGGCTTATTAAGCTTGGTTTGATGCTTGTCTCAAAACTTGGTTTGCTCAAAAAGAAGACATAAAATCTACAAGGTAACTGTGGTGTAAACTCCTGCAGGTGCTGGAGACAGAGGGCCACAGTGTCTCCACTGTCTTTCAGTCTCCAGCCTGCCTCTTCATACCATCTGGGGAGCTGCAAGGCAGAGCCCAGCACACCCCAAACCTGCAGGCTTTGAGCCCTGTCTGCAGTCTGTAGTCAGCAATGTGGAGGAGACATCATGGGAGTTACAGACCACAGGGTCTTGCCATGGTGATGCCTCTGCCTCAGCCCAGCTCACGGAAGGGTGCAATGTGACCTGTGCTGCCCGATTGTTCTTGCTGAGCTTGACTGCACCCTGTGCTCCAGCACCACCATCAAAAGAGGCACACAAAAGCAAGGATATTTGCAGAAAGGTTTCTGCTCAGTCTACCTAGTCTCACTAGATTAAATCTTTTAGGATATGTTCAGTTTACCTTGATTTGCATTGAAAATGCCTGTTTATGTAGTGACTGCAAACTTCTTTGGGCTGTGACAACTCTCCTGACATTTCATTGTTGTATCCCAATTGTAGAAAGTTTAAGCACTTTGGCAGCTGGCAGATCTCTGCAGGAGTCAGAGATGAAGGGAGAGGAGCAGAAAGAAAATACTCCTTTTATTTAAGTACCTTCTTACCCAACTGGCATGCAGTTACATAATAACCTGGAGTGTAGGTGTCCTTACTTATTAGACTAACTTGTACTTGGATCTTCAAGATGACAATTCAGATTATTTTTTTTAGCCATCAACATTTTTTTTCTCCCTCACTACTGAGCATGCTTGTTTGCTTTTTGGAAAGGAGCTCTTGAATACTCAACATCACAAAGATAAGACAACTGGGATAATGGTCGAGACAGAAAAAAAGCTCAGCATCTCAGCACCAACACACAACGGACAGGAGAGCTTATGCAGGTGAATCACATTTTGTTTCCCCCACACTCTTCTGCCCCAAATTCTGTTCCCATTTTTGCCATTGTTAGCAAAACACTTTCTCACTCTGTTCCTATGTTCTGATTCCTGCCACCACCAGGAGAGTAATCCATACCTACGCTTCGTATTGTGAGGAGCATTTAACTTGTGCAAAGTGCTTTGGCATCTCAGATGAAAGGACATTTAGAAGTGAAAAGTATTTTATTACCCTTGTTACTGACTCATTTGAAAAGGAAACCTCAGGCTGAAAAGAATGCTAAAAACCACCACCTCCATGCCTGAGAGGCAGCAAAGCCCAAATCAATAAAATAAACCACTTCTACAAAATTTAGGAACTGAATAAACTGCTCTTATTCAAATTCCACCTTCAGTTGTTTACAAACTTAGTAAAGTGATGAAAGGCTTTTATAAAGGTTTTTATGTGGATGTCTTATAATATGACTTTGGAAATAAAATGAATGGAAGCAACAAATCATAGTGATCTACTTGCAAAAACTGTACCCAAAATAGGTAGCTAACTAAGGAGCTTTCTCATCAGTTTTGGTGTGTCCAGTGACATTTGGTCTAATTTTTGTTTCTTGATCTACTCTATCATTAGAGTAATGCCTCTTCTGTTTGAAGAGATGCATGGGAAAGTTTTTTTTTTGTTTCCCTCATTTCAAGCTCTCATTACTGTTTTATACAAAAAAAATACTTTCTCCTTCTTTATCTTATTCTGATATAACAGCTGTCAGACTGAAGAAAGCTAGTGACTATTTATTGATTTTAATAATAACTTGGACTAGCCAAGGACCAGCTAGTTGATCCTACGTGGTGGCCCCCCCCCAGCCAGTAGACACCAGCAGGGTGGGAGCATGAGGCTCATCTTGCAGCCAGCCTGTCCTGGCTCACTAGGACTAAGCTGCTTGCTCAGTCTGGGGAGTGCAAGCAAAAACATTACATGAAACAGAGGAGTAGGATGCATGCAAAACCTTTGAGAACTACTGATTTACAAGAATTCCACTGATTTTTTTATATATATTACATCTGACACTGGATATTCAAAGTTAAAAAAAAAATGCTCAGCAGTTTCTGTTCACAGACATCACTAGCTAATGAAAAAAGAGCAATAGGTCTCTTGATTTGTTTTATTTATCAAAAAGGCATTAGAGATCTATTACAGCCAAGGAATAAAGATGCAAAGAGGTCCATCCTGCCATACAGTGAACTGGATACTTCAGACTATTACCTGTTTTTGGTTTTTGTGTCTTGATGAGAGTGATCAATTTACTAATGGAGTTAAATGGAAGCTGAATTAGGTCTCTTAAATCAGAGGCTTTTTAAATCCCATTAGTGTATTGGTCACAGCCTCTCCTCAAATTTTCAAATTTAGCTTGAAAATATTTCAAACCTAGAAAGGGAAGTGTATAATTTATGGAGCATTCAGATGCAGAAAGTATTTGTCCTAATTAATCTAGGTTCATTTTCTTTTCACATGATGAGTCATCCTCAGAAGCAAATGCAGGACTCATGACTTTGCAGTAAATTAACCTGCTGTTTCTGAAAACAGAATCAATCTGTGGGTTTTACTTTGCTGATTATAAAATGTAAAATGACCTGTAGATAGAATGCTGAAGAATGTAAAGAGAAAATGTACTGAGATGCTGTACTTTGACTTAATATACAAAGAAAAAGCAGTTTGGGATTTTTAGCAGCTGAAGTAAAATACTTTCTTGTTCAATACTCTTGGGCAGGCCAAGAGGGGGATCAAAAAAAGGCAGACTTTCGTTAGCAGGTCTTGGCAGGGATTTAAAGACTAGCTGACAACAGTTTGGAAGTGGGACCTTTATCAGCACTGCACGTAATACCACTCAGCAAATTACATGAGAAAATTTGCCAAAGCTGCAGGGTCTGCAGGTCATCTGGAGGAGCTGTTTGAAGCTTTATCTATTTAATAACAAAAATTCAGAATGCCCTTTTCACATATTAAAAACCAATGAAAGGGCACTATCAAAAGCTGATTTTCTGATAATGGAGGGACACAGGTGGCTTCCAGTAGTGAAAAGCATCTGATACTAAGAAGTAGTCCCTATAAGTTTTGGCTTTGGTAGTATTTTAGAGTGATGTTGACCTTTTGTGCATTCATCAGGCACTGACATAATATTAATCACAGAGCAGCTGAAACAAGCACTCTTCAACACTTTTCGTGCATCAAACCCCATTCAAGTTCAACTTGTTCCATCTATTTTATTGCACAAGACAGCGTTGAGATTGCTACACTTCCAGTCATCAGCTTTTGCCTCAGCTGATCAAATTAACTTCATATTCCGTTTTATTAGCTAGGCTTGAATTAGGAACTAGGATAAATAAGCAGGCCTGCTGATTTTCACTCAGCAAGGATGCATAAGAGATCTAACTGAGTTAAATTCTGGAAGCAGTTGCCACCAAATTAATCTTTGACCCAAAGGTAATTATAGACCTGATTTGACATATCATCAAATGAATATCATGTGGTGCCAGTCAAGGGTGGAAGAAGGTGGACAGTGCTAGGGATTGAGACAGGGAAGCGCAGAGGTTTCTTTCACATGTGCATATGGAAGAATGGAGTTTCAGCACCAAATCTGAGTTTGAGAGGGAATCAAAGAGAATAGAAATGTTGGTTGGACCTCTGGGGGTCTCTATTCTGACTTCCTGCTCAAAGAGGCCTATCACCAACACTAGATCAGGTCAACTTCAGCTTTATCTAACCAGGTGGTGGAAACCTTCAGGGGTGGTGATTTAAACACTTCCCTGAGTAACCCACGCCAGTGCTGCACCAACCTCCTAGTGAAAATGCTTTTCTTAGTGCCCACCCTGGAAAACCTGTTCTGCAGCTTTATTAGCTTTGTGTCTTGTCATATCATCTACCACTGCTAAGACTTTGGCATCATAGTCATAGTAACTCCCCTTTAAGAACTTGTAGGTTGCTTTAAGATCAGTCCTTTGCCTCCTGTTCCTCAGATTATATTAGCCCATCTCCCACAACCCCTCCTTACACGTTCTGTGCTTTTAGGTTCCAGCATCTTGAAGACTTCCATTGGATTTTCTCCAGTTTCTTCACATCCCCCTTGAAGAGGAAGCCCAGCTTGCCTTATCCATGGCAGAAGAACAGCTAGCTACTATCCACTCTAGCATCCACTGTAAATTCTTGGTCCAGGTGCTGTTCAGCCTGTCACTAGCTGGCCTGTATTGATGCATCAGGTTATTCCACCCCAGTTCCAGAACTTCGTGCTTCTCCTTGCTGGATTTCACACAGTTGCACGGCACCCAGTCAGCACATCTATCTAGGTGTCTCTGGGCTGAAGTTCTGTCTTTTAGCATCTCAGCCAGGCTCCAGTGTCATCTCCAGTTTGCAGAGGGTGTGCATAGTGTCATTTGCCAGGTCACTGACAGAGATATTGAACAATTTGGCTTCCAGTATCAACTTTCAGGGTGCTTGCAATGGGCTTCCAAGAAGGTACTATTCATTGGTTACTACCCTTTGGTAGGGAGGAACAGCCACTGGATGTACTGAATGTAGACAACACATCTCACAGAGCCGTAAACAGTACTGTCATAGGTGGCCATCTAAGGTGGTTTTTATCAGCAGGATGCGAAGTAGCTATGATTTCCACAACTTCTTTGCAGAGACAAACCAAAACTCTGCACCTGAGCTTGGTTGAAACATGTGCTGAGGCTGGGCATTCTCTTTTCAAATTAAACCACAATAAATAGACTGAGCTTAAGGGAAAAGATGGATACCAGATACCCAGCAATACCCATATTCTTCGTTTCAGCAAAATTAAAGGAGAGAGGCTGAATGACACATTCACTGGCTGAAATGGATGGCAGAACCCAGAAGATGGGACTGACATGGATTCCTCTCTAATGCCTACCTACCCATAGGCATCAGTGTCTCTGTCTGACTCATTTAGTAGAGACTAGCAGCGAAGAACCAGAAAACAGAAATCAAACAGTGGAGACTGCAGTAACAGGAAGACTCTATGTGTTTTCCACTTCACCAAAATTATTCCTCATCTGACACTTCCTTCAGCAATAGTCACTGTACCCCAAGTATTTGCTAACCCACTGAAGCAGCCCAAACCAAACTGTTCATTCCCAGCAGCTTTCAGAAGTGGAAACAGGAGACCCATGAGGTTAATTACATTAATTACAAATCCCCAAATGTCCTTTTGTAGATTTATTTTAATGGAAAATTGCTATGACTAAATTTATTTATTCCAAGAATAATATCTGCTGTATCATAGATCATCTCCAATCTCCTTTGTTGCATTGCAACTGTGATCCCATCATGCCAGCTCATTTTCCCCAGGGAAGAGTGAAATGCAACACAGGAAAAACAGTGCAGAAGGAGAGTCCAGGCTGTAAAACCAAAGGGGAATAAAAATTAATTTTCCAAGACAAATATTTTTGAGTCAGCCAAAAAATGTTGGCATTTAAATGTAAAACAAACAAACAAACAAACAAATAGAGAGAGAGAATGGCAAAGTATGTCCTGTGGGTACTTTTCCTTTTACTTTTCCTTTTTATTAACTCCAGAATTAATTCTATTCTTTCATCATTAATTCTAGGAATTTCCCTAAATTTTTCATTAGTTTTAAGATACAGCACATGACAAAACCCAAAACTTTGCACTAGAAAGATTCATTGAGACAAGTTTGAAAAACTTTCTGTCTACCTGTTCTTGCTTATCATTATTAATAAGACTAGTGCTACTAATCAAACACAGTGCTGAAACATTTATTGTGTCACTTCTTACAGAGGAATATAAAATGAGTCATAGAAAAGCAGAGGTCAGTTATCTAGAACAATTCCTTTAGCATACAAAGAGGAAAAAAAAAAACAACAAAACAAACAAACCAACCCCAGCAAAACAACAAAACCAAGCAAAACAAAGAAACAAGGGAACAAAGAAACAAAAACCAAACCAACCAACCAAACAAACAGCAAAAAAACAAAAAAACCCACAAACAACCAAAAAGGAGACCTAGGGTAATTGTAGTTCCTTAGGCATCACTGATTTTTTACAAGAATTTCACTAGCTGGTCTACTGAATAAAGGCCTTCCTGCTTGAAAGAGCCATTAGGAGAAGTGTGGCTGTGTTTTCAAACTTGCTTTGAAGCCTCTGGATATTTTGTCACAGATTATGGAGGTTTGGACTTGCCTTCTAGGAACTGCAGAAACACAGGCAGTACCTGTGAGTTCTGTAGCTGTTGTCCAGGGCTATTTACCCACGCAAGTTATTCTTACTTTCACAGGCAGGGACAAAACCTCGGCAGTTCAACAATCTATGAATTGCAGACCAAGGATGTCACAGCAGTGACTGAAACCACTTTTGGATGCAGTGGCAGGATGGGTTTCTTGTGAGAAGACTTTTGAGAGATGAAGTAGGTGCTGGGGGAAATCAGGGAGGTTTCCAGGGAAAGGAGTGGAAAAAAAGAGTAGTACTGAGCTGGAACATGTGTGAGGACAGAGGAAAAGCCAGGACAGGTGAGTGACAGTGTGAGGGGAGGGCTCTGTGCTGGATGGGAAGCTGGCCCAAAATAGTCAGTGTGGACTCAGAGAGTGCAAGGAAAGCTGGGGTGTCGCTCTTCCTCCCTTTAACATCCATTTTCTCCCAGGCCTTAACAAGTTACAAGGAACACAAGCCCTCCACTCTGCTCTTAGAACCACACACCAGTGCTCCAAAGAGCTGTTCTGAGCAATTTCCCGGCTCACAGGGAAACAACAAGCAGTGTGAAAACTTCAGACAAGTGTTCACTACATTGTTTCACTGAATAAAGCATTCAGATAGAGGAAAAATAAATTACAAACAGAGTCTGTCATAGAAAAAGCTGTCTTTAGTCAATTCTTGAACAGAAGATTGTGTTTGAAATGCAGACACATCTGAAAATACTGCAGCCTTTTCCTGGAGCAGAGGTGCCGGAGGGCAGTGACAAAAGAAAATATTGAACCAACTGCGTGCTGTGATTTGGGTTGAGAAGTTAATGCACCGTGTACTCAGTCAGGCAGCTTCTCTCTCTCTCTCTAAATACAGGGCACTAAGATGTGCCATGGCAGGGTATGTGTTTTTTTGAGCCTTTCTCAAAGCATCATGCAAAGATAAATTAATTCCTCCATACAAACTATTTCCAAGTTAGACCAGCCAATGATATGTTCCCTGTTTAACAAGAGAAAAAAAAAAAAGTGATTCTGCATCCTGAATGTCTAGATAATAATTTCTGTGACCTCACTGAGAAACGGCCAGGTCCCAAAGCACATGCCAGGTTCCTCAGAAACCCAGCCAGCGCAGGACAGTGTTGCTGCACAACATCAGAGGGCTCTGTCCTGTTGGGCTGTCGGGCCAACATGATGGTCCATTTCCACAGTGATCTGTGCTGGTGGGAAGTGTTAGCCTGGGGCTGCCCAACAATTTCCAAGCAGCCACTTGTGCTGTTCATGAGCACAGCAACAAACTCCCTGGCTGCTGCAGTTCCCCCACCTGGTCTTTGCCTTCTGTCCCCAG
This sequence comes from Chaetura pelagica, assembly GCF_000747805.2. NCBI lineage: Eukaryota > Metazoa > Chordata > Aves > Apodiformes > Apodidae > Chaetura > Chaetura pelagica. The sequence goes on along the minus strand of NW_009954567.1, from coordinate 1,306,434 downwards.
CAGAGCAGGGTGGGGCAGGACACCACCCAGCAGCTCTGCACTGCTCCCAAGGGGTGGAGGGTTTTCAGCAGTGTGTGAAGCACTCCGTTAGCAAGAAGAGTTTGTAATCTGGTTGTAAAGAATGTAAAGCACTTTTGGATTCTTCTGGATGAATGACAAATAGATGACAACAGTGAAGTTATTAACTGGCTGACATAACTGGCTCATTCAGACTCCCAGCTCTGCTCAGTATCTGCATGACCTCACCTCTGCTTGGGAGACAAAGTTTTTACTTATTGGTTGGACAAATCTGAAAATACATGGAAAAAAAAAAAAAAAGGAAAAAAAAAAAGTATTTTTCTGGCAAGAAGAATGAGCAGTGACAGCAGTCTGGGCAGGGTAGTCCACTGGCCAGCTTTGTCAGCTCAGGAGGTGACTTCAGCTGGAATTAGCAGAGGGAATACTGCCCAGTGACCAGGCTGAGCAAACAAGAGCAACTCATGGGAAGAGCACCAGCCCTTGCTCCTGGGAGAAGGGACTCAAGCAGGGCTGTGCGAGGTTCCCAGGCTACCTGAACAGCATACTTGTCACTTTCCACTAAGAGCATGAGCAAGTACGTATGGCCTTCCAATCAAAGGCTTACTCAATGCAAGATGGATTTAAAATGAAGTGTGGTGTAAGAGAGAACTGGTCTCTTGCTAATTTCTGTAATTTACAGCTACAGCTGGGTTATTGTGCTTACATTTCACATGACAGAGTGTTATATCATGGGGTCTAGGAGATCACCAAAACAAACTGTACACAAAGAGCAAATAACTGGCTAGACCTCAAGATAGCAATCACCAAAATAAAGATGACATGCTAGATTTGAGGAAAGTGTGTTTCTTTTAAACCATGTGCCATGAGAACACAGGTGACAGCCTCACAGTCAACAAGCACCAAACATTGCTACAAATCATTTGTCACACATAATGGGTGGAAGATGCTCATTGGTGGACACATGGGAGACATACAAATATCCAAATCAAGTGTCGCTTCTGGGCAGACCCCTCCTGCAGGCAGCAGTTGGCTCTGGTGGAGCAGTGGTGAGGCACAGTGGCAGAGGTTCTTGCTGTTCCCACTAGGTCAGCCCCTCCCAAACGAGCGGAAAGGCCTTGCCATCCTGTCCAAGCTCCTCTCGGGATACACAAGTTAATTGCCCAGGGATGCTGGGGAAGAGACACTTAAGCTGTGAAAACAACAAAAGAGAACTTTGTGTTCTGGTAAGGGCACTTGGGCATCTCTCTCTATCTCTGTTAGATGGAATGATGTCCATAAGCAGCTTTCCAAATCTTGCACATACCCATTGAATGAGACATTTTGTCATTTCAAATTACTACTACATTCTTTTCTAGTCAGCAAGAAAACATGGTTTAAAAATAGGAAGTGATTGCTGAGAGGCAAGGAGAACAGGATGAATTTTCTGTTTGTTTTACACAGGAAACTGGCAGTGCTTGTCTCTTCACAGTGCTGCATGTCATTCCTGCATCCTCACCAGTCCTCTCCAGCCTTGGACAGCCCCACACCACTGCCTGCCTCAGACCCATCTCTTCAGTAAACAACTGGGTGTCAGCTGCCTGTGGGGACTGTTTCTCTAAGATGCAATGGCACTTTCAGGAGTTTGACTGAAATCTCAACTGGAGAGCAACCTTTTCCTTTCTGTTACCTAATTTTGAAAGTATGGTTGGATCGATTGTTGGTACTGTCTTGCTAGAAGAGTTTTGTTATATTAATTCCAAAATCTGATTCATTTTGGCCCTGCAAAACTCATGGATCAGAATACAAGGAAAAGATCCTTCTTTGGATAGATGCTGGATCTCTTTTTCACCAATACTTGCTTACAGAGGTAGTTTAATAGACAGGTTGAAAGCCAAGGCCTCATTTCAAATCTTGATTTAAATATAGTACTGAATCTTCTCCAGATGAAAGATCTTTCCTTTTAAATAAATTCTCCTATTACCACAAAATTTAAAGTACACGATTGAACTAGGTATTTGCACTTATTCAGAAATCTATAACATGAACAAAATTTGCCCATTGTTTCCTAAATAGCCTTCTGGATTTTTGCCTGGTATTAAAGTGCATCAGATGATGTTGGACCATCTGTGCTGTGCTTTGCTATTATTTTATTCCAAAAACTAGATGAACAGAAGAAGACACTATGGTAATTGCATCTGCCCATTAAAGGGCATGGGTTTAGCTAAAAAACAGTATCATTCAACCATTAGCATCATCTCATAAGATCTTCTGTCTCTGAAGAAAATGCGTAATGTGCATTAATAGTTCATTATTTGTTATGTGATTTCTCAGCCTCTGTTTAGGCTTGGAAGATTTATAGTGGAACACTTAAAATCTGAAATACGCTGACTGTCAAAATCCTGCCTTTACTCTGGCTGGAGAAGACAATTACTTGTCTCATCAACTTCCACGCTCTTTTAGAAGAAGAGTGGGACAACCTCTGTATTCATATATAGCCCTACTCTAATAAACATAATATTATATTCCAGGTTATCCAGTACATTTCTGCCCAAGTAAAAAATTCCAGTGTGACCATGCCCCAAATAATAAGATTTTTTTGAATTCTGAGGATTATTGTCTTTATGATGAAAAGCAAATACCACCAGGCAATGTAAAACAGACCAAAATTGCAGTCACAGTTTGGTAGAGTCCTGATGCAGACCTCAGAGGACATTTCTGTAAATGTTACTGAACTGACCCTCACAGATGTAAACAATTGCACCTGAGCATAATGCCATGATGTATAATGTGTAAGGTGTATAATTCCTGACAACACTCCCTTCCCCACACTACAACAAGGTTGGTCTGCACTGAGTTCTGCAACTGCAGGAAATCCTGCCTCCCTTTCTCCTCTTAAATGAAGCCACATCTGCAAAAAAATATTCATCCAGATATGGGGCATAAATTCAGACTTAGGTAACTTACTCAGTGTCTTCCTCCTCCACCACAGGTAGTTTTTCAAACTCTCCCAGGAGTGGGCATCCCTTTATTCTGTGCACTTCTACTTCATTCTCTGCGTTTTCTACTGGATGCTCTAAAGAAGAAATTTTGCCCATAAGGCTTTAGCACTTGGCAATTGCCTTCACCACACTTCGTGTTCCTCCAGTGCAGGGTGTGAAAGCTCACAGAGGAAGGCAGGAGGAGACTTTCTGTACCTCTGCAAATCAGTGCTCAGCTGCCAGTGCAGCTGCCATAGGATCGGTCTTCCCTGGAGATCCTCTTTATGTTTGAGAATCTGGCTGGTGTCTGACAGTATGAGAGTATGTGTTTCTTTGGACTTGTTTGACTTGGACTTCTACTGGTTGCTGTTTAGTTTTCACTTGTCAGAAGACTGTGTTTTTGATTAATTCTCTGTATGAATGGAAATAACACAGACTTTTTGCAAATGTGGTTTCTGTTTCTAGGTTATTTTTTGTGGCAAATTATATCAAGCATTCTCCTGCTGGCTGCATACTTCACACTGCAAGATGCTTTCTTACATTTCAGAATCAAGATGTTCCTGTCTCTTGACTTGTTCTGCCCTTGTGACAGAGCAATATGCCATGTGTGACAGGAGAGCAGCTTCAGGGACTCCTACTCTGCCCAGAAGAAACAGCACAGAGGTGTGTCTTATCTGTACTAGTGCCTCTTTCCCACATGCATCAAGACCTGTCATGTTCTTAATTTGTGCCAAACTACAAACCACAGCACACCTTTTCCATCAGACTTTCCACAATTTTCTCTCTGTGCTCATCCACATTCAGTATTCTGTTAAGCAAACCTCATCTGCTGTAAACATTGCTCAGGGCTCCTCAGAGGTGCTTTTGCAATTCCACATGATATGTTATCTCTTAGATCCCCAAGAGCTGAAAAGGTCAATGTTTGAACATGTTGATACCATTCAACATGTTTTTACTTTCCATTTTCACCACTAAGTCATGTCTCCTACTAACAGAAGGGTAAGCAGAATTCACAGTGGACTTCAAAGCTCAAGATTTCTCATATATAATACACACAAATCCATAGGTACAATTTATAAACACATTATACATTTATATAACACATAGTATATAGTATATAGCATACAAATATAGATGTTATACATAGTTTCTATATACAAATACTATAAATAAATAATGCATAATGGTGAAACAATTCCAAGTAAAAAAGCTTCTGCTCTCTCTCCCATTGAAGAAAGGCAGAAGCAGTGCTTTGCCTGATATATTTATGTTCTCTAATCAATGGAGACCAAGCAATGGCAACTGCAAATGGGTTCATAGCACCCTGTATTTCTGCACCTCAGAACTGACCATTTTTCAGAGTCCAGCAGCAATTACACACTATGACATGGCAGCCTGACTGGGAGTGATTTCAAGTTATCAAGACCCATAAAGCAAATTTTTTCATGTGAAAGAGGCTGAGCAACTAGCTGAGCAACTTTGAAATTTATTCCTGACTGACATTTACCTTCCCTGAAATACAATGAAGTGTTTGGAGGTTATATCTGTGGTAACTGCCTAGGCGTCCTGTGTAATAGATAAATACCCCCGAAAACAAGTAATTGAAACACAGTCAACAGGAATATGACTAAAATAAAGGGAAAAGAATCCTATGTCTGAGTCCTTGCATTTTTTTCACTGTCCTTTAACGTGGTTTCTGTGGTTTCCACATTTGTCTGATTCTGTCCCCATAATTCTCCTCTTCCTCCATTTTAGTCTTTCTCTGTTTTGTTCCTCCTAACACCTTCAGTTCCTTTTTCTTCATGCAGTTGCCATGTGCCTCTTCTCCCAGAAACCAGCACTTTGGCTAGCTTGCTCTTTGTCACCAAGATGAATATCAGGTAACTTGCCCCTGGCTGGCACAGCTGAAACTCCAGTACAGCTTGTCTTCTCTGCACACAGCTGCACAGTTTGCTCACAACAGAAATATCCATGCAGTTTTCAAAGATAAATTGCACACTGCATAAGTCCTGAGAGTAATAGGAAAAATGGAGCAATATGACCAATATTTTGTAAGTTCTGTAATTTTGCTGATATTTTTGCCTCAAAGAGACAAACGGCATCAGCAAGCTTCCTCTGACAGAGCTCAGAAGAGACTCTTAAGACATCCTAAATTCTCATGAAATGAAGGCAGTGTACATCTATCTGCAAGCAATGGAATGGAAAACACATGTAGCCTCTCATCACATGGAGAGGAACAAGACACACAACCCTTCAATTTGACTCATGTTATACAAAGTGTTGATGCATTAAAATCTTCACAGTGCCAGTGCCTTGGGTGCAAGTCACAGTAGCGTGAGTTGGGGATTTGGTTATCTTCTTCAAACTGCCTGCCCCAAGGTGTATTTTATCCATCATCCTTCCTCGGGTTGCTCAAACATTACAGAGACTGCTCTGACTTGCAGTCTCTTGCAACATGCCTGGAAGTTAGCTCAGGATTGCTGTACCAGTGATGTAACCTAGTTGCACCTGTTTGCCCTGCTTCGTGGTCCCACAATAAATGTGCACCACCCAGGCACAGGCACCAGCTCTTCACCACTGCCTCCAGCCCTTGAAAAGACAGCAACCCCACTGGAGGGGAATAGTAAAGGTTATGATGGAATACGAGTCCTACAGAGTTCTCTGTTGTTACAGTTACGCAAGGTAACACATAGGTCACACCTTTCATTTGCAAGTCAAAGACCTGGGGTGCTCAGGGTGCTACAGAGAGGTTCATGTCTATGCACTGCCCCTCCAAGACAAGCAGCCCCAGGGAGGGAGTCACAAGTCCCTGGGAAACACACTGAGTACACCAGCACTTCTGCATAGATCACCGACACACACATTCCCTCACTCACACAGGAGCCCCTGACACCAGAGACATCCCAGAGAGGGTGAGAGCTGATAATGTAGCCAACTCTCATCACTTTATCAATAATCTTGTAATGGTCAATGTTTATTTTCAAGTTCCTGGAGTCATAGTTTCATAAACTTACCGGTAACATCATCCTGGAAGCTGACACTTAGTGGATTATCCACTATTTCCCTGAGTCTGTTCGAGCTGTGCCACTCCTTCGATGTCCTTCATCTTTCCTGGGACAATTATGCCTTTTGTTATATTAAAACACTTATTGCCCAGGTGGACCCACCTAAACAGTCAGTTGTCTTGTCTGCATGCATCCTCTGTTCCTCTTATTAGTTACTGCAACACCATGTTTGTGACACCTGCAGGTTTAACCAGTTGTAGTTGTATCTGTTCCTTCAGACTGTGGGTGAAGGTGCCCCATGACCTTGGCCCAGGTACCATTCCCAAAGATTTGTCCACACAGTTCTTCTGTTGGATTTGACATTTACAACCATTATTTAATAGCCATTAATTCACCTATGTAATATAGTCTATGCCCATTTGATCTTATATGTGAATTGAGATATATAGATATATATTCATTAATTTTTAAATTATTTTTTCTAACAAATGTGTTGCACAGAATTTTACAAGTGTGTCTTTCTGTGTATGGGGCATGGCAGTACAGCTGCATACTCTTTCAACCAGGACTGCCTCACATCTGGCTGGGCCAGATAGGATGCAAAAATAATACAGTAATTTGCACTCATTACAGAGACAGACATCCAGTTACCTTTTAGGATTATAGTCTCATCAACGTTCTAGCTGTTACAGGGAAGGGAGGTCTAAAAACCTTGTTTGCCTGTTGACTATCATTAATTACACTGCTGTCCTCTTCTTGTTTCCCACATCTTTGTGTCTGTGTGTGATGACAGGGATACTGTAGCTTATATTTAAAAGACAACAAGTACTTACTTAACCCTTGTAGTTTCCAGGCAAATGCTAAAATCCCAAAAGGTAATTTAAAATCTCAAAATTAATTTCTTGGTATAATGTCATAGCTTTTAAGTTACTTCTGTGAATTTCTGGAACCTGCTTCCATGAACCAGAAATAAAGTGTGCCTTGGGCAGAATAGTGGGAATGGCCAGGAGAAACGGCCTTTAGCCCCAGCAAGGAAATTGAGGAAGGTCTCTGGGCTGTCCTCAGCCCTGGCTGAGGTGTCTCCCAGCATGCCTGGGACAGTCAAAGGTGAGTAAGCAGCTAAGTACATAAACTTCAGAGAGGAGCACAGGCAGAGCCTGCAGGAGCGGAGGAGCGGTGCGTCAGCCCTGCCGCCACCTCGCCCCATTGCAGCCAGCAGCAAAGCTCCTGTGGGCCTCTCCCCGCAGCCCCCTGCTTGACAGTGTCTGCTAGTTAACTGTGCTCACGCTGTGTGTAAATGCCT
>NW_009954567.1:1265373-1299033 GCF_000747805.2 Chaetura pelagica | reverse complement strand
GATTATCAAGGGGAGGGAGTATGTAGGAAAATAAGCGAATGGAGAGCCTGTGCCGGAGGGAGAGCAGCTGCTCCTGCTGCAGTGACCGAATGGCGAGCAGGATCTGAGCACCACCAGCAGCTGGGAGCATGTCTGCCTGTAGGACCTCCTTCAGCTTGCAAACACCTCATATCCTACAGAGTCACTGTACACCTGCACCAAAGCAGAGCTAGGAAGATGGAAAATACCTGAGATTTATCCTCACTGTGTGACCATATTAACTCCCCAAGTTATACCCCATCAACTCCAGGGAGTGAAATTTGTAGCACTTCATATATCATTGTTGCACATGAAACCCCTGAAAAAGAAGCAAGTGTAAGGGGGAGAGGAAAGTGTTTTCCCTGAGGAGGATTCTGGCTTATGATTTACGTGTGTGTCAGTTTCTGTTTAAACAAAATTCATCATCTCCAAGTAGCCACAGTGGCAAGTTGGTCTTTGTCTTTTGTTACTACCCAAAACCCTGAGTGAGCTTGGATTTCCCCTGCAGTATCTTTGGTACATGGACAGGACTAATATAATCTAAGGACAAATAGGAGAAAAGGAGGCAAGAAATAAAGACTACAAGTTTTGCAACGGGTTACCGAGCTGCTGTGCAACCAAGCACAGACCTCAGTGCATTTAATACCCAGTTCAGTGTCTGTTCTAGTTTAGGCAATTCCTGCACCATGACATGTTGTCCTTGAAAGACAGCACATCTCCTACAGCAACCCACAAAGAAGGTGGATAAAATGAATATATGCATCTATACAATCTATAGGGCATGTTATACAAAAAGGTGAATGTGAATGCCCTTTTAGAAAGCTCAGATATCCCAACAAGGCTGTTTTGCTCTCAGGTTTTTCAGGTATTCTTCCTGGGATTTGTCAGTTCACTACCAGAAGCTGTTCAATGGGAGCAATGGCAGTGTTCTGGTTGCCAGTTCTGGAGTCAAGCAAAGGAACAAGAGCACTGCTTTTAAAGACAAATCTACAGATTTTTAAAACTAGCTCAGGTTGATCACCCCTAACATGGGTCCAATACAAAACAATAATCTGGGAAATACTGATGCAAGTCTGAGCAGTGAAGACCCTACACAGGTACAAAACTGTAGCTTTATGTGGAAAAGATCACAGTGAGAGGACATTCATTCCCTTCCCAAATGCCACCTCATCTTCTATTCATAATCATCTGTCTTCAGTACAGTATAACTATATACTGTGTCTGCACTTGCTATTCTCCTTTTTCATCAATGAGCTCTGAAATATTCCCTCCCCTTTTTCAGGCTGTAGAGTTAAAAACTAAAATAAAATCAATTGGGGTGAAATCTTCATGAAGTTAATTAATGTATGTAAAATTTTCTGTTGAGATCTATACTTAAAAATGGAAAAGAAACCTAGGTCTCGTTGCTCTCAAGAGCAAAACTTCCATGTTATCTTACTAAGCTGACTTTCCAGCTGGCTTGTGTTGCAAAATAATAGCTAAGTACTGTAAATGAAATAGGGAAAATTGCTTCTGTGGCAACATGCAATGCTTTTAGAGAAATGCAAACACAAAGGGAAGAAATATCGGAAGTCTTTACAGGAAACATTTGCTTAAAATAGTGTTCAGCTTCTTCTTTGCTTGCAGAATTTGGATATTGCTATATTCCATGTTCTCTCTCAAGCAAGAGGCTGTGCATTTGCTGATGACACTGACCCCACTGAGCAGTGGAACAGTTGAGGTGTGTGTAAGATTGTCATGTTGATGTCAAGGGAAACAAAGGACACACCCTTGTCTTATCTGCAGAGGAAAAAAATAAACCAATAGCTCTTATTAGACTGCCACATAAAACAGATCTTCCCACTCTGTCAGCAGAAGCAAAGTAGACCAGTTCCACATTGCTGTCAAGTTTTTCTCCTAACTCGCCACGTATTGCCGTTTGTTTTGGCTCCTGATCAGCCCATTCAGGGCTTTGAAGGTGCTTAAACTCACAGGAAAAGTCAACAGTTATTTGCCTGTCATTGTTCTTACCCACGTTGCTGTATTCTGATTCCATGAAATTAAGGGGTTGTTATTACTGTTTATGATGTCCCTGCTTTTCTAGTATTTAGACAAACTTTTCAAAGCAAGTGAAAAAAAAAAAAAAGCACAAAACAAACCCCAACAAACAAACAAACAAACAACCCTAAACCAAAATAAAACACATTCTGTTTGTCAAATTTTCTAGTTCTACTTATTCTGCGCTGGATTTGCTATAAGCACCCTCTGTCCACATTCTGCATGGTACTACCTCCTTGGTTTCTGTACAGAAAATGAGTGCTTCTTGTATAGAATAGGTCTCCTTTGAACTCGAAGGACTTTTGTGATGTTCCATCTCTACAGACCTACTTCCCGCTCCTTCAGCTTGTTGTAATTTGTCCTGCCATGGAAATTTGATCTGGTCAGGTGCATCTGGACATGTGCAGGAATTGACAGGTATTTCAAAGCATGTCTTTGAAACATACCCTGCAGCTTCGGAGCAAGTAATTTCAAGAGCTGTACAACGCAGAATGCATGTTGGGGTCTATACCCTAAATGGGAAAGCAGATGTACAGAGATTTTGCAGAGGAATAACCTGACCATGGAAATGAGTGCAGGAGCCAGGTAAGAACTAGCACTCTCTGAACTCCATTACAGTGCACTCTGCATGGGACCAGGCTCTTCTGTATGTTGAATAGCCCTAAAATGTCCCTAAATGGTAATACTTCACATACTGTCCTGGGAAAATGAGGTTGTATTTTATTAAGTACAGAATTATAAGTAACCAAATGGCAAAGCATCCACAAGGCAAAGCTAATAGTTGCTCTCTTTGCCAGACACATATTTTTGGAGTGCTGAAGTGTCCAGTCCCACCAGGTCCCTGTGCCTGCTCAGTGTGCAGGAAGAACCGTGATGGCTGAGAAATGGCTGCTTTGTGTCTCACAGCTGGCAGCGTGTGGCCCCGCAGCACAGAGGTGTCCCTAGCACAGTATCCAGCTGCTGCACTGATCACAGGCCCATTCATTGCCTGCTGTGATGTTCATGACTTCACCTTGATGTACAAGTATGAAGTCATTCACCCTCATCATGTTATGAGAAAGTGGCTGATGCCTTTGTCATGGTTGGGCACTGAGGCCCAGTAAGGGAGACATGATGGCAGTTCCTACCACCATTAGCTGCTGCCCTGTCTACTATGGTGTCTGACAAATCAGTCCCAGGAAATCGACACCAGAGAAGGAGGAACCTACAGAAAGTTTCCTTGTGTTTTAAATTATTTTCCTAGCAATTAAAAAGCTGTAGCACTAGCAGGGGCAGAATCAAGTTATCCAGGGCAATATTTAAATCATCCTCACCATGAAGTCATCTCTTCTCTCCTGCACTGCTTCTCCTGCCCATTGCAATCTTTTAAGATAAGTACTAGTGGGTCTTCTGGGATGGTGGGATCTGGCCTCTTTGGCTCAATCTCCCAACAGGTTTTTTTCCCCACTAGAAATCTCCAGCTACGAAGTGTGCCATCAGAGCTTCTCTCCTTCCTTTGCATCCAGCACTGCCTCTCCCTTCATGCCTGACTTTTACAGAAAAGTTCTCCAAATTCATCTGCACTTCTAGGTCTCTGCCTCTTTGCCTAAAACTCCTAAGAGGAAGAGTGTTTATTTTTGGACAGTTTTAGGCTTGACCCTAGTACAGCTGGCAGTAAATGCAGTCTTTCCAAAATCTTTCCCAGAGCGGCAGTTGCAATTAACACTACTAAACCACTGTCCATCATCAGCACTAAACAAGGGAGGGACTATACCACAAAAGGGTAGTGCTCAGACATCGAATTACAGTTCTGTTGCTGTTGGCATTGTTCGACTTCGATATCCAAACAACTTTCACAGGCTTTTTGCTATAATGCATGCACACACTGAGGTTTTAAGAGCCATGTAAAGGAATTTTAAATGTGTCATCCATCAGAGTGGATGCAAGGAGCTCTGGCTCAGCTGTGATCCCTGAAAGGAGCCATACCAATGTCCATGAGCAGTGAGGCTTCTAAAGCCATCTCTGCTTTGAAAACAATCAGCCTGACTATGTACTCTGCTCATACATCACCCAAGTAATCAGCCAGTCAGAAAGGCCTCGTTTGAGGTGATCTTGCCTGACCATGTTCTCCTGCTGCATTTCAATGCGGTACTTTCTGCTTCATTCTTACTGTTGCTATCACAGCATCACTGGGCTTCAGCAGAGATTAGGGTTTCATTGTGCAGGGTGCTGCTCTGCCACTGAGGAGGAGAGAGCGTCTGCCACTAAGCACTTATGTCTAAATCAACTAGACAGACAAAGGGGTCCCAAAAGGGTGTACTGCTGTCTGTCTTCAGCAGCAGAAGAAAGAAACATAAGCACAGACACTACCATAAAATCACACTGGAGGTCTGTGGTGGAAACAGACTTGTACACCCAGTTTTACTCTCATAATTTTATCATGAGACCATCCTATTCTTGTTTGCTCTCAGTCTAGAAACAATGCTTTGGGGAAGTGTGGGGGTTTTTTCTGCTCCCAAAAATACAGTTTCTACATGTGATTAAATACTGAGTTTTGAAAAAAGGCTTGCATTGCTGTCCTGTTAAAACATCTTTCTTGCATGCTTTGGATTCTTGTATACTTGTGGTTATCAGCTTTTTTATAAAACATGCAGAACTTTCAAACATGTTGTGAAGAGCTCAGCTGCAGCCTTTGCAAAGATCTCTGTCAATACCAGGCTGACCCTGAGACAGCTCTCTGATTAGTTTTTTTGCCTAGAGGCCTCCACCAACCTACAGGGAACAGGCCAGAGCAGGGCTTTTATTCCTCTCTAAATAGCAGTCTGAACTCGATAGAACCAAAATAATTAGGTTGGAAGTAACTATTAGGAAAGAAGCATAATTTCAATTCAGAAAAGCAAAATTTTAAAGAAAAACTCATAAAATTATATTTATGGCAATTTTTGGAAAAGATACAAACCCCTTTTCCTTTTCCACATAAAAGTTATCTTAAAAAATCCATCATATTTCTCCCAAACAAGGAACTATATGTTTTGATTTGTGTGGTTATAAAACAGCTGTGGGCTGTACTCTATTTTCTGAACCAAAAACCAAATCTGGTCCCTTGTTTTACAAATGTGTTATCAAGTGGCTTGAAATGTCATAGAGAAGAGATTCATATTGGAACAGACTAAAAATTTTACTGTCTTTGATGACCAGGATGTAAAAGGATTATGAGATTATGTATTGACTGGCAGCTCTTGGGATTTTATCATGAGTCCTATTGTATAAAACGCTTTTTTTTTTTTTGCTTTTTTTTTGGGTTTTTGTTGTTTTTTTTTTTTTCTGAAAGTCCCTGCTACCAAATCTTGTAAATACATAAAGGTTGCAGCTTTCATTACAAAGAAAAAATAACTTCTCCCTTACTGCTTTGGCAGGAAAAAAAGTCAGAAAACATTTCCTTTGTCGCTTTTAATCGTACCCACAATGTAACTAAAATAATACCATAGTCTTGAATATATATATATTTTTGAGACAATTTAGTGATGTATTGAAAACTGACTCCTGGCTTCAAACTGAGTGCGGTTAGCAACTCTACCATCCGTGTCTGCTACAAACAGTGGCAAACACAAACAATGGCAAAACAGAAAAACCTAGAGAAAATATTCTGGTTTCGTCAGTAGGTGCCCTGAGAAGCTGCTATTCCTGTGAAAGTATCATGTGATTATAGGCCTACGCAGTGGCAACACATTTGAACCCTTCCGCTTCACTTTAGGATGGCTTCCCTTCCTCAGCTAGAAGCTACAGTCCTTATGGGTTGACCTCACATCCAGCCTTCCTCCCTCCTCCTGCCTAGTGAGTCAGGTACATGGGGAAGCATAAACTTGGAGTTCACTGTGGGCTAAGAAGGCTGAGCACCACTGCACTGGAGATGCTCATGGTCATTCATCGATCTGATCAATATGATGTTCTGTGATCAGGGTCAGGAAACCTGGCCAGGTTTCCTTCTGCCTCCTGTTTACCACAAGCAGAAGCACACTCTGCAATATGCACCTTTCATTTGGCTCCTCCTTAGCCTTTCCCAGAGCAGCCTATAAAAGCCATTACAAGATCCTTTTGGGGAACATTTCTCACCTCTAACTCTCTCACTCGTGGCAGCAGGTTGCTCTTGAATGAGCCATCCTAACTCTGCCAGGTCAAAATCCTCATGGCTCACAATTCTTGTTCTTGTCACTGATGGAGTTTGGAAAGGTTATGCTCAACAGTACTGTGCCATTTCCCAGACGTGTGCACTGTCCACAAAGCAACAACTTGCAAAACACAATTGCACCATTTAAGTGTGTTATGTGATTAGGGCAAACAGGGATCTGGTCCTGCATGCTGTTTCTGTGCTGTTCTAATTGTAATTTCTCAGGTCTATAGCACCAGAGCATATGATACCAAAAGTCTGTAATTTTCAAATTTGGACAAAGTATTTCCTTGGATTGGTGACCAAACTAATTTTTATGACATGTCATTTCAGTAAGGACATCGCTTTTTTTCGCAGAAGGGTTTCCCATAGATAATAATTGTTAGTTGGCTGATTTAGAATCTGACAGGATTAAGGAAATCTAAACTGACAGCTGGTTTTGTGCAAGGAAGCATAATGTGGCTGTTGTTACAAGAGGCAATGTGGGATGCTTGTGCACAAATGCCTGACAAGAGGGCTTGCTCTTAGCTGTACATGTAAGTGCAGCTTAGCAGTTAAAGCAGTACATCAGGGCTAAATGCCTTGCAGAGAGAACTTCATGTGACTTCTTCATCATGCACAATTTGTGGTTATGAATATGATTATGTTTTTACTTTCACTATAGTTGTCAGGAACAGATGTTTGAATTCTGGTCAAGATAAAAAGGAGCCATGTTCCTGATTACCTTAGAGAGAAGTCAAGTCAGCTCACTGCTAAAGAGTGAGGATCCATAGCTAGAAGAACAGATTGCCTCTGCAGGAAATGATTCAGGCATTCGTAACAGAAATCGCAGCAGAAGCATTGTGTTCTACCAGAAACAGCATCTCAGATGCTTGCAGATCATACCTCAGCTCCTGGGTTTTATTTTCTCTGAGCAAACTTCCCAGCAAGTGCTAAGCATGGACATTTGAAAGCAATACAGTTTCAATGGGACTGCACAGCTCAATACTCAGGGACACCACTGGTACTTCTGCTGAACTCAGCAGGCAGGGAGGCATCTACTGGTGCTGAAGGTGCATGTCTGGAAACACAGAGCATTTCTCGAAGTTTTTTCAGTCAGAAGAGATTTTACCACAGCAATTGAGGTTGCAGCAGAAGCATCACAGAAATTGCTTTATTACAGCTCTATGTAAAAGCACAGGCTGTGCTTCAGCACATTTTGCACAGGTTTTACAACACAGTGACTCTGATGAAAAACCCAAAGTAACTTCTAACTTCTGACATTGTCAGTGAAGACACAGTTGAGCCAAAGGTTTATTAAGTGTTCAGCACAGTGCTAATCATGTTTTGGTGACAGTGACATGATTAAGGCCTAAATGTGCTCACACAGGACTGACATTTGCCACCATCAGCTAAAATAATAACGGGAAAAGTGTTAGAAAGAGTTGAAAGCAGAGAGATGGGACCAAGGTGTGATGGTGATACATACGCTGAAAGCACAAGAGCCGGTGACTGGCATAAAACATGTACTTCCGAGGCAGGGCAGAGAAGGCATCAAGCATTCCTTTGCCATGAATGCTGTGAATCTGCAGATCACTTTGCCCTTACTCTGGCACATGGAGGGCACAGCTACCTGGCTGGTGAGCAAGTCTGAAGAAAAGCATACAGAATATTCAGAGTGCACTGAAGACAGGTGTCATTAGGGGTACAGTTTGGACTTCTGCAGCTTGCAAGCCCAGGGCAAACAGCCCTTGAAAATGAAGCCATTCCTGAGCATGGAGTATCAGGCACACCCCACTGGGCTGATACAAAAGAAGGGCAGAGGGCTGTTGTCATAAAATCTGAGATTGCCCTTCCCCCAACAAACAAGATAGAAGAAATTGCTGCATCAACATACCCTTGTAAGCCAATGTCAGATGTGCCCACTGAGCTGCTGTCCCAGAAGACTTAATGTCACAACTCCCACATTTGGCCATTCTAGGGAAACCATTTTCTTCCAGGATAGTAGGAGCATGACGGGGAAAATGTCTCATGCCTTGTCCTGCTGCTCCAGCACTGGAGGTGTCTCCAATCCCCCCTAGTCATGCCCTGGAACAAGATCTTTTCTGTGGATGCATGAGACACATCGCCTGTGTGGTTTTGGGTTTATGGTGCTGTGTGGGTCGGCGGTACAAAGCTGGTTACTTTTACACTGGCTAATGTAAACTTAGGAGTAAAGAAGATTGGAATGAACAAGAAAAGTTCAAAAACCAAGCAGCAAATCTGTTTTATATAAACCTCTTGGTATCATGCAGGTTACTCAGAGATGTATTTTCTTCCCTAGTGATTTGGGAATCCCTTATTTAGAATACAATATACTTTTTGTGTTGAGCTTGCTGGAAAACAAGTTCTGGTCTTTTCATGTGGAAATATTCCCATTCCAAACTGTTGCACTTCCATGTTAAAGCAACCTGTTCACCCCCCTGAACTCAAGTCAGTATCTGACCACAACTAATCCAGCTGTTTCACACACACAGGAAAAAACAAACAAATAAACAAACAAACAAAACCAAACACCAAAACCCACAAAACACAGTTTATCTTGGGTTTTTTACTAATTTTGATAGTAAAGTATGTATGAATTAATAATGCATTAATATATTCTCTTTTGAGTGAAGCAAGGGGCAGAAGAGCAAAACTAAATATAGAAAGTGTGCTAAAAGTTTATTTAAATGCTACAACTCTGGAAGTGTAACAAGTGGACTTGTGATTTTCAAAACACAATCTTACTGGTGTTTTCACAAGTAAGCTTTTGCAAAGCATTTTTGAACATGGGTCACGGAAAATTTTAAAGCTGCTTCTTACTTCCTACCAAATTAAAGAAACCATCCAGACTTTCACAAACATAAACAAGCACTAGGGCTTCATGTAGAAGCTGGAAGGATTCATCATCCAGTCTCATTTCCTGAATAAAGAGGCTGTGTGAGAACCAGGATGTCATTTTAGGGATGGCAGCCATCCTCTGCTCCGTGGGCCTGACTGAACACATTTTAATGAGAAAAACCCAGTTCACTGAACTGATTAATTCCACATGTTTTCTTGTTTCCTGCTAATCATGTTCACCTTCTGGTGTTCCCACCCAGACTTCAGTTGAGAACAAAGATGTAGCCTGGGCTTGTATGGCATTCAAAGGCCCACATCAGGCCACCACATAGGGTGTCACAGCACCCGGCTGCTCCTCGAAGATCTCCTGAGTCCCACAGGTGTGAGTTGTTCATCAGCTCCAGATCTGCATGCCCATCCCTGGCAGATATCCTGCATCCCTGGATATGCTGTTCTAATAGGCAAATACTTCTGCTTTTACAAACATTGCTAGTTTGTGGATCTCAGCCTGAGTGTGAAATTAATTTAATTAAGTTTACTCTTGGGTACATTAGGGATTTAAAATATGAAAAAATGCAGAAACATTAAGACACTACTTTTTAAGACTCTCATTTGCAGCTCAAGTTGGTGTATCCAGAGATACCTTGGAAGAGGGCACAGCTATCGTAGGGTGCAATTTATATAATTGGATATCTATTTATTTTATGATCAGTTTTATGAGTACATGTAAATAAATGAGTACTCAATAAACTGCAACAGAAAATAAAGCTCTAAAAATTATTTCTTATTTGCCTAAGAATCAACAGCAAAAAATTAGGATCAAACCAATTTCTAACACTGAAAATGCTATGTATATCAGATTGGCTAACTTAAACTTTAAAGTACAAAAAACTAGCTAAGTCAGAACAGAAATTTCTTAGCACCAACTTGAAATTCAACAGGTTTCAGGGCAAGAGCATTTATTCCATGTTGAAAACAGCTTCCCAGAGTATTGTTGTATTTCTTTTGGCTGATTATAGCACTCATTGACTCAGGAAAGACTGTGCACCTCTGTTCTGTGCACAGCATAACTAAGTGAGGTGGGAGATTTTGTAGCAAACAGGTGCCCAGTGAAAGAAAGGTAGAAATACAGGAATATTCCTGAAGAGAAAGCAGATGGTGAGAAGGACAAAACTAATAGACTAATAGCATCAGATTTTTGACAAGTTTAAGTTCGAAGTAGAGGCCCATCTACCTAAAATTAGTGAAGATGCTCAGTACCTTCAGCCAAATTCAGCATTATTGGAGGATTAACCCTGAGGCTTTCTGATACACAGAACAACAGGTGGTTTCCCAAAGGTGTTGTCAGAGGATGTGACATCCTTCTACTAACCTACTGGAGGACACCCAAAATGTCACTTCATGTTTCTTTCCCCTGTCCAGCAAGATTATGGAGGCTCCCAATGGCAGACGTTGCCACTCCTTGTATGAGCTCAGCTGAGGCCTCCCATCACCAACACGAAACACAGCAGTACCCCCTTCTCAGCCCCCAGGAAGGACAGAGCCGTCTCTTTACAGGCAGTAGCCACATTCCCTGGTGCTTTGACACCTGAACCAGTTTTGGCTCTGAAACCTCCTCCTGCCCCCCGGCTTCCCCCGAGCCTCCTGCCTTCCCCCGGCCGGGGCGCTGGGCCAGGACTGCGCTGGGAGGCCCTGACCTCTTGTGGTCAAGAAAGCGCCCATCCTGCTTCACCAGCGGGAAAAAAAGAATAAATAAAAATTGAAAAAACCGAGGGAAGAGGAAAGGGTGCCTTAACCTTGGTGCAGTTCTGGCTGCTTGCCTGATCCCGTCCTACTTTCCCAGGACAATATCGTGTTGGGCACTGAAACAGCTGTGTGGTGCTCCCATGGGCACCCAGCAGCTCCTGTGGTTGCTTTTCCATGGATTAATTATTTCACATGCATGACTTGGCAGGATGCATCCTCCAAGAGGTATCCCTTTTCTGTTGCAGAGAGTTTTCTCAAGCTTCAAATCACAGAATCATAGACTGGTTGGGCTGCAAGGGACCTTATAAAGATGATCTAGTTCCGACCCCTGCCATGGGCAGAGGAACCTCCCACTAGACCAGGTTGCTCCAAACCCCATCCAACCTGCCCTTGAACACTTACAGGGAGGGGCATACAACCTCTCTGGCTAACCTGTGCCACTGTCTCATCACACTCACAGGAAAGAATTTCCTAGTCTCTAATCTCTTGTCTTCCAGTTTAAAACCATTACCCCTCGTCCTATCACTTCATACCCCATCAGCTACTGGAAGGCTGCTAAAGGGTCTCCCTGGAGCCTTCTCTTCTCCAGGTTGAACAACCCCAACTCTCTCAGCCTGTCTTCACAGAAGAGGTGCTCCAGCCCTCTGACCATCTTTCCTGGGCTGACTTGTGGGTGCCCATGTATACCAGCATGGACCCTCCACCTGTCTGATATCCCTGCCTGCACCAGGGGCATCCTACTCCCCAGCTGGTCAGACTGGGGCAGGCAGGTGCAGGGCTCAGGCAGACAAAGAATAATTCCATTTTACATGTAACTGGTCCCTTTCATATCCCTTTCTGTCTACCTCCTCTTTGTTCCTCCCTGATCCACTTCCACTGTACATTCGCCTACCAGCTGGCATAGTCTCACCGACCTTCTCCAACACCCAAAACCCTCAGAAGAAATATTCCTTCAGCCTTGTAGCAGTCGGGCTTTTGCTGTGGTCATGCAAGTTTAGAGATAGGGTAAAGGCAGGTCAGTTGTACCTATTGTTAAATAATTGATGTATCTGAAAAAAAAAACAGAAAATCTCCTGGGCACCTCTTCTTACTGAATGGCAATCCAGTATGTTTCATCAAGAAATGTATATTTTTCAACATTTTTTCACAGCTTCAGTGGGGGATTTTCCCTCCTTGATGTAATAAGAAAAATCCATATATTCTTTTGTTAGTTTTACGCCTCCACACTCTGGAATACACTTACCATTTCCAAGACAGGAGAAAGCAAACACCCCTACAAAAAATAATGAACTCTTTTGGGCAAATGAAAAAGAATACATGTATCTGAAATTTGTTTCTGAGTTCATGTGTCAATGCTGTATACATTATACCCCAGCCAGCTGTCCAGAGTACTTTTAGGGCTAAAGGGCAGATACAAACCTCTTTGAAACAAATTCAGATCATGGGAGCATAGAATGGTTCAAGTTGGAAGGGACCTTGAAGATCATCTAGTTCCAACACCACTGCATAGGAAGGAACACTTCCAACTAGACCAAAACCCCATCCAACCTGCCCTTGAACACTTACAGGGAGGGGCATACAACCTCTCTGGCTAACCTGTGCCACTGTCTCATCACACTCACAGGAAAGAATTTCCTAGTCTCTAATCTCTTGTCTTCCAGTTTAAAACCATTACCCCTCGTCCTATCACTTCATACCCCATCAGCTACTGGAAGGCTGCTAAAGGGTCTCCCTGGAGCCTTCTCTTCTCCAGGTTGAACAACCCCAACTCTCTCAGCCTGTCTTCACAGAAGAGGTGCTCCAGCCCTCTGACCATCTTTCCTGGGCTGAATGTTGGGCTGAAACTTTCCATGCTATGTACCTTACCTCAACCTGGACCATTCTTACTCCTAGAAGTCTTGCATTTAAGAAAACCTTTCTACTAAAAAAAATAATTGTGCTGTGCCTGAATTGTTCTCTGGAAAGGTTTAAACTCTAGAAAGGTAGGAAGATCATCACTTGAATTTTTGCTGAGGTACAACAACAGTGCTCTGCATGAAGCCTGTGACTTTTTAGCAAAGCTATAGACCTTTCAAATCCATGGTTTGCACATGCTTGATAGATCCTCAAATGTCTCAGCAGAGATGATTTGCCCACTACCACACTTGATCTAGCCTGAAGATCTGCAGACTTTTCCTTGTGGTCTTAGCCCCAACTTCCCTGGGTAATATAAGGTCTCTAGGTTCCACCTTGGGAGCTAGATGACAAAATTATGGGCTGGATACATAAATTGGCTAGATGAGGGCAGGAGGTTGAAAACAAATGAAGTGTGACAACAGAGAAGTGTCACACTGGGAAGGAGCAGTGTGTGCTCATATCCCTTCCCCTCCAGGGCCAGAGCCAGAATCAGGACTCCCCAGATTCCCATGGCTGGAGGTCAGCCCTGGGAAAGGCATTGCTGGTCAGGGTGTATCCTCCAGAACCTGTTCTACATCAAGCAGCTGAGGATGAAAAATTGTCTCTGGAGATTTGAACTGGCCTAGCCACAGTGAAAATGCTCTATACACCGAAAAGAGTTCCCAGCACTGAGGCAGGGAGTGATAACTAGTGCTGCTGACCAGTACTGCAGCAGCTCACATGGGAGAGCATGGGGCCATGAGGCTTATGTTACCTACCCTGGCAGTATGTGACAGAAATGTCATGCTGGATGATATTTATACAATCATTTTTTTTCCAGTTTATTTTCCCAGAACTCAGTGAATTTTTACACACAGAATAACATTGGAAGAGCAGGTTGAATACCCACAAAATTATATGCTCAAACAGCCTATAAGACCTTAGTTCCTCTTCTTCCCAGACCCCACCTTGATACAGGATAGAGCCATCAGTTGCTGACCTTGTGCAGTTTCCCCACAGGACACCTGCCCATATGGGTTCAGCTCTGGGGTCACTCTGGAAAATGGATTTTTCCTTGTCTCTCCTGCAGAGTCAAATTGCTTTAGATTAACATCTTCAAGATGGTCTGATTTGCAGTGCCTGGCTTGAGACTTCTGGGTCCAGTTGGAATAAATGCTGAGTATTCACAGATATACTGACATGGTTCCTGCTTTTAGCACCATGTGAGGCTGAACACAGGGAGAAAGCACAGGCTTAGCGCCTTCAAACTGGGACTCCACAGTTGTCAATGTTCATTCCAGCTTCTGAGAGTTACACCTGCAACTTTCTTCCCCTTGACACTCAGAAAAACACTTCATTTCAGCAAGTCAAGAAGGGTAATGGAACCGGAAAAGCAGCAATGACTTTGTACTTTAAGAAGGGAGATCCATCAAAAATATCAACTTGGCTTCTAGTTCTGTTGCAATGTATTACAGATTTGAGATTCATGAAAATAAGTTGTGATAAGATTTCAGTTGAGATAAACAAAGGGAAGGGCAGTTTGTCCTGACCTCTATTAGCATAAAAAAATCCATATCTATATGAACAGCCTTTTTTATGTGGTAGAGAAGGTGAACAGCCCAACATGTACATGAGATTTATCTAATGAGTTCATATTTAAGAAAAGTGTAGTGCAATGTGAATTGCCCATATACGAAGATCAAAGTTAATATCTTGGACAAAAGGAAAAAGGAAATTATCCCTATCTTGTGTTCAGCCAAGCCACTAGATTAAAGTGCACTATTGTGTCAGCAGTGCTTGATTTGAAAGACTTCATTATTAAGAAGTTACTGCTCAACAGCAGTAGATACTGGTACAAGGAATGGTGCTACTTTCCAAAGTCTCCATCCTACAGTTTCTGTAAGTTACTTGTATTCCTAAATTATCCTTTAGTGACATAAACAAAGCCAATGAACCAAAACCAGATCACAAGAAGAAAGTATTTTGGATTTAAATAAGTATCTTTTGTTCAGTAGTGGTGTGCAATGTGCATGCATCTCTATGCATTGCAATGTGCAATACATGCTCAAATAGCACATCAAGAAAGTCAGACACACATTGTAAAGGGTTGACTGAATGTATACCCCTAAACTGGCAATCTGGCTGGAAAAGACTTCTAGACTTAGAAAGGTGGATGCATTTTCAATGTGTAAAAGACATAAACCAACATCCTGAGGAATTTGTGCTTGCCTTGTGCTAATTACCTAACAGAAGACCTAAATGTTCTATAAAGCCTATACAAAAAATATATATTCAATAGCTTCTCTACTTGCAGAATCCCAGTTTGCATATACAAATATGAACACTGTTCATCAAACACTTGTATGTCTCAAAAATATAATTAGCAGATATTCACTCAAAGTCATAATCCATTCAGTGTTGACAGGAATAAGTCTGACATGCTTGAATCCCTGCATTTCAAGTTGAAAATTTAGTCAATAGCATCCTTCAAATATGGTGCTTAAATTCTAAATAAGGAAGCAAAATTGAGCGCTTGACAGTTTTAGATCTTAAGAGGGTCTAAATGGAGGGAGAAATTTTTATAATATTTTACTGCATATGGATTATGCTTAGAGACAGCTGAAGGCTGTGTAACATGATTCCCAGCAATGAAATACCCCTGAGAAAAGGTTATAATTAATCATCAACTTTTGTGTTACCACCCAGTAAGATTTTTATTTCTCGTGCTGAGAGACTTAAGTGAGAGAAAACACATCTTGAAAAGACTATGCCCAGACATACTTGCTTAATTTGGCTTTGAATTTACTCGTGCTTCAAAAATTATTCCAAACATCTGGCTTCTTTGTTAATCAGAGAGAACATGTTGTATTCCCTTGACTTTTTGGTAAGAAAAAAGAAATGTATTGTAGTCTGTCATATGATGAGAATCCACTGTAACAGTAACAGTTTGCAGGAACTGAACATGACATCATGCTACTCGTGATATGCTTGTGTGCATGCATATGTGTGATGCTCATAATAGCAATTATTTTCCCAAAGGATTTGAAACCACACCCAGGAACCCCACCACCATGGGCAGCCAGGCCTGCAGCACCTGCTGAGCTCTACAAGAGCTGACTCAACCCAGCCAGGGACTTACAGGTAGGAAGAATGTTTTACCTAGATGAGACATAATTGTTCTCTTTAGTGATGTTCAAAGAAGCTTAAAGATTAGAGGTGATCAAGACTTTGCTTCCTGAGATGTCAGCCTCTGCTCCATTCCTATCCAAACAACCATCCTTAAATTTGGCTCTCTTGATTTGCCCCGTATGGAGACTTTAAGCCAGTTCAACTGGCTAGCAAACAGTTCACCTCCTGGCATACAGAGAGATGAGAGACTTGTCTGTGCTCCCTTTGTACTCTTCAGAGGTGTCTCCATCACCACTTCTTTGTAAAAAAAAATGCAGCTGCCTCTTGTGATATCCAGCTGGAGCAGTGACTCATGGTCAGCGATGGCAGACAACAAGAAAATGAGCGGAGTCTGGACCTTTTGTTTCACATCACCAGCTCCCATGTCACATCAGGGAGCTGCTGCTTCTCCCTTTCAGATTAGGGTGGAGAACAGCTCCACCAGACCACAGACTCTAATTTATCAGCATCATTGCAGTGAGGAAAGCAAAGTGTGATATAAAAGGCCTCCTGTGCATCAGACTGTCAATCTGCAGGTAGGGGTTTGGGGCTTGGTTTTTAAGGAGTTTTATTAAATGCATATGAAAATGCAGTAACAGGGAACATTCAACATTTGCTGTTCAATCCAAATGGTGGGAACTGGATTTAAGTAAAAAAACCACTCTAACTCATTACTTCCTTACAGAATCTAAGTAAACTATAACAGCAGGTAAGGTAGGTAATCTAAAATAGAGTTTAATATGGTTTGTGGAACAAAGCTTCAGAAATATATCTATTTCGTGATCAGTAAAACCTATAGGAAAAGACATTACATAGGGCTGTTTCGATTTTATGCCACGTGCATAAAAGCAGTACTCCAGAAGACTCTCAGGATAACATGAAACCGCCCTTGAGAAGAGGCTGCCACTCCTCACTTCTTAAGTAAGGGGCCTTTAATGATTAACCTGCATTGGACAGAATCTTTTACTGTAGAGGACGAAAAAAAAAAATCCCACTCCTGTCAAAGCACTTCTGGTGTCTCCTGCCTTCCTCCATCAGGGAGCTGCTCCCCTGTGACAGGCACCAGGGCTTGGTCCCCCGCCCTCCTGGGCTCCACCAGCAGGAGCTTCCCTCACCTTTAGGCAGCACAGTTGGTGGGACCCCGTGCAAACCATGCGGCCAAGTGGCTGTGGAGCCATCTTCTGACAGCCCCTCCCTCCCTGCTGCTGCAGACATGGTGGCAGTAGGTCTCACGGCTGTGCTCCCAGCACCTGCCCCAGGCAGGACACCTGGAATGAAGAGAGGAGGACATGGGGGCAGAGGGGAGGGAGAAGCAGCAGAGTGGTACTGCCTGCTAAAGGCTGCGAGACCACACAACAAGCATCCTGTTCTGGTGACAATGCAGTGGTCTTGATTTTTCCATGCTGCTCCTGCTTAGTTTTGATTTTTCTTTTTTTTTTTTTTTTACCTCTTCAACCCTTGATTTCACAGATTTCACAGTCTCTTCTGTGCAATTTAGGTTTCACACACATGCCTGGGCACACACAAGCATATATGTGCCTGCCTTGCTTCTTCTGTGTGGGTCATTCATGAGAGACATTCAGGTGATGTCAAATACCACCCGCCAAGCATAAGGACCATGAAGCCTGCAAATTACTGTGAGGAGGAGGCAGTGTCCTCCACCGGGACATAGATGGGTTTCACCCAGCCAAAGTAACCCTCTCTGAAGCAAGCTGACTCTCCAAACACATGCTGACTGAAAGGGCTGCTGATACAAACAGAGGCTACACTGTCAGTATGTGCCAGATGTGCCAGTTAGGCTGGGGGACAAGCTGGGCTGTGTGAATGCCAGCCCTTCCTCACAGCTCCTGGCACCCACCCAGGGCTCCCTTCACCCCCACCCACAGCCTCCTGCAGCCAGGGCCTGTGTGGGTTTTCAGAAGCCCACGGAGGAGCCGCTGACAATTGTTCCACCCCTACTGTCAGCATCAGCTGCACGGGTCTGACAGCGACCTGGGTGGATCTTAGTGGACCTGAGCAGCTTCTGCCAGCAGTCTCAGCTAACAAAAGGCCTCTGTAAAGTCATGTGAAGCAGAGGACTGGCATTGCAGCGTCCTAGCACGTTACTGGTGAAGAATTAACGCAATCTGAAAATGTTTCAGCACTAACCTGCAGCAGTGACTGGGACAGCAAGACAGACATCCACTTCTAGTGGTACAAAGCTCATCTGATGTTCACAGGCAATCTTTGACTCTCTTTTTTTTCCACACAAAATTTGTTCATTGGAGGCAGGAAGAGGGTGAAGTCCATATAGGCATAATTAAATATATTTTCTAACAATCTTTAAACTCTAGCACTTGCAATAATCCTGAAAGTAAAGATTAATCCTTACTGAATTTAGGATGTGGTAAAACTTTAAATGGGCACATGCTCTTCTGGGGCAAACTGGTGTAAAAGAAGATACCTGAAGAATACATCAGTCGAGGTTCAGTGCTAAATGTTACTCTTCTGGGTTTTTCCAAATAAAAAATTTAGACAGACTCTTGAATGCTCATAGGAATGACTGTGTGACCAAACAAGAAAGAACACCATTGTTTTTGCAGTCTTGTCAAAACTCTGGCTGAGCTGTCAGATATTAGTCAAACAATGGGTTTTGAATTATTCACAATGGCAACTTAGAGGCTGGATCTATTTTTAAGTGGTTGTATTTCAAACTTCACTCTGCTTTTAAACCAAAGAGGAGACCTAACCTATTTCCAGACATTTCTCTGGTTAGTTTCTCAGCAACAACATCTAACTGTATTAACACAGCTGTCAGAAGGGGCTTGCTTAATAAAACATAGCCTTTGTCAAGAGGGAAAGAAAGAAAATTTTATTAGTTTGTTGACCAGGGCATTTCTACAGCTTGAGTCTGCTTCTCTGGTTTATGTCATTGCTCAGATCTGACTCTTGTCATGGTACCATTTGTCTGGTTTAATTTCTCTAATATGAGTATCTGAAGTGATTATGGAAAGATATTAAACTGGAAGCATACATGAAAGATCTTATTAAACAGCATTCTTTCATTCCTGCATTATCTATAACAGATGTGGTACTGTACAAAAACAAAAAAAGCAAGCAAACAAACAAAAAAACAACAAAAACCCCACAAACTAAAACAAAAAAAACACAAAAAAACCCACAAAAAACAATCCCAAAAACACAACCAAAAACAAACAAACAAACAGACAAAAAAAACATTTATTAAGTGTCCAAAGCTGTCTTCATCTGTCTAAGTTGGCAGGCTGCATGAAGACCTTTTTTTAAATTTATAAATAGAGTAATGCTTGAAATATAACTGCACATCCACACAGCCTCTAATTTAGGAAGGGTTAAAATCCTGGGTCCTGTTATCCATCTTGCAACCAAAGCCTGTCATTATCATCAGAGGTTTTATGGCTTGCTTCCTTTGGTTCTTGTTGTTTTTTTACAAGCCAGCCTGCAGTTAACCCTGAGTCTTTCACTCATGTCACCAGCATCTTGCATGTGTTATACCAGATAAATGCAGACAACCTCATCAGCCTATGAAATACATGTGTTCTAAGGCCCCTAAGGCTATTCCATGAGCCTTTATCTCCTCAGCACAAGATTTGCCCTACATTGTTTTTTGCTTATAAAATACAATATACTGCCTGTTATACGTTATCGACTTCAGTAATTACCTCATCAATTCAGAGTAAGGTGGCATCAAATGACCCCATGCTTCCTCCTGTTGGGTGTCCAGTACTTCCAGGATACCCCAGGATCCTCTCTGAAATCACCATTTGCAAGACAATATCCGTCTGGGTGAACCCTGCACCGAGATACTTTCGCACTGGGTGGATGCTCTCTCTGCAGTTCTGTCCAGAAGCAGCAGCCCTGCACCAAGTCAAACACACAAAAGCACACCAACCCCACGCCCCAAACCCACCAGCTCAGCAGGCCTGGGGGTGCTGCTCTGTTTGCAGGGCTGGGCGCAGGGGCTGGGCAGCTTGGGTACCCGCTCCAGGCACCCACCCCCCGAGAAAGCCATGTCATTTCCATGGGGATGTCTCAAGTTTTCACCAGTTCTCAGAAGTTATAAGATTAAAAAGGACATAGCCCCCTTCTGTTGAGATTTCCTACAATGGCAGCTAAAACATTCTTTGTTGTTGTTTCCCCACCACACTTGCTGAGTGGGTTGTAAGAGTTGAGCCCTTAACCCCAGTTAGAGCACCATGTCTCATGACTGTGAGCTGTCTGCTATGAAGGCCTTTCCCTATGGTAAATACAATGGATTTTCTCCCTGTTTCACTGTGAAATGCAGCTGTTTCAGCTCCCCACATGTTTGCAGGAGGATGAGAGCACAGACATGGATCATCACTGTCAAGAAGCAGAGACTCACCATCTTGTGGTACTTCCTTTGTGTGTTGAATCCTGAAAGAATTTTTCTTTAAAAAACACATTTTGTTTATAAAATACTGTACGAGGCAGTCACTAGTCCATTTTTAGTCTGTGGCATGTGACAGCATGTAAATCTGTTAGAAAAAAAATAAATAATGAAGTTGTAGTGCTTCCTGTTTCTGATGCAGTAGCACAGACATCCCTGGCTCCCTTCAGCTAGATAGGATTGAAAGAAAGATAAAGAGCACTGCTGTGTTTCTAAGTTGATTTAAGACAATTACCATGATTTGGAGACTTAGTCTCTGTTAATTTAATAATTACTTGGACATCTTTCAATTATTAACCAGAGCTGCTCCGTGGTTGTCTCTGTACTCATCAACAAGAGCCTGTGTGCAGCCCAGTGATGAGCACTGTGTAGGAAGGGCTTGAATAATGAAAGGTTGTGCTTAGCAGAAACCCATGGTTTTCATCTCTAGATCTCCAGCTAAGGCCATTGAGTTTCACAGAGTAAGAGTATAACATTTTGCATTTAAAAACATTTTTACCTCCCCCCAGTAGAAAAGTAAAGCTGCAGTGAAGGTTCCTCAACTACTATCTTTAAAGAGCTGGCAGGCAGCATGAGTTACAGGGGTGGCTGGAGATGCCTCTGCTTAATACACAGCTCAGGCATTTCTTAGGCTGAGGAATCACTGTGTTAATTACCCAATTCATTAAACTGGTAGACCTTCTCATACACGTCAACAGTCTAAGCTGGTGAGAAAAGGATTGGCTCTGGCATTTTTCCTCGAGATATATACAACTTAAGAGTTTCCTCTAGCATCTGATGCCAGCCATACAGAAAACTTAAATAGTGAGGGTAAAAAAATTAGGTTATCACTGCCATGCTAAGGAAATGTTCTGTGCTTTACAGTGACTGTAAATATCAGGAAATTGCTGAGAACCTGACAGTTCTCCACTTCACGCCATATCCAAATCAAACTGAACATCAGTTATCGTTACACAGATTTTTTAATAGCACATTTCTCTGATTGATCTAGTCGAATGAGAAAATGTTCAGTTCCACAAAGACAAGTCATTAATATTTTCTAGAAAGTTTTTCTAATTATCACTTGACATACTTTTTTCTTTTTTTTGTGTGTGTGTGTGTAAGTGTGCATGCTAGAAAATTAGGGGCAGATGTGATTTTTTAAAAAAAAGATACAGAATTACATTATTTAAATCTGATTTTAATGCTGCAGAGTTAAAATAAAGACTTTATTTTACCTTGGGACATAGTACTTGAATGACTGAGGTTTTTTATGACCTCTCCATAGCCAGGTCTTCAGGATCATTCCCTTCTTCCTCAACTCTGCTGTTTATCATACTCTCTTCTACAAAAAAGTGACCACTCTCGGTTACTTTTCTCTCCATCTTTTCATTTTTACTCTCCACCTTTCATTACATCAACCTTTGCTGGAGTGTAAGCATTGCTTTTTTGAGGCTTCAGACTATTTATCAAGTTTCTTTGCTCTTTTTCTTTGATAAGTTTATCTACTTTCAGTTCAAAACCTCCGCGTAGTCTCAGTTTCCAGGGTTGTCTTGCTGGTCCTGATATTTTCCCCTCAGCCTGTTCCACCTTTATTTTTATTCATTTTTTCCTGACTTCTTCTAGGAGCTGCTTTGCTGGCATCTTACCCTGAGGGACATGAAGGAAGGAACTTTTTACAGGGGCATGCAGTGACAGGACAAGGAGGGAATGGTTTCAAATCAAAAGAGGGTAGATTTATATTACATATTAAGAAAAAATTATTTCCTGTGAGGGTGTTGAGACACTGAAAGTGGTTGCCCAATCCCTGCAAGTGTTTAAGGCCAGGTTGAATGGTGCCTGGAGAAACCTGGTCTAGTGGGAAGTATCCCTGGCCACGGTAGAAATGTTAGAACTCAATCTCTACAGTGCCTTCAAGTCCAAACCATTCTATGATACTACTATTCTGTACTTTTCTCCACTGTAATGTGAAGTGATTTCTTCCTGTCCTTTCCTCAGCTGCCCTGGGATTCCCTTGATCATCACAACTCCACCTACCCCCCAGTGGAGTGTCCTCTCTTCCTCCCCAGTCTTCTTTTTGCTTTGAACTAAACAAACACAAATCTGCTCCAAGCAAGTAATGTTTTCCAGACCTGCTGTCATTTTATTCTCTTTTCTCTGGTCTCCTGCAAATATATTTAAATAAAATATCATGAGGCATAAAAATCAAACTTCCTAAGAGGCCTCTCAGGGCTGAGCAGAGTCATATTATCTATCCTTACTATATGGATCTCCTGGTTTGGTTTGTTTTTTTCTTCTCATTTTGTGCTGCTGACCATGCTACCACTATGACTTATCACCCTGGCACACCACATTTACTGAAAAATCCAGAGCTGTAAGAATGTACAAGGTGGGTCCTTAAATGTTTACCAAGAGGATGAGAAAATATACACTATTCTAATAGATCTTCCCTGTGGAAAGAGTAAAGTTTTCCAAGGTCATCCCAAGGCTACAGTTATGCTTGTTGCCAATAAAACTTATTTATAAACTTATTGACAGTCTCAGTTCTCATTACTGTAAGTGCAAAATAGAACAAACTCCACTGGACACAAGTTTGTCCTCCCCTCAGCATTATTCATAAATTATGTTGCCTGAAGGGAAGTACTAAATCACTGCCTGCTACGGATTCCTTCCTATATGGTTAGTACTTCCAAACTTCAGGGCTCCTCCTTGAATCTTGCCTTTCTTCTATCCTCATTTAAACAACTGACAGTTCTAATTATTGTACTCATAAGCAAGGACTTAATTGACCTAATCAGCCTGCCATGGAGCTGACAGGTATGCTTTTCTGTCAGAGTTAGGTCAAAACATGTAATCTGCAATGAATAGGAGCTCTTTTTCAGCTGCTCTGGCAGTGGTTCAGTGCATCTATGCTTCTCCTCAGGCCACTGAGTTGTGTGACCTTGCAGCTCACAATGAAGAGTAGAGATTAGAAAGTGTATGTCAAAAAGCTAGTCTTCTCTGACCCAGTTTCCAGACACATGATGATGGATAAATGCCAGTGAAGCAGAAGCCTTTGCTATCACACAGGAACAGGGCCAAAGCAGAGGTACTGCCCAGGAACAATTGTTGTCAGCACAGAGCAGCCTGGAGAATGTTGTTTTTCAAGGTGTGATCAGGAGGCACAAGTTAAGACCACACAGAGATGCCATCCTAAGCACTCTTGAGTATTTGTGCATACACTGACTTAGCACCCTGACCACTTTCTGGCCATTCCTAAAGGAAGCAATAACCCAAGTTCTCCTGCAAGCCATGGCTGCTGTGTATTATTAGGAATGGGTCACTACTACATACCTGGTGGACTTTCTTGCTGCTCTGCTATGACAAGGTCAGAAATGGTGATAATGGCTGGAGAAAAAAATGTGACGAACAGTTTGCATCTGTCCCTCTCCCCACCCCTCTCTGAAGTTGGAGCTGCTGCTTGCCAGAGTGGGAAGCCCAGAGTGATTCTTATTAACTTGCTAGCTTACTATGGACTAAAAATAATATCACATTGTACACATCCTGAAAAAGCCTTATGAATAAAACATCTGATCTAACATTAACCCAGCAAGACAGTTACCTACAAATCAAAATATTTTTAAAAATCAATTCAATAAACAGATCCTTTAATTTTTTTCTCTCCAATTATTCTTTCTATTATGGTAGCACATAAGGCCCCCTACCAGGGTGAGGCATTCTTGAAACACAAAAGGAAGAGACTTCTTGCTTGAAGTTCTTAAAAAAATAAGTTGCTGAGAAAGGTGACAGGAAGGAGAGAAACAAAGTGAGACTCTTTAATTTTTTTCTCTTTTTTTTTTTTTTTTCAGTTACTTAATTTCTCAGTGTTCTTAACTTCTTTATTTTGAAAGGAGTTTCAATACAGCAAAAAAAACCCTAGAAGCTTTTCCCTTTCATTTTGCATCTCTAAGAACAGTTTATTATTCCTGACAAGTCCATAAATAGCAAAATGTATGTTTTTCATAATTTTTTCCTTTTCAAAAGGAATAGCTGAAATACTAGCTCACAGATCTATACGAATAACTTACACTAACTAGGTTAACTCAGGGAAGACATAACAGTCAAGCCTGACCCTGCATGTCCTGTTGTTCTCTGCTGGCTCCTGTGTTTGGTCTTCCTGTGTCACCTTTGGTAGCTTCAGTCCAGGAAAGGTCTCTTTTAGCCCAGCTAGGAAGGAAATGCCTCTTGCCAATCAACTTTATGATTATTTCCCTTCCTGAACGGCAAGGTGCTGGGATAGCTGGTTTGCTTTCAGACCCAGCCTGTGCTCTTGTTTTGCTGCCACCCATTGTTGTCATATCTTTAAATCATACAGCGTTATCAAGCAGCAAGTCAGACTTCTCCATGTAGGCTTTGTATGCAGTGAAGACAAAGAATGATAAAGTCAGATTTAAGCATGGGTTCACTCTGGCTCTGCACTGTACCTGACTACTTCCAAGGAGACTCCTCTTTATCCCTGAAGAGATGAGCCATCTCTTCATAAAGCCATCTCTTGATAAAGCCATCAAAAAGATTAAGGTTGACAGTAGTATAACACATTAATAAACATATAGCACAATTTATAAATATATATATATAGCTATTATGTAAGTGCAAGTGATTTTTAATAGGGCTAACTCCACAATAAGGCAGGATTTTCTGGGGCTTTTCCACCTCTCCTTGAAGAATGACCCTCTACAGCATTCACCAGTCTCTGCTCCCCTTGGGAAGATCTAACTGACTTCTTCCTTGCATCTAAATTTCCTTTCACTAATGCCACCAAGACAGTTGCTCTCCTCAGGCAGAACTTTCTCCCTCTTGCTTGATTGCTTAGAGTTTTGGCTTTACCACCATTCTAAGATCTTAACTGTGCAAGGGCTAGAGCAGCTGCAGCCTTGTTGACAGGCCATTTAGGACTCCCTCTTTCTCCATTTCCTCCCAGCCTCTCAACATACTCACTTCCTTTGACAGTTCACTATCCTAGGAAATATCCCCTTGGTGAAAAATCAACCAACACAGAGAAAGGTGTTTCCCCATTATCAGCTTCCTGCCTCCCACAATGGAAGTCAGATGTCAGAAGCAGTGACAAATTTGTAACAGAAAAAAAAAAAAAAAGGAAAAAAAAAAAGAAGGGAAATCGGAAACTAAGTTGGGAAGTCAAAGACTGGGAAAATATTCTGAAGAGCTGGTGTTGGTCACTATCTTTATGTGAAGTCTGCCTGTCCTTGGACCAGTAAGGAAGAAAGTACTCGAAATAAATTTGCATTAATATTACTTGTTAATGGGATTGGATCCTTATCCATCATCTCTCAGACATCCTACTGTAAGAGCCAGCCACACAGTGGTTAGTCCTGGAGTCTAACCTTTGCAGGTGATTAACAGGTATCTGTTTCCAAGCACTGGGCTTCCCTCTTCCAGTGTCATACCAAAATGAATGAAAGCAGACAGACCAATCCCATTCAGATGATAGTGCCTGTTTCACTCATTCGTGTGTGAACTTATTTAAACCTAGACCTATTTCAAACCATCTGAGTCCCTTTCCTTTCAAAATATTAAGGGAAACCTGGAATTTCTATCTGCCTAGATGATACCAGTCAGAGACATTGTAATTGAAATGTCATTGCCAAGGGAAAACAATTATATCCTTAAAAGCCAGGTCTGTCTGGGTTAAGCACCTAGATTGTGGATCATAAGCTGCATACGACTCTAGGCCCCACACTGAGGGCTACAGAGAAAAAATGTGCAGAGGAGCAGACAGACAGAAACAATTGTCTCAGTCCAAATGGTCCCTTAAGAACATGGACAAAACCAAAAGACTGATGTTTATAATAAGGAATCTGAAATATTAATCTAGTGCTTCACAAATGGCAAAAGTGGCCTGAACCAAGTTAAATAATGTAGAACACCAGCCCTCTGAGAAAGTGGAAAGTGTCAAGCCATTTCTCCCATACAGAAGGTGTGAGGCCTGAAATCTGTTGCTGGGCCTCACCTTCTTCACCCCTTTCAAAGTCCCACCAACACTGGCGATCCGGGCTTTCCTTGCCACTTAAAGACTGTCCCCTCATTTCCCATTCACAAAAGAGCCCATCTCAAAAACTGAAAACATCCAGCCTTCTCTCCAAACAGAAGGTTAAAGTTCTGAAAGCTGTCACTGGCCCTCACCTTCCCCCTGGCCCTCATTGTTTTCAGTGTGTAAGGATTAGGGCTTAAAATGAGAATATTAGCTTCTTGAATCCATATGGAGTCCTAGGAGACTCTTACATTTATTCTGATTTTATTTAGGAACAAGGAAATGGCCCCTAACTTTACTAATAAGCACACATGCTCAAACATTGTGGCTATTAAGCACTTCTCAGTTTAACTGCAGAGGAGGGCAATGAAGTTGGTGAAAGGCTTAGAGAATAAATCTCACAGAATCACAGAATCTTAGGGGTTGGAAAGAACCTCAAAAGATCATCCAGTCCAACCCCCCTGCCAGAGCACGGTCACCTAGAGCACATCACACAGGAACGTGTCCAGGCAGGTTTTGAATGTCTCCAGTGAAGGAGACTCCACAACCTCTCTGGGCAGCCTGTTCCAGTGCTCTGTCACTCTCACAGTAAAGAAGATTTTTCTGATGTTTACATGGAACCTCCCATGTTCCAGTTTGCACCCATTGCCCCTTGTCCTATCACTGGACATCACTGAAAAAAGCCTGGCTCTGTCCTCCTGACACTCAATCTTACCATATTGTAAACATTGATGAGGTCACCCCTCAGTCTTCTCTTCTCCAAGCTACAGAGACCCAGCTCCCTCAGCTTTTCTTCATAAGGGAGATGTTCCACTCCCTTCATCATCTTTGTGGCTCTGCACAGGACTCTTTCAAGCAGTTCCCTGTCCTTCCTGAACTGAGGGGCCCAGAACTGGACACAATACTCCAGATGTGGCCTCACCAAGGCAGAATAGAGGGGGAGGAGAACCTCCCTTGATCTACCAACCACACCCTTTCTAATACACCCCAGAATGCCATTGGCCTTCTTGGCCACAAGGGCACATTGCTGGCTCATGGTCATCCTCCTGTCCACCAGGACCCCCAGGTCCCTTTCTCCTACACTGCTCTCCAGCAGGTCAGCCCCCAACCTGTACTGGGACATGGGGTTGTTCTTCCCCAGATGCAAGACTCTACACTTGCCCTTGTTGAATTTCATTAAGTTTCTCCCTGCCCAACTCTCCAGCCTGTCAAGGTCTAGGTCTTATGAAGAACACTTGAAGGAGCTGGGAATGTTTAGTCTGAGGAAAAGCAGGCTGAAGGGAGACCTCATCAGTCTCTAGAACTACCTGTAGAGAGGATTTTCACAGGTAATTAGCGACAGAACAAGAGGGAATGGCTTCAAGCTTCAACAGGGGAAGTTTAGACTGGACATAAGGAATTTCTTTTTCACAGAAAGAGTGGTTAAACACTGGAATAGGCTGCCCAGGGAGGTGGTTGTGTCACCATGCCTGGGTATGTTTAAGGGTTGTGTGGATATGGTTTAGGGGAGAACTTGGTAGAGTAGGGATGGTGGTTGGACTTGGTGATCCCAAGGGTCTTTTCCAACCCAAAGAGTTCTATGATTCTTTGTGTTTGTAGCCTCAGTAACGTGTCAGCTGTGCAATGTATTTACATAGATTGACACATCCGGGAAAGAACAGAGTCCTACTTGACTCAATCCTTCAAAGCCTCTCATGTAACGTAATCAACATAATCATCAACAAAGATTGCTGCCTGATGCCTATGCTGGTAGAGTAGACGGGTATGTTTTCTGAAGAAGAGAGTGTTCCCATGCGCCGGTTTGCGCTGCGCCCAGGGCAGGGGAAGCGACGCCCTGATGGGCTGGGCAGGGTGAATCCCCAAACCGGTTCCCTCTGAACAACAGCTTTCCATCAGCCTGGTGACAGGATGTCTCCGCTCACAGATATTGCAGGGACGCTCTTTTCAGGACTATTCTGCTCTGACTTTCTCACGCAGAGTAAGTAGAGCAGGGAAACAGCTTTCAGTGGAAAAGCAAGCAAACAACAAAACAAAACAAATGCCTCTAAGTAAGGGTAGATTAAGAGTCTGGGAATCTTTTGATCCCTGGGACTCAGCCATCCTCCAGCAGAACAGAGAAGAGCTGACTGAGGAAAAATAATGCCAAATAACTGCATTTCTAGAGAAGAAAAGCTAAAATGAGGCTAGGAGTGAATGGGAAAATGTGTTTGTCAGTGAAGCTGGCTGGGTGAAATCCTAGCATTGCTACAATCAAACAGGAGCTTTGCTTTTGGCTGCAGGGGAGCCAGGCTTTAACCACTGAGTTCAGTGAGGACATGGACCTTACAAACAGCCTTCACTCTGGGAATGAATTAAAACAATTTGAAAATTCATCATCTGGATTAATTATAAAGTATAATTAAAAATAAAATATTACTAAGAAATTAAGATTGTTTATTTCTATCTGAGGTAAACAGCTGTAATTGGCATTACAGAGATAACATTAAGATGGTTACTGCCGAAGTTCAGATAAAGCTGCCAAATTGTCCATAAGGCAAACTTTACTTTTAACAAAAATGGGCCTCAAATATAATGAAGTCTTGTATTTATCGATATCATTGTAATATCTAAAGTGTGTACATGTGTTATACATCTATACACATGTATAAATACAGAGATAATTATCTCATTGAGATAATTTTTATCTAGGGACCGGAATACCTTTTTTTGAAACATTATGCTGGTTTATCAACCCTTGGATTATAAACATTGTATTGCTATCCTAGACCTAACTCAGCTCTCAGTCAAATTAAGATAGCTGGAAAAATTCTGACCAAGATGGTTTTTTATTTGAAATTGACAACTTGTACAAATATAAAAGTTCCAACACAGGGTGCGATTTTTGCAGATGTTTTTCCTGGTTTCTCCTTATCTGTCCACCTGGGCCAAAGGGTGACTAGGGTCCCAGGAGTTCTGGCTTCCAAGCTGATGAGCTCTTGGCAGTTCCCAGGCTTTGTTAAGACCTTTGGTCTTAGATCAGCTGCTTTCAATTTAAGACTATGGGGCCCCTGTGGCCTGCAGCTCAGAAACTATATATGCTATAAACCAGGATTGACACTCTTTTCAGAGAGTACTTTTTAAGTCTTCATTTTGTCAGAGATCATAACAAGATTAATTTTCTTAATATTGATGTCTTCCACAAATTAAAATTGTTTTTCCATCCAGTTCTAGTCACTTTCTCAAGCATGGAATGTCTATTTTTAATGCAGGATACTGAAATTTTATTCATCTCAGTGGGCACTGTTTCTCAACATTAACCATGGGCCAGATTGTGTATTGCAAACTGCAACTGTCAAGCAGGTTAGTTCAAACTCCAAACCTCCTAGTGTTCAGTATGAAGAGTTTAATCTTGTAAAAAACATTTGAAGAAGTGTCTCCTTAAATGTCTTCCCTGGGAATCAGCTAACACAAGGACATAAGCATTCAAGAGATGTACAAGCACACAGAAAGTGTAACATGTAGAAACTCCCACTCACTGGGGTCCATGAGTGCCCAAAGGCTTAATGTTCTGTGTGAAAGAAATACTAAGCCATGGACAGAATCCTGTGGCTACTCCACTTTGCTGGAACCTGTTGAGCTCTACCTAAAGACTTATATTGTCTTCCAAGGACAGCAGCTGTCCTTTGAATTACAGGAACCTGTCAAACTCACTGTAGTCCATTTACACATATCTATATCTATATGTGTGTATATATATATGCATATATATATACACACACATCCTATGCTGTGACAGTAACAGCAATGAAGAAATATGATGTTCATGCAAATAATGACACTACTTGCAAATGAAACAGAAAAAAAGCTAATGAACAAAACCCTAGATTTTTAACAGGTTTATTGATAAAATGACTTCAGGTCCTCATTTACAAACAACAAACCTTTTTCCTAAGCAAGCCAATATTGATTCATGGGGCAAGAGAGAAAAGATAAAATATTTACTCATTCACAGAACAACAGCAAGAAAATTTTTGCTAGGTAGCCAGACATCTGTGCAGGTTCCTGGGAGTGCACAGGGAGTAGTCTATTAGCAGAACTGTTCTGCATATTTTGTGTAGGTTACTCCTCATGTTTTGAGCTTCTCCTGAAAGGCCAAGATTTACTGCCTGGAACAGAGAGGCAGGTGTTCATTCATCCAACAAGAATTAGTCTCTGGTACAGGTTTAAGGCAACTGGCAGTGCAGGCCTTAACTCGATGAACCTGGAAAGGCCCACACCTCCCACACCACTGCCTTTCAAATGAGAAATTCCTTGGCACAAAAGGCTCAGCCCACGGGACTTCTCCAGACAAACAATCAGCCTGCAGTGCTTCACTGGGCATAATGGTCTTGGCAAGTCGCCATTCACTATCATTAAAAGTGTTTATAAAAAAATGTTCATTTTTGGCCAGCTTTTTTTCCAAGGCCAGGCCTCCACCCCCACATCTTCAGTGGAATGTGTTAATAATTTGCTTTGTGGAGATGAAAGGCTCTTTGATAGAAGCAGCATAAACACATCTCACTGTGCTCAAAGGTCTTTGTCCCACAATAGAAGCATAGTTTCTGTACAGTGGCTTGAACGGAAAGAACAGACACATTTCTGAATCACTTTTCACTTTTTTTTCTGCCTTTTTTCCTCCCATTTATCTCTTCCTTTATTTCTTACAGTCTCTTGTAAATCCTTGTGTGGAATACAAACAGACAGGTGGTTCCGGACAAGAAATCTTCCCTGATACTAGCAGGAGATGGATTAAAAATGCCAGCCAGTCCCCACAGCCTGTGTGTGGTGTCAGAAACCAAAAGTCACACTGAAACACGAGTCTGTCCCAGAGTATGTGACTGAGCATAACCTGAAGCAGTGTGTAGCATGGGAGGAGGGAAGAAGCTGGTACTTACTATCTTCTGATCCTCTCTTCAAGGTTGCAGGGCCTACTGAATAAATACAAATGAGAGATTAAAATTTATATAGAGAAAAAATACAAAACATGTTACCTCAAAATGCAGTGGGCACCAGCAAGCACTGCCTAACTGCTATATTCTGGCTATAACATATAATATATAACCCTTCCACTACCCAGTTGAAGCCCTTGCATACATCTCCTCTACAGCAATATTGTCCCTTTGAAAGCCCCACCTGACAGTGCTGACCCATGGCATCATTCTTCAGTTCCATTTTAATCAGATACAAAAGGGATAAAGACATAGCTGAGATGTGGGCCTTACTCCTTTCCTGATTTAAATATCAACATAAGTCTTAATCACCAACCTATCTCTTGAGGTATTAGCACTTCAGGACATGTTTCAAGATGGGCTTTGTGTAGTCTTGTTTTCTCTCCTTTTAGTATGCCCTTTTGATAAAAATTATTACTCTTTCTATGGTACACTGTCCCACCTTTACCTGTATATTTTTTCCCCTAGATTATTCACTGTTCTCACTCTATGCCTCTGCTTCTATTTACTGTTAACAGATTATTTTTCTTATTCATGACCAGCTTATCAAAAGAAAATCAAATAATTTTACAGACATGTCCCCTAATGTGTTTTAAGCTCATCATTCGGTCATTAGAATAACATGGTCAGATATGCTGAAGTGACTTGACAGCCTATACTGCATTTCTAAGGGTAATTTAGACATTAAAGGCATTTAGCCACTCTTCCATGCAGTGTTTTCAGTGCTAAGCTCTTCATGTTGTAGCCTATGACTACATATTTGGGAATGGACAGGTGCCAATCAGCTCCATTTGCACTCTCTGCAGCAAAACAGCTTCAGTCTAGACACATGCAGCCACCTATTTCCTCCTGTGAGAGACAATGCTTCTGGTCCTCTTGATGCATATGTCCTGTTTTCAAAAGGATTTTATGACCCTTACTGAACTCTGCTCAGAGTGACACTGCTGAAAAGAGGGATTGAGGTCTGTTTGCAAAAATATAAGTGTTTAGGAAAAATACCAGCATAGTAATTTAAATGTATGTTTGCCCCAGTGCAAACAAAGCACATGGTCTCTGAGCTCACCTGAGGTAACAGGAGTGGATAGTTTTGAGTCAAGTTTCCAACAGTGAAGTTTGCATTGTGTGTAGAAAGAAGGACTTGGGCAACAGCAGCTCAGCAAGTGCTAAATGGGTCATGCTATGCTGCTAATCTTGATCTTTTCTATAATCATCATTTCTAGCCCTGGTGTTTCAGCAAACATAATTGCTGCTTGTCATCTACAACACTTCCTCCCATGTAACGCTCTCTGACAATGTGAATGTCAAGCCTGAGCTTCAGCTGTGACCTCAGTCCTGCCCTAGGAAGGGAGGATGGCTGACACTGCAAGAGGCATTTGGACTGACAGGAGTGAAGGTGAGTCAGGACCTCTCCTGATGATTTCACATCTTTAGGCTAAATAGTGTAGGATGAAAATACTGAATTACTATGGATAGCATGTGGTTTTGCTCATGCTAATGCATGAGAGCTCTGGATCCACCGTTCAGTTTAAAGTGGCCCTTATAACCATAGATTGCTGAAATGTCACTGGCCTCTTTAGCTTTTCTAAATATACCTTTCCACAACCTGCTGTGAAACAGTGACGATGTATTTTGACACGGTTTCAGTGCAAAACCACCTTAAGAATGGCAGTTTCACTTAAGTTTGTTTTGAGCATTTTGGGGCCATTCAGAACAGAAACTTAGGGAGTGCCGTGATACTGGAGAGCAGAGCAAATATTTGCACAACTCCTGGAGACCTAGGAGTACTACATTAAAAGCAGACATGTGTGTTGCTGCCTCCAGCCAGGATCTGTGTATTGTGGCAGGCAAGTTTGACCTGCTGTGTGTCTCTGCAGTCCTAATAGCAACCTCTGGCAGAGAAGTGGAGCAGACAGTTTTGAGGGGCCAAGGGGAAGGACAGCATTTTCTAGCACAGTGGAAAATGCACCTGAGCTTTTCTGCATGCACCCAGCTCAAAACATAGCTGACTCAATGTGTTTTTTTAAGGGAAAGCTGTTTTTCTGCAATAGGGGTATACAACTAAGGGGAGGTTCCTGAAAGAATCTTCTGCTTCCCTGTTTGACCTGCTGAATTATTGGAAATACTGAAATACAGTGACCTACATTGCAAAACAACCATTCTTAGCTGATTCTTCAATCACTTGAAGGATGATTTACAAGGCCAGCTACATTCACTGCTACCTGGGAGAAGGATGGGACAACATGTTGGTAAAACAGGCTAATATGAACAAAATTTGCTTTACTCTACATGTGATTTCTGGAATTGGCTCACAAACATTCCTCTTAGCAAATGCCTCTGTTTTCCTTGTCATGCTTTGGGTGACATGGCACAGCGATGGAGCTGCCTTCTCCCTGTGAAGAGAAAGCCCAACTCTGACCAGCTGCCCTAC
>NW_009954567.1:1248333-1265296 GCF_000747805.2 Chaetura pelagica | reverse complement strand
CAGAAATAACCCATAAAGCTTGAATACACAGATCGAAGATTACAGCTGATCTGAAGGTGATTTTGTAGCAAGACCAGTCCTGACCAGTAAATGATGAAAATGTAGATATGCCAGTGTCTGCCCATGAAGAAGAAATTACAGAACTGAACAGGACGATTTGGCTTAATAGCTGTTATGGAGGGTGTGAAAGCAGGTAACAGTTATAAGGGGGTGGCCCCAGCTGTGCTGGGGTGCCTATGAGTAAAGATGGAGAAAGAAGGATTTGCAAATACGACTGGGATGTCTGGCATTTATTATTTCCTTCCAGATGATGGGCAAAGCTGTACTTCCACTTTTCTGTCCTGGTCTTTCTCTTGTATAAAAGCAGAAGAAGCATTGCCAATCTTCTCCTGGTCATTTTCCTATTTCCTTAAATAGAAAGATCTCTGTTTCCATATTCCCAAGGAGTCTGAAGACATATGAGTACAGGAGGGCTGAAGTGCAGCTAGAAGTAGGAACATGACTTTGGGCTGCAAGATCTAGCCACAGTTTTCTTTATTTTAGAAATAAAAGCATAACAAGGAAGTGTGCTCTTGAGGAAGTGTGCTCTTCATGGTCAGGTAGTGAGGTGGATCATGAACTGGTTGAAAGGAAGAAGTCAGAGAGTTGTGGTCAATGGGACAGAATCTAGCTGGAGGTCTGTGACTAGTGGAGTCCCTCAGGGGTCAGTACTGGGACCAGTACTATTCAGTATTTTCATCAACGGCTTGGATGAGGGAACAGAGTGTGCCCTCAGCAAGTTTGCTGATGACACTAAACTGGGAGGAGTGGCTGACACACCAGAAGGCTGTGCTGCCATTCAGTGAGACCTGGACAGGCTGGAGAGTTGGGCAGGGAGAAACTTGATGAAATTCAACAAGGGCAAGTGTAGAGTCTTGCGTCTGGGGAAGAACAACCCCATGTACCAGTACAGGTTGGGCTGACCTGCTGGAGAGCAGTGTAGGAGAAAGGGACCTGGGGGTCCTGGTGGACAGGAGGATGACCATGAGCCAGCAATGTGCCCTTGTGGCCAAGAAGGTCAATGACATTCTGGGGTGTATTAGAAAGGGTGTGGTTGGTAGATCAAGGGAGGTTCTCCTCCCCCTCTATTCTGCATTGGTGAGGCCACATCTGGAGTATTGTGTCCAGTTCTGGGCCCCTCAGTTCAGGAAGGACAGGGAACTGCTTGAAAGAGTCCAGCACAGAGCCACAAAGATGATGAAGGGAGTGGAACATCTCCCTTATGAGGAAAGGCTGAGGGAGCTGGGTCTCTTTAGTTTGGAGAAGAGAAGACTGAGGGGTGATCTCATCAATGTTTACAATATGGTAAGATTGAGTGTCAGGAGGACAGAGCCAGGCTTTTATCAGTGATGTCCAGTGATAGGACAAGGGGCAATGGGTGCAAACTGGAACATGGGAGGTTCCATGTAAACATCAGAAAAATCTTCTTTACTGTGAGAGTGACAGAGCCCTGGAACAGGCTGCCCAGAGAGGTTGTGGAGTCTCCTTCACTGGAGATATTCAAAACCTGCCTGGACACTTTCCTGTGTGATGTGCTCTGGGTGACTCTGCTCTGGCAGGGGGGTTGGACTGGATGATCTTTTGAGGTTCTTTCCAACCCCTAAGATCCTGTGATTCTGTGTAACAAATAAATTGTTACGACAAGGTGGGAGAAATTGTTTGGTTTCATTTAATTTGGATGATACTATGAATAGCTAATAACAAGCCATTGCTGGAAGGTACAAAAACCCCACAAAGTCCCTTTCCATCCATGTGAAGTGTCCCTGGTCATGTGAGGACAAGTCCTTGAAGCTTTTTCTTATGTGAGAGGTGTTTACTGACAACAGAGTTTGCAAGGACTAAAGCAGTAAACACATGGTGATGATGATAACATTTTAGTGAGCTTGAAGAAAGAAAATTAAGATGCTGTATATTTTAGACACAGGGTGAAAGTAATAGTTTTTTCAAATTATGAAATGCAAGAGAAACACTGTGTTTGCCAGCAGGGAGGACAGCAGGAGCTCCCATCCCAGCAAGTCCAGGGTGCTGCCACTGGAACTCTGCTTGTACTACAACACACACCCTAAGCTCCCACAACAATAGGACTTTGCTGATAATTTTAGCATCAGCTATAATACAAAGTAATTCAAGGCACTCACAGTGTATTTCGTGAGGACAGTATTTTTCTTTTGCTTGTGTATTTCCCAGGCTGCAGTGCCATTCTGTTCACCAATCTTAAACAAACACCACCCTTGAGATTTCCTAAATATTTCCAAGTGGTGTCTAGGGAAACATTAGAAATACATATGGAAAGCCTGAATACACTTCAGATGAAACCACTCTGAATGTCCATTTTTGTGCAAGTTCTGGGCTGGAAGATAGTATAATGCAAGAGTTTTTAAGATAAGATTGTCAGGAATGATGCTGTAATAGTGAAGTTTTCTAAATATTTATTCCTGATAAGCTTTTCACAAGCCCTCCTCTTGGCTCATCATTTCACTCAATTTTTAATGCAAAAAATGTTTGAGGAAGGAGAATTAATGGTCATGAACTTTGCAGTCCCCTTGCAGTCC
This sequence comes from Chaetura pelagica, assembly GCF_000747805.2. Classification (NCBI taxonomy): domain Eukaryota; kingdom Metazoa; phylum Chordata; class Aves; order Apodiformes; family Apodidae; genus Chaetura; species Chaetura pelagica. The sequence goes on along the minus strand of NW_009954567.1, from coordinate 1,262,705 downwards.
TTACTGGAATGTTTTCTGTATGTTAGTTCCCTGCTTATTTATTACAGGGAGCACATATAGATACACTCATTGGAGGAGCCAATGTACAATAGGCACTACTCCAAAAGTCAATGTTTGACAACAGAGGCCACAGTTACCATAGTTATTTTCTATTCTAGGTACAGGGAGGAACTGCAGTAACTGAGACAAGCCACTCTGCAAAACACTGTCTAATACCATCTCATTAATCGTAGATTCACAGAATCACAGAGTGGTTTGGGTTGAAAGGGACCTTAAAAGTCACCTGGTTTCAACCTCCCTGCATGGGGAAGGACACCTCCCACTCAACCAGGCTGCTCCAAGCCCCATCCAACCTGGCCTTGAACACTTCCAGGGAATAGGCATCCACAACTTCCCTGGGAAACCCATCCCAGTGTTTCACAGCTCTCATAGTGAAGAGTTCCTTCCTAATGTTTAACCTAAATCTACAGTCTTCCAGTTTAAAGCCATTACCCCTTAAAGCATATTCAGTGTTTACAGGCACTGGAAATGAAGCACCTATGAACATCTGTAACACCTGCACCTTGCTTTGAATAACTATGTGAAGTCAACTCACATTTTTGAAAGCAGCAGCAAAAGACATTAACATGAAAATACCATAGAGGGACAACTCTTCCTGATTCCAGCTCCTCATTCTTGTCTTTGCAAACCCTTGAGACATTTTCTAGCCTTAATTTATCACTGTCACCATCCATCCCTAGGTTTAGGAATCATCACAACCAAAGTAGCTGCCACTTTCCCATCCCTTTTGTGATATTTTGGCAGTGTGGGATAAAACCACGTCTCATGTGGATGGTAGGCAGCACAAGTGAGTTCTAAACTTCTCCCTTCTCCTTAATGCACTTTGCTAGCTGCCACACAGCACACTGGATGATGTAGGAGCGTTTTGAGGAATTATTACAAGTCTGGTTTTGTTTTTGTTCTCTTCCTAACACATTCATTGTGGGCCACTGTTGGAGACAAGACACTTGGCTAGAAGGAACTTTGGATTTATCTGGTTTGGTTAGTCTTATTTCTATATGATGCTCTCCACAAGGACAGTCAGTCCTGCACCCAGGGACCTGAAGGTCTGGGCAACTTCTGTGATTTGCATAGTTTGGAAGAGATGCTATACCCAGAGAAAGAGACTCACCTGGCTTCTCTTTGATGTGCTAAAAGCTACCACACCTTCTCCAGCCCTTAACCAACAAATGCCTCCTAAAACTCATTGGAACAGCAACCAGTAAAGTTTAGTCCAAAAACTGAGAAACAAATTACATTTGGCCAGTGCAATCCTTTATGAGGCCTCATCCAGGATATTAAGCTTGCAGCAGGCCACACAGATGTAATATAGAGTCAATCTGCTACACAAGTGTAGCCCGCTAGCTGCTTCAGGAGACATTGGATTACCAGGAAGTCTTGACCAGAATAAGTATGTTTTGGCCCAATGGTTAAGATGCTGAGGAGGGGAATGATCTGAGCAGGCTGCTGCTCAGCCATTAGGACACAATCAGCTTGCCTTGTCAGCACATTGCTGAGACTAAAATGTGATCAAAGAAGATCAAGAAAGCAAAAAGTCTGTGCTACCTGGGAGATGGAGGTTAGGACAAGAAGCAGGTGCCTCACTGGCTCTGCCACTGCCTCCCAAGCCTGTACCCTGTGTCCTGTTCTTTCCCAGTCCTGGTCCCAGTTCCTAGTTGACTTTCAGCCATGTTCCAGGCCTGCCTGCTTCCTTAACTATCCCCAACATGCTATTACTAATGCTTTTGTTGGCCTGGCTCCCAACCACGCTGCTGCTGCTGCCTCGCCCTCTGGTCTGCCCTTTCCTTCCTCATCTCCATTTGTTAGGCCCCTTTGCCAGGGCAGCAGTGGAGGCGGAGGGCTCCCAGCCCTGCCACAGCACTGGAAGCTGTGGTAGGGGTCACCCCCCCCCCCAGCCAGTGTCCCCCCACCCACCTGGGAGACGGAGTGTGACGGGAATTGCTCTGCGTGGGCAGTGAGCTGAGGCTGCAGCCAAGGGGCAGAATGCCAGACTTCAGCAGTGGCAGGAGGAACCTCCTCAGCATCCAGAGGGGACAGAGCAGTCTGCTGCCATCCAGAAAAACATCACTAGAGCAAAACCAGGACTAGGGAAGGTGTTTCAGCCCATTTTCCCCTACTTTGTTTCTGACACATCCTGTCTTCTCTCATTAAAATAGCTAATGGTCCCATCAAGCTGACCCTATTATTAGAGCTGTAACAAGGCCCATAGATGTTATGGCACAAGAAGAAAATTATACTTTTTTTTTTTTTTAAATAACTCCAAAGTCTGTTAAACTGGAAACAAAAAGGGTCTGCCCACACAGCTTAGAGTTGGTTGGATGTTTTTCACAGGTGAAAAGCCATTTGAACACACCTTTCAGAGGAAAAGCCATCTGACTGATTTTATTTTTAGCTGCTGTGCTGGTTTGGTTTGGTGGGATTTTTGGTAGCGGGGGAAGGGCCCCAGGGGTGTCTCTGATAAGAAGCTGAGAAGCTCCCCCTGCTTCAAACGCAGCCAAGGAGCCACTAGAGGGACAACAGATGCACCTCAGCAATTAACATACGGAAGAGCTGAGACAAGAGTTGAGCAGATCAAGCAGTTAGAAAATGAAAGAGCTGTGCTGGTGAGGTGAAAAGCAGTGCTGGGGTGAAGATCCTGGTGGTTGGTGAGGAAGAAGGGGAAGAAGGTGCCCAAGCAGAAGCTTCCCTGCAGCCCACGATGAGATGGCAGCTGTACCCCTGCACTCATGGAGGAACGTGGTGGAACATTCCCTGAAAGCACCAGGAGGGGTGAACTTGGCCACTGGACTTGGATTTTTGCTGCCTGTGGACTCTGGTCATGCAGCTTTGGAAGACCCGGGTGCCAGGGGAGTTTGTTCCCAAAGCAGCCCCTGACTCTGTGGGAAGCCCAGGCTGGAGCAGCTCCGGACCTCGTGGGAAGGACTCATGAAGGAGAGGTTCGTGGAGGACTCTCTACCATGGGAGGGACCCCATGGGGAAGCAGGGAATGACTGTAAGGAATCCTTCTTCCTGAGGAGGAAGGAGCAGCAGAAACCACCAGCCTGTGAACTGACTCTAAACCCCATCCCCTGTCCCCCTGTGCCGCTGGGGGGAAGGAGGGAGAGAAACCAGGAACAAAGTGATTTGGGCCTGGGAAGAAGGGAGGGGTGGGGTAACATATGCAAGCCCTGCTCTGTGTGTGTCTGTGTCCTGGGTGTGTTTGATTAGTGTGACATTAAATTATTTTTTTCCCTCAAGCTGAGTCTGTTTTGCCCAGGACTTTAATTGGTGAAGATCCCTCCTTGTCCTTTGTCTCAACCCATGACCTTCTAGCTGGCCTTTGTCCTCATCATCCCAGAGTGTGTGTGGGGGGAGTTGAGTGAGCAGCCATGGGGCTGTTTCTTTTTTGTCATGTTAGGCCCAAACCACGACAGTTCCTCTGGCCCAGAAACCTTCTGGATGTCTGTGAGCACCCTGGCAGCTCCAGTCATACATTCTCATGCCAAGTGTATTCCTTGTCCCTCCAATGAGTATATATGTTTTGGAAGACAGTACATAAACTGAAAAGTACCCTATGATTGATTATTTAACTTAGCATTAGAAAAAAGACTTGCAAGCAGCTAGTTATCTGACACAAGGAAGTTCTCCAGACTCCTCCATTATGAATACAATCATTCAGTTCATTATAAAGCCACATAAATTAATATAAATCTCATCTTTATATATTAAATTTACAGAATACAAAGCAATCTCCAGTGCATCTGGCTCCTTTTCAAAAGTGTAACTCCTAAATTAGTAACTGTACTGTTTCTCTCCCAGCTGGGTGACCAGCATAAAATTTTCCTTTTGCCATTTTACTTTATTAATCAATAAGTCTGAAGTCATAGTTCCCACTTTTGCTGAGCTGAGCAAAGCATTCTCTGTCTGCCAAGAGAATTAATGTCCTAGCTACCAGTGCTTGCACCTGAGTATGTGCGGGAATGATAAGCATGTGTGCACCCACATACAGACATGCTGTTTGCATATATTGTGAGTGTTGGAGAAGAAGAAGCAGGAACAATCAATCAATAGCACAAGTAGATCTTTGCACAGTGTAAGTGAGGGCATGAAGGCTGAGCAGCACCCGCAGAGCGGGCACACAGTCAGGGAGCTGGCTGGGGACTGCAAGGCTCTGCTCTCTGCTTTGTCATTCCGTAAAAACACAGAAACAACCCATGCACTAGGCTCCAAGGCCCAGCTTTGCTCTCCTTCAGTGCTCCAGTCATCAGGATAAAGGACTTTGACCCAGTTAATCTGTAAAGATGTGCTGCACAAATCAGCAGGAGGGCAGCCTTCAGCCTGGGTTTCAGGACATCCTCCTCAGAGGCAGACAGTGTGTTCTTTAGGGGCTTTGGGCAGAGGGCATTACAATGTTACCCTTCACATGTCCAATACCAGTTCTAGCCACTGTATAACTGTATCAAAGGAACATGCTCTTTCATGGCTCCTCCTGTCTTTTTATTTTAAATAAAAGCACTTTCTGCCATTGTGTTTTATGTGGAGTCTAATCTTGTGGATATGCACTACGTGTGTCTGAAGCTGCTTTCCAGGAACAGCAGATGAACTCCTTGTTTGTGCAACCCAATGGTACACTACTAGCATACAGAGATTAAGCTGCCAAGACTCCCTGAGTTTGAGATGTTCCAAGACTGCTGCAGAGAGGAAACGTGAGGATTCCTGGGAACAGAAGATTTTCCATCTTGAAACTCAGGCCCTCACAGACTTAGGCAGGTACTGAGGCAAGGCTTTTGAAGTTCACAAACCTCAGTGGTACACAGTTTTCTGAATATGGCCTTACCAACTGCCTGCCTCACTTCCCTGTAAGTTAGAAGGTCCATGACACAGAGGTGTGAACAGCAGGACTTGGGAAAGACTTGGGATAAAGAAGGAGGCTGAAAACATCATCATGTGAAAATACAGTAGAAGAGAATACAAAAGTTTTGAAATCAGTTGGTGTCTTCAGGATTCTCCTTTCTAAGAAGAAGTGAAAGTGTTGCAACAACTGCCATAAAGAATGCTGCTGCCATTTGTGTATTTAGCATCATAAATTATGAAACTCTGCTAAAAGCCTGCCATGAAGCCCCCAAAGCTAGGGGATGTAGAAAGGCTGAAGGCTGACTTCCTGGAGAAGGGTCCATGTCCTTACAAGTGAACCTGCTCGGATATGTTATGGATATAGCACACACAGCAAGCTTTTGCATAAATTGCATGTGAGAGATTGCTTTTGAACAGGAAGTTTCCCAACTATAGGAAGCATCTGGAACTAAGTCTGTGTTGCAATCTAAACAATTGTGACTTATAATACTACACACAAGCACTAAACACAAAGTTTTTTGCAAGTAGGCTACATGAAAGCTAGAGCTCAACAATCAGCCAAGTGGGAAAAAACACAGGTCCTAGACCCCCAAGAGATCTTGGTCTTTGGCAGCATTGTATTTGGACCAAATAAATGTGGATGTAGAGTACACAGCAGACCGACCTTTTAGTTTTAATTTTATTTTCCCCAAAGAGGGTACAAGAAATAAAGCAGCTAAAATCAGGGGAAGTTATGATTAGCCAGCAGGAGCTCTGTGCTGGTTTGTGGAATGGCCATCAGTGCCTCTACGTGGCCACAGGGCCAGATGCATAGACCTGCCCCACTGCTGTTTCATGAATAGGAGAACTGGCTACTGTGAGGATGGTAGCTGTTGTGCATAATGCTGATCATTCTGTTTCCTTTCCTACTTTTTCCTCTCCCAGCTAAGTCAAGGAATGTTCTTTAAAATTTCTTCAGACATTGAAAAAGAAAGTAAAATAGACCATCACATCAGTTTGTAGCATGTTATTGACTGTGTGAACATGAGCGCAATGGAGTACCAGAGCCTTAAACATCTCATAAACAGAGTAACTACATGAGGAAGACTTAGGTATCACTTTTTTTCAGTGTAACACTATGTTTCATTTCCTACACAATATAAAAGTGGAAGACATGCAACAGAACCTTTCCAAGCCGTGACCCTGCTATGGGATGTAAACATCAGAGAAGGGTAACCACGAGAAGCTAAGATCTCTCCACACATTGTGAAGGGTCTGAGTAATAGTAATCATTTGTCAAATGTGAACATTACTTGGAATTCTTCAAAAATCAATGAAGAAGCCAGAACACGTTAGACCCATTTACCAAGGAAGCTCAGATCATTAAACTAATTATGAGTGGCCAAAATAATTAAGGATTCCTTTCTCATGTGATATTGTTGAAATTCTCTGCCACAGAACAACTACATGGTCATTAAAAAACACCGTGGAAGTACCCAGACATTCCTGGATTTTACAAACAACCCTTGCTTTTGAGAAAATTTGGTGGCTTTTGTGAGCAACAGGAAGTAACAAGAACAAGCAACATATGTACAGGGAGATTTTCTTGGAAAGATCAATTTTGCAGGAGGGGGTGGCTAAAAGAAAGGGACAATTGGCACATACGACTGCCTCTGTAAAACTGTGATATTTATCTTCAGATAATTGTTCTCTCCATCCTGGTTTCACAGAGCAAAAGTAGCCCTTGACTGCTGATCTGCGTTCCACAGAGCTTTCCTGAGGATTTATACCATATCAGGTTATTTCTCAGATTTATGGTTAATCTAGAAAAAATATAGAAAACAATTTGCCTTTTTCTGACAAACAGCCAAAAAATCTGTAGTGGTACCAGTTGCAGCTTTCTGGGTAAATTGATCCTCATGCATCATAAATCTGAACACAGATGTAGAAACATGTATCTTCATGTTCACAATCAGCCTGAATGTTATTACACAAACTTGCTCTGGGCTGAAATTAAGCATGTTAAATTCCTCACTGTAAGCATTGTATTTGCTTTTTTTATTTAAAACATAATTCCAAATTCAGCTTATAAATTATTTTGTGATTTAAAGATCTAGTTGATAATTTTTACCCATTTCGGGTGACATTAATTTTCTGTCTTAGAGCACTGCATCAAACTTTAGATGCAACCTACATGGAATTAAAAGCAGGTGCAGGTGCAAGATTTTGGCTGAGCCCTAGTCTCAATCCATCAATCTGAATTTGCTAGCATGCTAGACATATTAAGGTCTAAATTTTGGAAAAGTCACAGGAATCTCTAACCTGAACTTAAGTGGTTTCTAACCAAAATTATTCTAAGATTCTATGTGAATCTGGGGTAACAGTACTGTGGACAAGGTAAAAAATCAGTCCAAATATCAGGGACAATGGATGCTGTTTCAAACATATAGAACATGTTTTTGCTGAGGAAAATACTACAAGCTTAAACTGCCTGAGAAGAAAATGATTCAACTGTGTTCAATGCCTTCTCCTAAGTAGGGGGCTGCCTAGGCAGATGAGGGGCTACATCCCACAGTCCCAGGGCACACAACACACCAAGCAAGGCCAGCACAGGAGCCCAAACATTGTTCCAGCTAAGCCTGCGTGTCCTCTGTGCCTTCTTAACATAATTTTCACAAGGATCAGTAACCTCTGTGAGAATGATGGAAGTTAGTATTTTCCCTTCCTTTCCCAATTGCTGTCTAGTTGATGATTAAAAGAGCTCCTGGGAAACAGGAAAGATGAGATTTTCAAGCCCTAGGCACTGAGGTGAGCCTACAGCCCTTTCCTGGGTGGTGCTCCTTTAGCTGGGAGATTAGCAAGAGAAAACATAAAAGTTCACTTTGGTTTTGAAACAGCTTTTTAATTAACTGCACGTGACTGTCTAAGACAAAAATATTTCAAATACAGAAAATACTGACATAACAATGAGTTTCTACCACTATTCCCTAGGGGTGGTAATGCTTGATAAAGCACAGCACGGTACAGTGGATATAAAACATCCCAGATATGATCAGAAAAAAACATGAATTCAGGAGTGAAGAGGTTAAAATGTGTGCAGTGTTTCTTGAACTTACAGGCCTGCTTCACACATCAGTGATGGGTCAACATATTATAGTTTATTGCAATAACTTTTTTTTTTCCTTTCTAAAAAATGACCTGACAGGAAATATAAACAGGCCTGTACAGAACTACTTTAAAATCCCTCTTTAATCATATTTTTCTAGCAGCTATGTTTTATTATAAACAGTATAAGGAGAGACGGAAAAACCATTTAGAAAGAGGAGCGTGAACCCATGCAAGGCTGAGGCAAAATGCTGTAAGAAAGTCTCTCAAGGGTATCTCCATTATGAAAAAAATACTCAATGTTTATGTTTTGCATTTTTGTTTATAAAGGAATTTCTACAACTTTAGACTAATGCCTTCATACATCCTTCCACATCTGCACAAATCCTACAGTTAGACATCAAGCTTAGGACTAAGTGGGAGGTGGGAAAAAAATGAAAAAAAAACAAACCAAACAAGCCAAACAACAACAAAAAACAAACCAAACAACAAAATAGTCAAATAAGTGGATTGTCATTGAGTTTCTTGAGATTTCTAGTGTAAAGTGGCACTTCATTCCAAACCTATGTGTATGTACAAATACATGTACAGTACACATAAAATGAGAGAGATTCTTTTATTCCTAGTGAAAATCTTCCTGGCAGGCCTGTTTTTCCACAGTAAGCAAGTGTGCATGTGAGGCTTAATAAATGAACAAGACAAACCACAGCTGAAGGGTATTCAACAGAGATGTCTTTTAGAGACTTACCAATTATATTTCACTTATAACAGATCAATTCCTTTTCTCTTGTTCTCTCTCCACCTATCATCTCTATTTATCTACCAAAACTCTTTCACTGCCTCTGCTTCAGCTTGTACACTGGCCTGGTTCAGAGAGTCAAAAAAAATATTCTGATTTTTAAGACCTTTATTAATCTTCTACATACATCTTCCATAGCAAAAAGAGATGCTTTTTATTTTTGGTATTTCACAAATGGTTTTGATTAAACTGGTGATTGAGGATTGGCTTAGAGAACATTTGGGCAAACTGAACATACACAAGTCCATGGGCCCTGATGGGATGCACCCATGAGTGCTGAGAGAGCTGGCTGGTGTTGATGCTCCACTACTCTCTGTATTTTTCAAAAGATCATTGCAAACAGGAAAGGTGCCTGAGGACTGAAGAAAGCCAGTGTCACTCCAGTCTTCAAAAAGGGCTAGAAGGATGATCCAGGAAACTACAGACCAGCCAGCCTCACCTCCATCTCTAGAAAAATGATGGACCAGCTAATTCTGGACATCATCTCTAAGCACACGGAAGAGTAAAAGGTTATCAGGAATAGCCAGCGTGGATTCACCAAGGGGAAACCTGTTTGACTTTTGAGGAAAGGCTGAGAGACCTGGGGCTGTTGAGTCTGCAGAAGAGAAGACTGAGAGAGGATCTTATTAATGTTGAAAAATATCTGAATAGTGGGCATCAAGAAGGAGAGGCCAATCTCTTCCCAGTTATGCCCTGTGATAGGACAAGGGGCAATGGATGAAAACTAAACAGAAAACAGGAAGGTCCACCTCAGCATGAGGAAGAACTTTACTGTAAGAATTATGGAGCACTGGAACAGGCTGCCCAGAGGTGTTGCAGAGCCTCCTCTGGAGACTTTCAAGACCTGTCTGGACACATTGTGTGTGATGTACCCCAGGTGTTCCTGCTCTGGCAAGGGGGTTACACTTGATGATCTCCAGAAGTCCCTTCCAACCCCTAAGATTCTGTGATTCTGTGATTATTTTTATATCATTTGACCCTATGAACAATTCAAAGCATTTCCAGTGTAACAGCTTTATTACAGTGAAAATATTACAGTGCAGTTTTTATGTATGATACCAGGATATTTTCCTGATGTAGACAGACTCATCACAGAACTTGCACTAAAATAACTTAGAGTAATTAAAAACTAAAGTTTTAAATTCTATACTATTATTCTGGTTTCAGTTGGAAAAAAAAAATCTACTCTGATTATAAACACATGTATTTTTTGAGGAAATGTGACAGCAATGATATAATGTCTCGTAAACACAAATAGTTCAGTGAGTAAGATAAAAGTACTGGCACTAAATAATTAAGCATCTGGATTTGGTAGTCAGTTGAAAGCACCTTGAAGATACGATCCTTAAAGTCTGACTGTCTTCACTCTGCATGTATATAATTTACTGGCACTGATGCTAGCCCTACAATAGACTGAAGAATGTGTTGCTCACAATTTGCTTAAACATTTATTGTTGACACATACTACTAGGCCAGAGAGGAATCCATGGGGTGACCTGTCCCAGATCTCACTGGAGGTGAATAGCCCTGATGTGGAGATGCTCCCAGCCAGAAGGTAGAGCAGCCTCCTGAGAGGTAGAGTTTGTAAGTCTAATTGACGATTACTCAGACCAGAAAAATTGTCTGGAGTAATGGGCAAAAAGTCAGCGTGTGGGCTGTTGCAAATTAACCTGACAGTACAGAAGACTGGAGAGACCTGCACTTTCTGAAATCACAGGAAGGGTTCTGTTGCTTTCAGTGGCTTTGCTGCAGGCTCTGAATCCTTTACTTCCTCTCTGAAAGGCTTTTTGGTTGTTGGTTTGGGGTTTTTTTGTTCGTTTTGTGTGTGTGCATGTGTTTTATTTGTTTGGGGGTTTTGTTTGTTTGTTTGTTTTCTAAATGTACAGAGACATAAGGATTTGTCACGTAACTATAGTTCATTAAGCTTCAGTACTGGCTCCATTATAGGAAAAATTTCTGCTTCCAGGGGAAGAAGCATGCTTTGCAGGCTGCACACATTCTTCTTTACTGTCAGTCCTCCCTTGTGGGCACATAACAATAATGCTCTTCACCCAGTCCACTTTCAGTGGACACACACTCCCTCTGGCAGATGCTGTTTTGAACAAAATGGGAGAGGAATGTAGCTGCAATCCCACCACCTGCTGTGTGTAGTAGGGGGCCCAGGACATCCCATACCTTCACAGAGAGAATAAGCAAGAAAAATACTTACCTGGGAAAACTTGGAATTTACAGAACAGTGAACGCAGCATGAGAAGAAAGATGAATGCAGATTTCGACAGGTATGTACAGGTGGTTTAGAAAAGCAGGTTGTAAAGATGCAGGTAGGTTCTCAGAGGGTGGTGAATTCAGGAGAGGCTGATTCTAGAACGCTGGCCTGGGTGGACAGGCCAGGAGCTGTGTCTCATGGTGGAGTCCTTCAGGACACTGGATGCCAAGACACAAGTTTTATTGCATGGTGCTGCCAGAAGACCCCATTTTGGAGTGGCATGGGCAAACTTATAGGAAACAGTATTCACAGGATCATGAAATGCTAGGGGCTGGAAGGGTCCTCTGGAGATCATCAAGTCCAACCCCCCTGCCAGAGCAGGATCACCTAGGGTACATCACACACAACATGTCCAGACAGGTCTTGAAGGTCTCCAGAGAAGAGAGAGCTTCTTTCAGCAGCTCCTTGCTCATCCATGCAGGCCTCCTTGCTCTTCTACCCATTTTTTTACTCAGGGAATGCACGCATCTTGATTGCAACCCTGTCCTTCAGGAGTGCTGACTTTGTCCTCTTCAAAGACCTAGTTGGAGGAATCCTATGGGCTAAGACTCTAGAAGGTGGGGGGGGGGCAAGAGAGCTAGTTGATATTCAAATATCACTTCCTCCAAACTCAAGATACCTAGTCTGACAAGATTGCTAGGTCTGCTAGGTCACTGACACCCACCCATCCAGGTAAGCATTTGGAAAAGATTACATCAAAGTATTCATAAATTAAGAAGGGTATCAGGCACAAACTGGGAAGCATTACAGTGATGGTGATTATGACAATGAATGCAGTGCACCACTGTCAGATGAGGAAATTGTCACAGAATCATAGAATGCTTTGTGTTGGAAGGGATCTTTAAAAGCAAACTTGTCCAACTGCCCTGCAAAGAGCAGGGACATCTTCAACTAGATCACGTTGCTCAGAGCCTCATTCAATCTGACCTTGAATGGTTCCAAGGATGGGGCATCTACCATCTCTCTGGGCCACCTGTTACACAGTGTGTTGCTAACCTCATTGTAAAAAATTTCTTCCTAATATCTAGTTTGAATTTACCCTGTTTTAGCTGAAAATTATTACCCCTTGTCTTATCACTACATGCCCTTGGAAAAAGTCCCTCCGTAGTGTTATTGCAAGCCCCCTCCAGGTACTGGAAGGCATCTGTAAGGTCTCCTTGGAGCCTGCTCTTCTCCAGGCTGAACAACCCCAGCTCTCTCTGCCTGCCCCTACAGGAGAGGTGATCCAGCCCCCTGACCATATTTGTAGCGCTTCTCTGGACTTGCTACAACAGCTTCATGTCTTTCTTGTGTTGGAGGCTCCAGAGCTGGACACAGTACTCCAGGTGGGGTCTCTCAAGAGCAGAGTACAAGGCCAGAATCACCTCTCTCAAACTGCTGGCCACACTTCCTTTGATGCAGTCCATGATATGGTTGGCTGTCTGGGCTCATGTCTGCTCACATTCACTTTTTTATCCACCAGTGCTCCCTAGGTTCTTCTCTGCAGGGCTGCTCTCAATCTCTTCATCCCCCAAATTGTATTAAGAGCAACGGTTGCTCCAGGCCAGGTACAAGACCCTGCACTTGGCTTTGTTGAACCCCATGACGTTCACATGAGCCCATTTCTCAAACTTGTCCAAGTCCTTCTGGATGGCATTATTTCAAGTAATCTCTGTACACTTAATCTATTGCTGTTTGTGAAAGATGAGTAAGAGGTAAGTGGCTGATTGGGAACTAAATCTTTTTTTTTTTTTTGTCTGTTTATTTTGCTGTTTTCCAACTGCATCAAAGAGAGCACAGTACAGTCTGTGCAAGAGTCGCTGCCATTTTGTGTTTCTTGTCTCTGATATGATGTGTCTTTACCACTAGAATCATGTAGGTAAACATATCACATTAACTGTAACTCTAGCTAAAATATGGCATCTTTTTTATGTCACAGTTGGCTGAATTTATGTCTTTGATCTTGTAGCTAGGGCATCAAGGCCAGCATTTTTACTAACTCACACTAGACAGAATAAAGTCTGCCTCTGAGAAAACAGAAGTGATATCATTAATCTGTTTCTAAACAAACAGGCAGCTATAACAGTTCTTTAATCTGAAGTGGATAGATCCTGAGTTGGAATGAAGCATCTAAGTGCCAGCCAAGTTCAGTGAAGAGTGAATAGTGTGTATATCATAATTTATCATGACATTGCTATTTTGTGATCTACAAGAAGACATTCATTGTGTTGGAAGTACTTGAAAGAGACAGATTTTTATGATCAATTGGTGCACTTGTTATATGTTCTGCTCTTTTGATCTCATTTTTGTTTTTTTGGTTTTGTGTTGTGTTTTTTTTTAACTTACTTTCTTTATCTAGTCAGTTATTTCATTATCCATTCAGGAACTTCACTTTTTCATTTTGTCATTAATTTCTTAAGTTCAAGGATCTCAATATCTGAAGACAACTTTTACAAAGTCAATAGCCTATTTGTCATCTTCTTAAAGGTAGGCTTGGCTTATGCCAGTAGATATCTGGAAGTTTTTTTCTTACGTTTGTTTAGTTGCATAATTTTATAATATTTTTTTGCATATGTTTTTAGTATTTAGAATAAATCTTGTGTTTCTAAGTATATTATTATGCTTTTTATGCAAAAATGATTTCTAATTCCTCAATTCATTTTTGTCAGCTGAAGTCAAAACCAGATTGCTTGCTTCTACATTACTGGTAGAACTGCTAGCAGGTTTTTCCTCATCATTATATTTTTTAGTATAATTATTATTAGTACTATTATTAGTATGAGTATTAATATTAGTATTTACACAGCTAGGCATGCAAGGTCCAGGAGGTTCCTCCAGAACATTGATGAAAACTTTCTGACACAGGGGGTTGAGGAACCTAGGAGGGGAGGTTTGCTGCTGGACCTGGTATTAACAAGGAAGGTCTTGGTGGGGATGTGAAGGTTGAAGGCAACCTTGGCTGTAGTGACCATGAAATGTTGGAGTTTACTATTTTGTGTGGAAGAAGTAGAGAAATAGGTAAGATTTCATCACTGGATTTAAGGAATGCAAAGTTTAGCCTCTTCAAAGATCTACTTGCTGGAATACCATGGTTCAGGGCCCTGGAAGGTATGAATGTCCATGAGAGCTGGGCAACTGTCCTGGTTTGAGCCAGGATGAAGCCAATTTTTCTCTTTACTGATTTTTTTTTCTTCAGTAAGCTTTCTTGTAACTAGCAACAGTGTGTTCTGCTAGGCTGATAAGACAGTGGAATGTTTTTCTAACTACTGAGGCTTCAAGGCTGCACCTGCACTCTGCCAGCTCAGACACTATGGGGAGATCTGTGACCCCCCCGTAGGAGGCTGAGTTAGA
>NW_009954567.1:1235367-1248258 GCF_000747805.2 Chaetura pelagica | reverse complement strand
TCTCCTGACCCCCATAACTCTCTGCTTTCTTCAGCAGCAACTTCGGGATTCCTCGGGACTCTTCCCAGTTCAGGGAAGTGCTGTGGGAGTTGCTGGGGTGGGGGGAGGCGAGAGGTTTTTTGCCCATTCCTGAATATATTTGTATATAATTGTATATATTTTCTTGTATCATTCATTAGTATTTTAATTAAAGCTGTGTAGTTTAGTTTTCAATCCAGCCAAGTCTCTCTCTTTTTCTCTCTCTCCTTCCCTACCTGGGTTGGGGGGGAGGGGATCGAGAGCATTGTTGTCGGACCTGAGTCAAACTGTGACAGCAACTTTCAAATACTACTTCTTCCAAGCTCCACAACGGTGCATTCCAAAGAAGGAATCAAGCAAAGGAGGTAGGAGACTTGCATGGATGAGTAAGGGTCTTCTGGAAAAAAATAAATGGAAGAAGGAAATTTACAGAATATAGAAAACACTTGGACAAAATATAGGAATGTAGTCAGAGAATACAGGAATGCAACAAGGAAAGATAAGGCCCACATGGAATTAAATCTCACAAGGGGTATCAAGGACAACAAGAAAGATTTATTCCAGTACCTCAATAAAAAAGGAAGACTAGGAAAAATGTAGGCCTGCTGGTGAATGAGGGGGATGCCCTAGTGGTGGAAGATGAAGAGAAGGTGGAATTTTTGAATGCCTTATTTGCTTTAGCCTTCACTGCTAAAGCCAGTCCTCTTGAATCCTGGACTCTGGAGGTAAGAGATAGGTCTGGAGAGAGGAAGACTTTTCCTTGGTAGAGGAGGACCTGGTTAGAGGCCACTTAGCCAAACTGGACATCCATAAATCCATAGGCCTTGATGAGATGCATCCATGAGTTCTGAGAGAGCTGGCTCATGTTATTGCTAGGCCACTCTCCATTGTCTTTGAGAGGTCATAGAGGTGCCTGAGGACTACATGAGGGCCAATGTCAATCCAGTCTTCAAAAAGTGCAAGAAGGAGGACACAGCAATCCTGCTTTAGCACGGGAGTTGGACAAGATGATCTCTAGAGGTCCCTTCCAACTGTGACAATTCTGTGATTCTGTGAAATAAGGCAATGTTGTCTTGACTTAAGCTAAATGTAAGGCAACTTCTAGTTAGCTGTTCGGGAAATTCACAATGACTTTCCAGGAGTTGCTTTTATTTCACATGTGACTTCAGTGATAAGAGATCACATGCCTTCAAGTGTATTAGTCTTTCAAGTAATCTTAACCTTGCTTGACTGACTTATCCTGATTAGAAGGTAAACCCATATTACCCATCATCATATATGTTTTTATCACAGGAACTGGAACCGCACATAATTAAAATGTGTTTAAGCAAAAGCCTGTGTAAATGGAAGGCCATTTTTTATTTCAGTGGATCTGGATAATGTCACTGTAATTTGACAGCATCTTTGAAATATTTTTTTAAGATTTGTCAGTGACATCACACCGGTGTCAGTTTTTAGCAATGGGAATTCCCATGTCAGTTCAGGGGACACATGTCTGAGTGTGTGGTGACATCAAAACCAGGATGGTCCAGGGGGCTCTGGAGAACCATGACTGCTTTAGTGTTGACAGTTCAGAAGGACCTGATTTCATTTAACTTTCAGATTAGTTGTGTGATAGCAGCATCCATTTTTCTCATGACTCTAAGGGACTCCAGAGTCACTAGCTCAGAAACTGGTATCTACAGTGCAAATAAATATCCATAGCATAGTTTAGCCAGATGGATCCCATCTATGGAATTCTAAGCACAACATGCTTTATTTGCAAACACATACCTGTCCTGTCCTCGGATCTCAGCCCAATACCAATGTCTCTCAGGAGAGAAATGCTGCTTCAGGAATTTACCTTGGTCAGGAAAGATAACAAAAAGTCACTTGTCCAGCTGCCTTCTCTGGGAAAGTAAAATGTCTTGTATTGCTGCAGTGGCTGGATGTTTTCTTGCATCATAATTAGTGACGGAAGTCAGTCATTTACCCCAACAAGAATCTCAGAGAGAC
This sequence comes from Chaetura pelagica, assembly GCF_000747805.2. Lineage (NCBI taxonomy): Eukaryota > Metazoa > Chordata > Aves > Apodiformes > Apodidae > Chaetura > Chaetura pelagica. The sequence continues at coordinate 1,246,245 of NW_009954567.1, read as the reverse complement.
TAAATTAGCTGAGCTCTACGTTTTTAGAGCTGACATTTGCACAGTGACAAACACCATCAGCAGTCACCAACATGTAACCTTCATTAAATCCAACATAGCTGTGTTAAAATGACATACAACAGTAAGTTTTGGGATAAATAAAATAGAGACTTTGTAAAAATACCACCTGACAATCTTTCATGGCTTTCCTATTTTACATATGTATACACTTGATATTGTTTAACTGTCTAGTCTCTGCAGAATATTTTATTTAGACCAATAATGCAATGTATAGAGGGAAAATACTTTTTTTCCCATAAAGGACTTGTAAAATTATCAAAAATAACAAACCCCATGGTCTAAAGAGACTTGGCCTGAACAGATCTTGCAACTTGTTAATGTTTCTTGATACTAAAATATTGCCCTGGCTATGTAAGATATTCTAGCATTTCACACACCATCTCATGTACTGGGAATCCTAAAACCAGACAATGAATGTTTTGTGTTGGAACTAAAGTTCTCATGCCAAATATCTTCTGGGCATATTTATTAATTTATTGATTAAAACTTGTTTGAGCTGCCTCCAGCAATCAGATACTTGGATCAGCTAGCAAGGGATAAGACAACATGTACTGAAAATTTAGCAGACACCCTGCAAGCATGTCACACTCTCCTGACCCTGTGCCCTTTTTTTTTTTTTCCCCCCCTCATTGCTGCTTAGCACTGTGGACTTATTTGGCAGGATTGCTACCCTTTCACTGATGTGCACAGGAGACAGTCAAAACTGCCTGTAGACAGCCTGTTCCTTTTCCAGAAACTATTAGGTCCAGAGGTCAAGGGCACATTTCTCCCACAAGCTGCTGTGTGCCAAGCTTTAGGTGCTCAGGATTAGCCCAGTTTTTCATTTTGGGTAAAATGGTGTCTGCGACTATGCTGGTTTGCAGCATCTGAGGATTTGCCCTGCTCTGCTGCCACTGTTGGGTCAGGAGGAATGATAAATGTATATCCCCTTGAAATAAAATCAAGCTGTGACCTTCACAAGTCAATAAATCAGCTCTACCAAGAGTACTAGAATGAGATCTGGCCATTTTTTTCTAATTCCAGCCACGGATCTACATTAGCCCTATGGGAACTAGGAGTGGAGGAGACTGATTTAATAGAACACATTAACTACAGCACAAGTCTAGTCCACTCAGCTGATCTACCACAAAAAGCAGTTGGGCTACAACTACAGTCCACTTCTCTGAGCCATACTCCTCAGCAGCTGTTGGAAAAGATACTCCTAGCCAAGGAACGGCCTTCATGTAGGCATCTGAAGATGTTTTAAAAGAGAGCTGAACAGATGAGGTCTTTTATTAAAACTGATGTAAACTGGGGGTTGTTTCTTATACACATTTATTTTTGCAGTCTTTCAGGAATGGTGGGTCATGGTGTCATGGTATCTGTGGTTATGCAGGGATGAGGCAAATACCTCCACAAAAACTCTAAGTTTGGAAGAGCTGCAGTAGCCAGATAATGTATTTGTGCTGAGATGCAAGTGTTCAGTCTCTCCTAGATCAGCACACAAGGGAAATAACTCAGTGAATAGAGTTACTACTGCCCCATGGCTTGCAGGGTGCTCACGTTCACTGTGCTGCAGTGGGTGTGTGGGTGAAACACTGAGCAAATGCCACGTCCCTGCATCCGCCTTGATCTGAACAGAGTCGCACTCCCTTTCCCTGCTCCACTGAACAAACTGTGAAAAGGCATGTATAAAAACTGTGGCAGAGATAACAAACACCGAGGGAGTCACAGCAGGTGTTGACTGTTAGAGTACCATCTGTGTCTGTCTAATTCCAGCCAAAACAGTCTCCTCCACAACTGCTCGGAAGAGTGGGATGGCATAGTTACTCAAGGTCAGGCAGGCAGGAAAGAAAGCACGCGGCAGCGCAGAAGAGAGAGCGGCAGCAGCACCGGCAGCGGTGAGAGCTGTTCCTTTAAATTTACTGAGTGACCTCAGCTGCTCCTTATAAGTCATCCCTTCCAGACCCTTCACCATCCTTGTGGCTCTCCTTGTCTCCGTATCTACTCTCCAGTAGCTTGATGTCCTTTTTGAGTTGTGGTGCCCAAAACTGCACACAGTGCTCAAGGTGAGGCCACGCCAGTGCAGAGCAGAGTGGAACAATCACCTCCCTCATCTGGCTGGCAGTGCTCTGCTTGATGCACCCCAGGACATGGTTGGCCCTCCAGGCTGCCAGGGCACACTGCTGGCTCATATTCAGTTTGCTATCAACCAGGTCCCCCAGGTACTTCTGCACCACGCTGCTCTCTAGCCGCTCATTCCCTAGTCTGTACTGACCCCCAGGGTGGCCCCATCCCAGGTGCAGAATCCAGCACTTGCCCTTGTTAAACTTCATGTGGTTGGTGACTGCCCATCTCTCTAACTTGTTGAGGTCTCTGCAAGGGCTGCCTGCCCTCAAGGGAGTCAACAGCTCCTCCCAGTTTTGCATCTTCAGCAAACTTACTTAGAATTTCTTCAAGTCGTTGATGAAGATGTTGAAGAGGACTGGGCCTAGGACAGAGCCCTGCAGGAGGACCCCACTAGTGACCAGTCACCAGCCTGATGTTACCCCATTCACTGTCACTCTTTGTGCTCAACCTGTGAGCCAGTTGCTCACCCATCATATAGCACAGTTGTCCAGCTGTATGCTAGGCATTTTGTTCAGGAGGATACTGTGAGAGACAGTATGAAAAGCCTCATGAAAGTCCAGAAATATTGCATCCACTGGCTTCCCTTGATCAACTAGATGGGTTACATTGTCATAAAGAGAAATGAATTTTGACAAGCAAGACTTTCCCCTCATGAAACCATGCTGGCTGTGACCAGTGACTGTGCTGTCCTCCAGGTGTTCTTCAATACTTCCCAAAATATTCTTTTCCATAATTTTACCAGGCACTGAAGTTAGACTGACTGGCCTTTAGCTTCCAGGGTCCTCCTTCTTGCCCTCCTTGAATATTGGAACAATATTAGCCAGTTTCCAGTCAACTGGAATCTCTCCAGATTCCCAGGACCTCCTAAAAATCATTGAGAGAGGCCTAGCAATGACATCAGCCAGCACTTTGAGGATTCTTGGATTGATCCCATGAACTTGTAGGGATCTAACTGTAGCAGCAGATCCTGCACAAGTTCAGGGTCAGGTAAGAGTTGATCCTTGTTGCAGTTTTCTGGTTCTGGACATTGTGGCTCTCTTGTTCCATCATCAGTGTTGAACACAGAGGCAAAGAAGGCATTAAATACCTTTGCTTTGTCTGTATCCCTGTGGGTGAGGTGACCATCCTTATCCTAGAAAGGACCTATGTTGTTGCTACGCTTTTTGCTGTTAATATATTTGAAAGAATTCTTTTTATTGTCCCTCACAGTTCTGGCCAGTTTCAGCTCCCATTGAGCTTTGGCCTCTCGAATTTTCTCCTTACAGTGGTTAGCAGCATCTCTGTATTCTTCCCATGTCACCTAACCTAGCTTCTACTGGGCATGAACCTTCCTTTTTTGCCTAATCTGCAAGAGCAGATTCCTGTTGAGCCAAGCTGGTCTTCTGCCTTGTCTGCTTGACTTCCCACATTTTGGGATTGCCTTCTCCTGTGCCCTTAGGAGGTGATGTTTAAACAGCACTCATGAACCTCAGCACCTGCAAAATATATTTCCCAGGGGACTTGACTCAGAAGCTCCCTGGGCAGCCTGAAGTCTGCTTTGCTCATATCCAGTGTTGAAGTTCTGCTGGCAGTTGTGCTACACCAAGTCAAATCTCCAAGTCTGCGGAGAGGTGCAGGAGAAACCACTAAGAATAATTAATAAGACAGTCACCTGAAACAGCTCATCTATTAGTACAAGAATGAAAATCTCAATCTGTGTTATGAAAGACATAAATTTCTTTTCAGGAATAAAAACATACTGTACAGAGCTTTGAGTGCTTTGAATGGAAAGTTACTACCTCCACAAGTTACTGGTTATTATTGCAACATTCCAGGCAACAATTTGAAAAAGGAACCTGATTCCTGAATATAAAGAATTCACTTGTTATTAGTTTTGACAAAACCACCAAGAACACCTCAGCAGCTGCAAAAACTCTGTTGTGAACACAGTGTTGCCAGAAGGAAGATTGACAAGCATCTATTGACAGACTTCTACAACTGCTATGAATGGGACTTTAAAAAATCAATTCCTCTAACCACGAGGAAAAACAATTTTACTAGCTAACAACAGGATTCTGGACACAGATTTCACTTGCTCATCATGGACACTGAAATACTTCCCCCAGTTATCCTGAAACTGAGAGATACCAGCTCTCTCCTCCAGGAGAGAGCCAAACATCCCACCTATTTCCCAAGTATAGAATTCAGAGATGACCTATGCTTGTACCACAACTTCATACTCACTCACAGTCTTCCAGTCTGCAACAGTGGAAATCCAGACAGGCAAAAATGAGCTGTGCACAGATAAACTGCAGTTCATTAAGAGAAGGAAGACGAGCAAGCAAGCTGTGCAGGAGGGATGATGCTAATAGAGCTTTACAAAGCCTGTTTCTAAAGAGGCTAATAGTTTTGCTCCCTGCAGCTAGAACACATTTCAAAACAGACCTCAAGCAGAGAAGAAACTTTTAAGGTAAGTCCAGTCTGTCATGCTTCCTTCCAACCCCAAAGAATTTAGTAATTTTGTTGTCACAATTTATATTTTTTTAACCTTAATTACTGCATTTGGTACACAGAGACAGTTCAGAAAGTAACAGTATTCTGAGAATCAAACACACCTATCAACTTTTTTTTTATAGGGACACAGCTGTTGCTACCAACATTACAAAACCCCACATTTTCAATTAGCAACAAAACTGATTAATACATCATATTGTTATAAATAGAAAAAAACACGCATGCACATGGAGATGCATTAAGTTTAATTACATTCAGCATGGCAGAAACAATTTTTCTATCTCAGTTGAAATAAAAATAATCTCTTCTATCTCTCACCTGAAAAATTAGACTACTCATTTTTTTGAGACATGGTAATTTCCACTGCTAGTATCATGCTACACTGCATAAACATACATTTCATTGAAGGGATTAGAGAGGCAAGAGACCTACACATATTATTCTGTGTAAGGATTTTGTATAATGTGAGACCATTCCATCTAGGAGGGTACCCATTTCTGGAGACTCTGTGGGTCCCCGGTGAAGCTAATATCAGGGTCGGAATCAAAGGCAGCAGGTCTGAGGTTGGCACTCCCAAGGGGTTCTATGTGTCCTCTTCCCCTTCTACCAGTAAAAACTAACAGAGGATTGTACATATTTCCCACCAGCCCAAACAGCCACAAATCTGTGCACCTTTATAGGCTATGGGAAATGCAGTTTGAACTTCTGTGGCAAAGGGGACTAACTGAGCATGAATCTCCCACACGCCTTGTAATTTTGATAGAAGCAGGCTGCCAATATTCTGCCCCTGCATGTGGTCTCCTTCTCCTGCATCCAATGGAGTATTTTATGTGGATTTTTCCTAAAACAAACAGGTTTTTTTCCATTTAGAGAGCAAGATCAAAACCTTTTATAAACATTTCAGTATCTAACCACTTCTGATTTCTTCAGTTCGGCACCAACACCTCAAGATCAGTTTCTCACAGAGCACCACTGACAACAAATTGACATGTTGTCTTAGGAATGCTGTCACTTGTTAGTCAGGTACTAACATTATCTGATAGTCAGCAATGTGTCCTTGTGGCCAAGAAGGCCAATGGCATCCTGGGGTGTATTAGAAAGGGTGTGGTTAGTAGGTCAAGAGAGGTTCTCCTCCCCCTCTATTCTGCATTGGTGAGGCCACATCTGGAGTATTGTGTCCAGTTCTGGGCCCCTCAGTTCAAAAAGGACAGGGAACTGCTCGAAAGAGTCCAGCGCCGAGCTACGAAGATGATTAGGGGAGTGGAACATCTCCCTTATGAGGAAAGGCTGAGGGAGCTGGGTCTCTTTAGCTTGGAGAAAAGGAGACTGAGGGGTGACCTCATCAATGTTTACAAATATGTAAGGGGTGAGTGTCAGGGGGATGGAGTTAGGCTTTTCTCAGTGATGACCAGTGATAGGACAAGGGGTAATGGGTGTAAATTGGAGCATAGGAGGTTCAAGGTGAATATCCGAAAAAATTTTTTTACTGTAAGAGTGACAGAGCACTGGAACAGACTGCCCAGGGAGGTTGTGGAGTCTCCCTCACTGGAGACATTCAAAACCCACCTGGATGAGTTCCTGTGTGATGTACTCTAGGTGACCCTGCTCTGGCAGGGGGGTTGGACTAGATGATCTCTCGAGGTCCCTTCCAGCCCCTAAGATTCTATGTATCTATGTATCTATGTATGAAAGAAAGCAGAAGCTCTGGCTCAAGCCTGCAGATTGTTACAGGAGCCAGGAAGATTGTAGCTATGCTATTAATTACTAGGCAGCCTTAATACAAGTGCCAGCTCACATTCTTTTTCTAATTATTTTTGTTGATGTACCATGACATTCTGAAATTGCCCTTGACTCTGCCTGTGTGAGCCAGATTCCAGAAACGTGCTGCAAACCACATCAGCAAACACAGGTGAAGTATCTGAGGTTAAAGATAAAACATTCCTCACCTTCCTCAGACAAAAGATGAAGAAACCTAAGGCCACCAGCACATACTGAAACTCAAGCACTTCTCAAACCTAACAGCACAAAGCTCATCAGGTTATAATCAACCTTTGGGAAGGCTACCAAGAAACACATGCAACTCAGTTCAGGGTTCACATCTGCAATTTTGTGATGTCCCTGAGTTTGGTATTACTAACTTCCCTATATTCTCAATCAGGTGCAACTTCTGAGGGAATTTAGGGATTGTCCACTCTAAAATATGGTAACGATTAGCTGTTTCTTGAGCAATGATCAACTGAAATGCACACATTTTGTGATGGATTGACTAGGAAAAAACAGTGAACCCCATTCATATTTGAATGCATTTGATTCTGGAGCTACTCTTACTAGAAAAGTAATAACAAATCAACAAATTTTTTTTAAGGTATCTCACATGTTCAAATTCAATTACATTCAAGATCTAAAATGAAACTTTAAATAACTGGGAGGTGATGAGTCTCACTCTTTTCTGACTGAGTTACTTTTAACAATGCAGTTGTGCAGTTTTTGTTAGCTAAATAAATGTGGGCAGACAGTGAAATACTAACTAACCACTTTGCACTTGCAGCTCACAAAGTTGAAAACGAAGTATTATGACCTCAAATTAAATACCCAGATAAAGATGAGAATGGTTAGCCTGTTTCAGACACTAACTTGTGACTCATGCCACTGAGTCATACAACAGAGGATTTATGCAGAACAGATGATGGGTGCCATGACCCCCACTGAATGCCATGCCTGGCAACACTGATGGTCATTCATAGTGCCTCCTCAGGGGTCCAGAGCTGGTATTTCAGAAATAAAATAAGATATGCATTATCTATGTGCCATAAGTGAGACTTCAAAAAACATATTGTGTAACTGTCTCTTAAATAAGTATACAACTCACACTGGTATCAGTGGGAGAAGATAGAGCTCCAAATTCAAATGGTTGAAATTGCATCTAAGTCTCCTAGCTTTATGTTTTGTGTTGGGTAGATGTTTCTGAGGACCTGAAGGCAAAAGTTAGAAAGCAGTAGGTAAGAACTTGGGTGGACTTCAGGATTACTCAGCTGGCTACATGTGGTCTGAATGTTTCAGAGGACTCCAACTTTTCACTGTGTCATCTTCCACTGTAAATACATAGTCTGGAAGTTTTAATTTCTTAGATTGTCTTAGGTTATGTTTAATCATAATTTCTTCTTTATCCTCTCTTGAATAGATTTTATGGAATCAATTAGTTTTAGGCAAGACAAGTACACTTTTTTAAAATTATGTTCTTTTTATATATAGAATCATAGAATCACAGAATCGGCAAAATTGGAAAAGACCTTCAAGATTCTCAAGTCCAGCCATCCACCCTACAACCCCTAACCACTAAGCCATTTGATGAAATACCACACCTACCCATTTTTTTAATATTTCCAGGGATGGTGCCTCCACCTCACCACTCTTTCTGTGAATAAATTTTTTTCTAATATCCAGCCTGAACCTCCCCTGGTGCAGCTTGACTCCATTTCCTCTTGTCCTATCACTAGTCACTGGGGATAAGAGGCCAACACCCACCTCACCACGACCTCCTCTCAGGTAGTTGTAGAGACCAATGAGGTCTCCCCTCGGCCTCCTCTTCTCCAGGCTGAACAGCTCCAGCTCCCTCAGCCTCTCCTCATAAGACCTGATCTCCAGACCCTTAATCAGCCCAGCTGCCCCTCTCTGCACCCTCTCCAGCACTTCAGTGTCCTTCCTATACTGTGGTGCCCAAAACTGCACACAGTGCTCGAGGTGCAGCCTCACCAAGGCTGAGATGAGGGGCAGGATCACCTCCCTGCTCCTGCTGGTCTCACTATTCCTGATGCAGGCCAGGATGATGTTGGTTTTATTTTAAAAGAGGACAGAATCAATGTAAAGACTCTAAGGAAATGTCGTGTGCAGTTTCCTGCAATGCATATTGCCTCTGGTATTTGTAATTGCCATGTTTGTAACACTAAGGGGCGAGCTGTAATGTTATGAGCACAAAAGCTACAAGGCTACAAGTGTTGTCTTCTAACTGTGGATAGGATAAAACTCCAGTGCTACAAAATATTCTTCCATATCTTCTGAAGTCCTATGATGACTTTGCAAGATCCACATGCACTGTTGTTAGGAGGCTTTGGATTCAGTAATCAGTATCTCAAAGACAGTAACCTGTTATTTCTCGCCATTATTATTTTTCTTATGGTAACACATAGGACAACTGCAAATGGAGCACTGTAAGAGTAACCTCATATAGATGTGAGCTCCTAGGCAGCCCCTGCTTTTGTAAGCAGAATGTGTCAATTCAACACAGTAACTTCTCAGCTCCTCTTGCATCATGTCATAGAATTTTGGAAAGGTTCCCTGTGACTGATTACATACACTCTTTAAACATGATCCAAATATCAGTGCCTAGGCTTAAAAATCTTGGCCCCTCTCCACAAAAGTGTGCTTTATCATATATGATAGACATTAGAAAATAAATGATGGAAAAGACCTATGATATCTTGTGGCTCTACCTGTAGCATAGGCTTGTTCCCTACAGTATATGTCAGGCAGCTTTGTTCTTTCCAGTTTAAATTACTCTCAAGCTTTCACCAGACTCCATTACAGTCTTATCTTAATGCCATGACATCAAGATATCCACCCTACATTTTACTATGCTGTGTTTCACTCTCCAATTTTTAATTGTTGTCCTTCCCTCTAAGTAAAGAATCATGATCTCCTTCTGTTCTGTTCTTGAGAAGTGCAAAAAAACCCTGGACTTAAGAAGACAGAAAATGTAAGTTGATCTTAAGAGCATCTTTGAATGGAAACTTTCTCAAACAATTATGTTGCCCAGCAGAATGCAAACATCTCCAACTAAAAACTACTCAGGGAAAGAATTTAGTTTGCTATTTTCTAATAGTTTGTTTAAAATAATTTTCTACTTTTAATTTTCTGGCTTTTTGTGCTTGGTTGTTTTGTGGGGTTTTTTTACTGCACTCTGTGCACATCATGTCTTCAGATACATTTGAATGTAATTCGAAAAGCAGCTGAATAAACATGATTTCTCCTATAAAAGTATGTTTGTTGTGGGATTTCTTTCTATTAGTGCCTTTATAAACAACAATTTAAAAAGCACTTACATGTTTTACTCATGTTTGCTCTCTCATATACTCTGTAACATCCTACCTCTGCCCTTGGTCTCACACAATCACTTGTCCTCCAAAGCATTCTGCTTCATGAACCCACATGCCCTTCAGGAAACAGACTAGTGAACAGGCCACCCTAATTAACAAGAATTGTTACCTAACTAATCTCATTAGACACCATAATCCTGATTAAAATGTCCAGCCAACTAACATTAAATGGGATGAGTAAAAACATGGATCCAATGAAAATCTACATCTTTAACTGTGTTCAATAATACGATACTGCTTTTTACTTCTGAAACCTTTTCACAAATAGCATTACCTGAAAAGAAACTGGAGACTTCACAACAGTTTTTAGGCAACAGTACCACCCTTTGCGCCTGCAGCATTTCAGATAAGCTTATTATGTATTAGACAGACATGAATTGTACATATATTATATTAGGCTGGTCACTATGTATGTGGGTGTAAATGTGTATGGGGAAGTGGGTGTATATTTATATTGATACATACATGTATGTAGGCTGGGTGTTGTGTTTATGACATGCTTAAGACCCAGGAGAGAGAAATACTGACTACAACACTGAATGAGTAGCATCTTTTGTGCAACTAGAAGAATCAAAGCTCGAGGAGTGCTGTATCCCATTAAACAACTGCTATACCCTGTCCCCTTCACCTCTTGCCACTTTGGCTCTACTTGTTTTGGCATGGTAAACACTTTCTTTCCACTATGCAGCATGTGGCCCAGTGACTGCTGAGGGTATGTCTGTTCCACCTCTGGTAACAGCTCTGTGAAATACTGTCTTCCCTGCTCACAGCAAAAAGTGGCAGCAGATTGCACAGAAATGGCCTTACTGTAAGCTAGAGTTTGCTAGTGTTTGCTAAGCAATTTTAAGTATGCTAAGCTTTCTAGCCTTATTACAGTCTAAGAAAGGACTTTATCTCCTTTCTTGAGCATTCTCCTACTAGAACAAAAGCAAACCTGCTCTAAGAAGCCTTTCCGACATAAAGACAGATACTAATGGCACGTATTTTGTACTCTTACCTCTGGCTGCATTTGTTTTATTCATTTACTGGCCTAAATTAATCACTGCCTGAACTCCACTGGTTC
>NW_009954567.1:1231567-1235319 GCF_000747805.2 Chaetura pelagica | reverse complement strand
CTGCCTGAACTCCACTGGGTCAGCAGCAGACCCTCCTAGATAGACCTATTTTCCAAGTTTAAGGGGCTGTGGTACCTCCTTCTGGCTCAGTTCTACATTGACAAAGGGATCCTCAGAAAATGTTTTTAGAAATATCTGTATCCCACTCCCACTGCTCCAGAGGTACTTATATCAGGAAGATCTTTTAATAATTTCCTTTAATAATTTCCTTCACTTTATCTCATTTTATGGTCCCCAGTTGTAAAAAGCTGACAGAAAAAAAATGCATTTGCTTCTACTAGAAGAAATCACCATTTGGATTTTCTTCACTATTGCAGACACCCATCAAACTCTAATTATCTCCACTGCTGACTTAAGCAACATCTATGTGAAAGAAGCCAGACCCTCAGAGAAATGTAGATCCCCAAGCATCACTGACAGAGATCTATAAAATAAGGAATAGTGGAGAGAACAACAGTTGCTGTTTCTGAAAGTACAAGATGGCTGGGCACAATAAATTTAACCATGTAATTTAGGACAATGTAGAAACCAAAAGTATATGCAAGTCCAATAACAGAACAGACAGACTGATGAATAACAGATCCACTGACTACAGTCATCAGTCATGATCTGGACACAGCTTCCAGCACAGGCAGTCTCTAAAGCATTGGCTGGAGAGGCTAGAAGGGCATACCAGAGAAACATTTTTCTATATCTGCACAGTTCCTACACTTGTAAGCACCTGCTGCTCACTGTTGCTGGAGAAGAAACTGAGCAGATGGCCTGCTGGTCTCACAAATATTCTAAATCCTGTCATACCTTTGAAGATAAAGGTCCCCAGAGCCTTTGTCATCACACAGGATGGATCAGACCTCATGAAGACCCTGTTCTGACAACACAGCCTTCCAGACAGATATGCACATAGTCTCTCAGAAGTTTTATGAATTGTCCCAAGGATGCATGTTTATCTTCTTGGTCTTAATTTTAGACAATTGTTCCTGGCTGTAGAGTTTTGATGGAGTAATTTCACACATCCCCTGGCGTGAGTTATAAATCTGCCATGGATTAGGCAGAGATCCCTACAGCCATGGGGTGGATTGGAGAGGCTGCACAGCTGCTTCCCTTGCATGTGACGTGAAGCATATGCCACATAGGAGGAGCAGGGACAGTCTCCTGTCCCCTCCCCACCATCTACCAGCAAATCTTCTCCTGGATTAAGCAAGTTCAGTAAAAGGTTGTCTGCTACTGGGCTTTATTTCACTCCTTTTTTTTTTTTGTCTGCATCTGAGCCCACTGCAATACATCTTTTGGTGAACTTCTATAATTTGTCTCAGCTTGCAGCTAAATATTGGCAAAGGCCCCACTGTGTGTTGATGCATTAATGAAATGCATGTGTGTGGATGTACAAATTTGCAAATCTCAGTAGGCAAATGACTGTAGAGTACTTGTTTATCTTGTTTGAGTGGTCACCTAAGTGTATTAGGTATAACACAACTTATTTGCTAAAATGCTTCCTGGAAATTTTAAAGTTCTGGCCTTGCTTGCATAAATTTCAATCCCTGCACAGGCCCAGTTATCCTAAAAGAGTTATGTGCACTTACTACTTTTTTGGTGTAGAAACCAAAAGTATATGCAAGTCCAATAACAGAACAGACAGACTGATGAATAACAGATCCACTGACTACAGTCATCAGTCATGATCTGGACACAGCTTCCAGCACAGGCAGTCTCTAAAGCATTGGCTGGAGAGGCTAGAAGGGCATACCAGAGAAACATTTTTCTATATCTGCACAGTTCCTACACTTGTAAGCACCTGCTGCTCACTGTTGCTGGAGAAGAAACTGAGCAGATGGCCTGCTGGTCTCACAAATATTCTAAATCCTGTCATACCTTTGAAGATAAAGGTCCCCAGAGCCTTTGTCATCACACAGGATGGATCAGACCTCATGAAGACCCTGTTCTGACAACACAGCCTTCCAGACAGATATGCACATAGTCTCTCAGAAGTTTTATGAATTGTCCCAAGGATGCATGTTTATCTTCTTGGTCTTAATTTTAGACAATTGTTCCTGGCTGTAGAGTTTTGATGGAGTAATTTCACACATCCCCTGGCGTGAGTTATAAATCTGCCATGGATTAGGCAGAGATCCCTACAGCCATGGGGTGGATTGGAGAGGCTGCACAGCTGCTTCCCTTGCATGTGACGTGAAGCATATGCCACATAGGAGGAGCAGGGACAGTCTCCTGTCCCCTCCCCACCATCTACCAGCAAATCTTCTCCTGGATTAAGCAAGTTCAGTAAAAGGTTGTCTGCTACTGGGCTTTATTTCACTCCTTTTTTTTTTTGTCTGCATCTGAGCCCACTGCAATACATCTTTTGGTGAACTTCTATAATTTGTCTCAGCTTGCAGCTAAATATTGGCAAAGGCCCCACTGTGTGTTGATGCATTAATGAAATGCATGTGTGTGGATGTACAAATTTGCAAATCTCAGTAGGCAAATGACTGTAGAGTACTTGTTTATCTTGTTTGAGTGGTCACCTAAGTGTATTAGGTATAACACAACTTATTTGCTAAAATGCTTCCTGGAAATTTTAAAGTTCTGGCCTTGCTTGCATAAATTTCAATCCCTGCACAGGCCCAGTTATCCTAAAAGAGTTATGTGCACTTACTACTTTTTTGGAAAAAAAATTGAAAATAAAAATATAGTGACTGATATTCTACAATAGCAGAATAATGAAGACTATCTAAAATCTCTCATTCATCCAGAGAGACTCATGAGATTTTCATGATTTGCAGACATGACATTTTATATTCAACCAGCTGTCAAGACAGTTATGGAGTATTACCAATGGCACAATTCAGAGCTAACTAATTCTAAAATAGAAAAAAATATTTGCAAAGGATTTCTTTATTATTAAGCCAATTAGAATGTTAACACAAACAAATCAAACACGCCTTTTCACATACATTAAAATATCTTGGCCTATTCTATAAGACTCACTTCTTGGTAAAAATTAAGGTATTTGTTGTATTTACTTCTATGCAGGCCTATCCATCCCTGATAAAGTTGTAACAAAAAGTTTGGACTTAGACTGCCAAAACGACTTCAGGTAGGGAAGAAAAAGCTATACATGTGAAAGTGCTATAATTTAAAAATAATTCAATAACAGAAACATACTCAAAGAACTTTAAGGTTGTTCAGGTTGCTCTGCCAAATGTCCATGAGAGACAGTGAGAAAACAGGCATCTCTGCCTTTGTGTACTTCCCTCTAGCCATTGCCTTTCTGCTCCTTGATGCAGCAGAGCTGCTCCAAAGCTGGCTGGTGAGCCAGGCTGCACCCAGCAGGTGCCCTGAGGCAACAAGGGCAGCGTGTGCTTCAGATCCCATGGGCAGCCTGGGGACCTGCTCTCATCCCCGTACTCCAGCCACCCACCAGCAGCAAACACATCAGAGGGCTGAATCAGCATCCATAACAAGAAGCACACAGTCTGATAGTCAGAAAAAACAGAATTATCAGGGGCATAGTCAACACTTGCTTTCCTCTATACACTCCCCTGCTGTCCTCAACATACTGTAGACATCCTAGCTGGGTAAAGAGTTTGTGCAGGCATAAAAACACACGATTCAATAGCCCCCTTGTACAAAAATGACCCTTTGGAAAAGCACCAGGCTGATGCTCAGGACGGGAGTGGCCCCAGAAGTACAGGAGCTTGCTGGGATCTAGCCGGGAGCTTGCTGGAAATGCAGGCCAGCCTAGGGGCAGCTGCCCT
>NW_009954567.1:1222161-1230086 GCF_000747805.2 Chaetura pelagica | reverse complement strand
GGACTGTCCCCAGCTCCAGTCGGGGGCTGCTGCTCCTGCAGTCACTGGCTTGCCCAGGTCAGGTTGTGCCTGCAAACATGGCGCTGCCATCACTGAGAGTTTCTGCCACGAAAGCTTCTTTCTCAGCCAGCTGAGACAAAGCACAGGCACTTCCCTACCAGCTACTTCTCTGAAGAAGTGGTGCACATTGACCTTTTGCTTAGCTAATACCTGTTTTCATTCCTTTTCAGCTTTTTTATTTTTTTAACTTTCAGCCTGCCTGACCAGACTGAAAAACATTTCTTTTTATTTGAAAAACATCTGAAGCAGGGCAATTTTGCCAGGAAGGTCTGTGCTTCTTGAACCTTTCAGAAGGCACATTTAGCATGGGCTCTGCAGGGCAGGGAGGAAGCCATGGGGTTTCCTCTGTCACCTACTTGTGTCACGGAAAATCTGACACAATGCACTGTGCTGCTGCATCTCAGGCCAGGAGCATGGACCCCTACGTGGGTGCTGCAACCCACTCCACCAAGGATGCTTCAGGCACCCTCAGCATCTTCTCTCATCTGCTCTCCTCTTCCTATTCCTGCACATCTATGGGATTAATCCATTAATTACTTCTGACTAATGTACCTGGAGGTTTCTGTTATGTTTGTAGAAGAAAAGCTATTTCTTGTGCTTATTTTTTTCATTATATATGTGGGATGTAGCAGACAGGCACTCCCAGCAAAAAACACGTTAGTATGATGCTGGGCTTGAGCTAACAAACCAGGCTTCTCTTTCTGTCAGAGCACAAATCAAGTGAGTACATGCCTGTCTGTCACATGCAGAATAAACACAGAGTTCTCAAGGGGTCATCAAGAGCTTCCAGTTTCTCTTGCCAGTTAAAGTATCCACATAGTTTAAGGCCAGACTTTGACCCACTTGGATGGCTTTGTAACCTCAGGAAAGGTCCTCTGAAGTTCAAAAATTACTTCATATACAAGCCATTTGTCAGCAGCAGAGTATGTTTTGTACATTTCTGTTGCACACTGATTCTAGAGATCACAGTAAGAAATGAGCAAAATTTACAAAAGCATTTAAAACCACATCAGGTCTGTGTACCAATCCTTTGCTTTCTGTGAATAACAAATATTATTACAATATTATTATTTCCAATAAGCAGACTGCAGCAGAACATAGCAACCTCCCAGTTTAGTATTTAACCAGTAAGGCCATCCTTGCTACCATAGCCAACATATCAAGTGACCCAGTACTAGCCTGCCATGGCCATTTGGAAGCCCTTTGCTAGTCCCAGGACTGCTAGTCAGGTGTACCACCCTGGTCTGGCCTTCCAGGCAACATCTATAATGTACTTTACTGTGGTGAACCTTTCGTCATCTTGTCTAAATACACCAGAAAATCTTGGGATCTCAAAAGAGCCTCAGGCTGGGTTTCAGCCCTGGGCAACACCCAGGAGCACCATGGGAGCATGGTGTTTGCTTGACCCTTCCAGTACAAGTCTAATTTCACAACAATTAAAGTAGTTATGCAAGTGGACGAGGCATCCATAAATAGGTCTTCTAAGTCCGGGAACTACCCTGGATACATCAAAGCAATAATGAATGCTGCTGCAACCTGGAGTCCTGCTGGGTTGCAGATTTGATGCACCTTCAGCAGCTGTACTAGAGCAAGTCTTCAAAGGATAATGTTTTGCCCAGCATGCTTGGCTTTCTTCAGAACCTACCTCTGCTGCTGTGGCCTCCTCAGCTGCTTAACTTCAAACCCTGGCAGCAGGTACACTATGAATATTGAGAGACCAGTTAAGTGCTTGTCTTTTTGTTTGAGTTTCATTAGCACACAGTTAAATTGCCACTTCTGTGTAAGTGTAATATACCAAACCACAAACCTGTGTGCTCCATTACTAGTACTTCACTTACCACCTTGCAAACCTGAAGTAAAGTTTATAATCTGTGATGAGATATCAACAGGAGTCCCAGGCATGCAAGGAATGCAGGACTAAACCTTTTGTGCCACAATTTGCATTTTGCTTCAACATACCTTAGCAATGAAATATAAAATATCATCAATTACTTTAATAGACACAGTACCTTCAGTTACCCCAAACACAAAAAAGGGAGAAGACATCAGCTCATTCAATCTGTATTACACACCTCACTGTAACCACACTGAAGAGAGTCAGAAGAACGGTTTTTTACTCAGTATCATGCAACTGTGTTATTTACCTGTTATTTAGCTGTTTACATCTGGACTATTGTGGCCATTGCTAAATCTGCACAAGTAACAATCTGGCCTGTGTCATGGCATTGTACTTCCTTTTGCTTGCATATGCTGGGGTTAATGTATAGTAGAAAAACGATCAACAGCTGAAAATGTAACTGGTTCCAGATAGTAGCTGTAAATAGAAAAAATGCATAAGATAATAACAAGACATGAATTGAGGAAGCAAAAAGTTATTCTTCTGGCACTGTGTAAACTGATGCTGAATTTTTTAATAGCATCTGCCATTTCAACCTAGCCCTGTTGAAGCACTTTTTTTCTTTCCCATTCCTGTTTTTTCCAGCAACTTTTCTTATATAGAAATATGATTTGTCACTGACTGTAGCCAAGCCTTGACAACTTCCTCACTGTGCCAGCCAGCTTCCCTGAAGCATTCTACCTACCCAGACAGGTGGTGTGGTGTCAGGGTAGAGGCTGTAAACAATTTCTGACTTTTCACAGGCCAGACAGGAGAGGGCAGCATCCCAAAGAGAGGTACTTACTGTGGTATGGAAACACCCACTATTATATAAAATGGAAATCATTAGAAAGACCACAACATAAAGACATGGGTGTGGGATTTAATTTTGTTATTGTTCTCTGATTTCTGCATTAAGAAACAGAGAAAGAGATTCAAAGAAACAGGACTAGAATGAAGTCACGGGCTTCCATGGCTTGTTGCAAAAAAATATGAAGCATGGCTGCCTGGGATCAGGATATTGTAAGCACCAATGAGGAACAGAGGAGATTTGTGTGATAAAATTAGCCTATGACACAAGATACAGTATTTTTTTCTGCAACCAAAGCTAATTTGGCTGCTTGCTTTGTATTTGCCTTTCATAGAATTAAAAAGTGCTCAGAAGCAGGAATGAACTAGTTTCTTTTTTAAGTAGTTCATCTCAGCATTATCTTCTCATGCAAAGTTCCTGTTTTCTGTTTAGCTGTACCTGTATGGATTTGTTACACTACCAGTGCCATCCACATGTCCTACTGCAGAGTCTGCACACCAGCTCTGACATGGCACATAGGGCTCCCAGAGCAGCCGACACTCATTCAGTAACCCAGTTTTGGGTCTCATCAGAAAACTGGTATAGCAAGCACACAAATGCAGAATGGTGCACATAGCCTTGAAAAGACATTCCCACTGCCATCAGGTATTATGAGTCCAAATCCAGCACAAAGATGAGCTGACCTAGTTGTAACAGCAAGACAGTGGCACAACAAAACTGGGATTCCCATCCCCATCCACTGGGGATGAGGCAGCCAACTTTCTCCTGTTTCAGAGCTGCCTTTTAACTACACAGACACACATCAGTTAGTCTGTTTTGTCTTTTTGAGCCACTCTACTCAATACATTTTTCAGTACAGCTAAAATGATTCATTTTCTTGTTCAAGATAGGTCTTTTAGGAGTTGAACAGGTAAAGATACATGCTAAGCTTTTTCTGTATTTTACCAATGTAAATTTACTATCACAAAGGTTTACAGCAAGGATGTCAAAGTTTGCCATTCATAGATGATTCATCATGCTCTGTAGTGTTATCCGAGATATGGAATGGGGCTTCAATAATTTGCAGGCATTCTTAAAGCACTGCATAATGTCAGAGATTACCGGTTTCCCACAAATGAACTTTTCTTCCTCCGCTTAAAAGGATTTACTAGAAAAACAGCACAAGTGTCCCTTAAGAGTTGCTCTGTAGGTTCAAAGAGCCAAGTGCTGATCCCACGACACCATCTACTGGAACTCTGCAAAATCACAGGTCTGGCTTAAAAATGGCTCTGCAGGCCACAATCTCAAAAAGGCTGGAGACTAGAGGAGTGCTCTGAGGAATCACCACTACACACTCGTCTGCAGTTCGCCAGGCAGCTGCTGTGAGTGCTATCTATGCACTGCAGTTACTAGGTGAACTTCTGATCTGAGCTGGAACAGATACTTTTTTTCCCCTTATGTTATCTTGTAAAACAAACATCAACAGAATAATAATCTAAACTTTTAAAAACAAGGATTTGCACATAAACTTCTCTTTACCAGAGCAATACTACGAATGTGATATGCCCTAGCCCCAGCTCTGTGGTGTTGCAGACAGAGGTGTGTACCCAGGACAGACACACCTGCACCTTGACCCACGTGACTCATCATGTCTCTAAACCCACACTACCAGCTCCTCCACATGCACATCTGGCTTGCCCACTCCAACAGGCTCTTCAAGGCAGCCTTACACCATGCCAGTGGCAGTGCATGCAGTTTTAGACCTGAAAATACCATAAGGAAAACTTTTGAGGGTAACAAGAGAAAGCAACAGCACAGTAAGGGTGATAAACTCAGTGGCAGACTTCCCACTCCTGGGGTGGGCACAACAATCAGTCTAAGACAAAATTTTAAAATTGGTTTAGTTAATTACAAGCTTATTAACATTTGGAAGAACAATAGCTATAAAACCAGTCACTGTTTAACAGCCCATCTCTAATTACAGAGTGGACTCTCAGGGGTGATTGGCTTGTTACTAAATTTGTCTCACAGGATGCTAGTGATATCCCAATAAATCACACCGTTGGAGATGCCCTGATCACACTGAAGTCAAGGGCAAAAAGTCATAGTGACTTACCAGAGGATATATTTGGCCTTATAAGGCAGGGAACAGAGCACAACAGACCCTCCCTGTTTTCCATTTCATGTGAGAACCACTAAGATGCATCTGTGAATTTATTCTCCATTCTCTAGTCACTGTATCTGCTGACATTTTAACAGAGATTTTGCTCATTTGGGTGGAGCCCGGGTCAGTCCCCACCAGAGGGCACAGGCTGAATCCTTCTGCCTGGCTGGGCGTCTGACTTCTACACACATCTCTGAGCTTGGTGCTAACACTCCCCACATTAGGGATGGAGCTCAAAATCCAATCAGGAGTTAGTTTACATATAGCATGGTACTTGAAATACTTTCTATTCAAATTATCATTACTGGATTTCACTAGGAATGGAAAGTGAAGGCTGATGGTATCCCTTTGTTCAGTTTCACTTCTGTTCACTAGATTACATGCTTATGAAGCAATACTGAGGGTGTAAACATTCAGGCTTTGGATACAGCCGTGAATAAAGCAGGGAAGCAACTCCAGGTCCCTGCTGCTCTGGCTGCCGGCAGCTCAGCTCCTCACAGATGGGGCACTGCTGCTCTAGGCAGTTTGCACAGGCAAGATCATCCTTCCTCCATAGCACTGACTCTGTTAGGGTGAAAATAGGTGCAGAACTCTTGCCCACTTGCCAACATGAGCTGCAGGGGCAGCAGAAAGAGCGGGTAGAGCTGAGACTGTGGCACCAAGCAGGCGCTGTCAGCCCTGAGCACTGATCGCCTCTCAGTCTCGGCAAGGCCAGTGTGCAGCCCGCCCTGCACCCCAGTAAATAGCATTTACATAGCATTTGAATGCATGTTTCAACCTTCCTCTGTGGTCTCACCACAACTTGTGCATCCACCTAAGGAGCAACACTCAGAAGGAGGAGGGTTAACCACCCTACATACAGCCAAATGCTGATGCACAAGCAAATGTGGGCAAATGAACAGACAAAAAAAAACCAAAAATCTGTTTCTGCTACCCTCTTATCATCACTTTTTTGTACAGGGTCTTTCTTCCACTAAAAAACAAGTACCAAACACCCCCTAAAAGAACCAATTAACAATGAGAGCAAAAAAAGTTGGGAAAACTTTGCTTAAATGAAATAATAATGTAAATGTAATCCACTGCCAGGTGTTTATCCCCAAATTCCCTGTCTACCCGCAATGTCCCTCAATCCCAGATTAATGCATGTCAAAAGTGAAACTGGATCAGTAACTTTCAAAGTCCATTGCTTCCACCTCAGGAGACAAATGGAAGGACAGAAATCCAGTAATGCTAAATGGGCAGGTAAAATTGTGAGACTTGAACTGATTGGATGAGGCAGAGGACTGTGGAGTGGACAACAAACTGCGTAACATGCCCTGCAGCAGTGCCCAGGGCCAGAAATCCTGTGTACACAGAGGACAAAGGGCCTCTTGTCCCACCAGGACCAAAGGCCACATGTTGGGTCTTTGAAGATCACCAGGGCTAAAAATTTGCAACTCAAAATGCCTGACCACAGACACGTCTCAAGCTCCAGTGCCGCCCCCATGAAGTCAGCAGCCGTGGCAGCTCTCTGAGCAGAGCCAGGGTGTGAGACAGGGCTGGCACCTGCCTGTGCCACTCCCTGAGCCACCCTCTTGGAAAGGAGATGCCCCTTAGCTCTGCATAACTAACCCCGTGCTCCCAGACTGCACAGGCAGCCCTTGCCACACGGTGGATCCCTCTTCAATATAAAAAAAGCCTGAGAGGAGCCAAAGCAGGAAACAGCAGTAGAGAAAAGAAGCAAAGCCAATCTCTGTGTCCACAATCCCACTGCATGCCCTTTCACAGTTAATGTCCCTTGAACAGAACACACTGCCACATTTCAGGGCATTTCACCTCTCTTCATTCATTTCAAGCTGTCCAGGCTGTATTGCTTCCTAGACAATACTTTTCCAAATGCATAATTCGGGTTTAAATTCAGAAGCTTGGGATGTGAATCAGCTCCAGATATAATTTCTAAAGTGTCCACATACATCTTATGCCTCTAGCACCTGTTGTAGTAATGGGAATCAATTAGAACATCAGAATAGAAAAAAATACAGTGAATAAAGTCTAGTCTTACACCTACCAAACTTGGCAGAGCTTTAGCGTAGGTCCTGTCTGCACTTCTGGACCAAAAGTGTCTTGCCTTTCCTGATTTTCATCCATTAATTTGCCTTATTCAGCAGTAGTGCTGAGTGTCTTCTAGTGCAACAGTGTTAAGTTGTTATAACCCTCCCATTCACCAGCTCCTATGCACTGCTGGTGATCTGCTGCTCCAGGTAAATTTCAAGTCAGCCCATCTATTGCTACTACTTCCATGGAAACAATGCAGCAAAAAGCAAAGCTCACTAGGGTTCCCTCCATTTTGCAGTACAGGGTCTGAGTTCCCAGCTCAGGGTAGCAGTGGCCCAGTGAAAAACAGAATCATGGTTCATGCTGGAAGGAAACCTTGACAGGTCACCTTGTTCAGCCCCCTGCAGTGAGCTGGGACATCTTTCACTAGATCAGGGTGCTAAGAGCCATGTGTCATCTTACCTTGAATCTACCACCTCTTTGAGCAACCTGTTCAGTGTTTCACCACCCTCACTGAAAAAATTTTCTCCTACTATCTAGTCTAAATCTACTCTATTTCAGATTTAAAACTTTACCTCTTGTCCTGTGACTACAGGCCGTGCTAAAAAGTTTGTCCCCATCTTTCTGACAGGCCCACTTTAGGTATTGAAAGGCTGCAATAACGTCTCCCCAGAGCCCTCTCTTCTCCAGGGAAACAGCATGAAGACGTGGATTTACCACTGACGGCTGCTGCGCTGAGCTATCCCTGCCCACTCCAGCCACGGGCAGGTACTGTCGGCTAGCAACCCTCATTAAGTACCTTGCTTTAACTAACTACGCTTGGGTAGTACTCAACCAAGGTGGAAAGGGCTTGCTAACTCGCGATCTCCACGCAGGAGTTATTCAGGGAGAAGGTGGTCTCCGAGAAGCCCTTCTCAAGCAGAGGAAGTCAGTGAGCGCCGCAGAGCCGCCCTCCCCTCCCCTCCCCTCCCCGGCAGCTCAGCGCGGCTCGCACGGCTCGG
>NW_009954567.1:1163940-1221078 GCF_000747805.2 Chaetura pelagica | reverse complement strand
GGCTGCTCGGGGGCGGCCCCGCTCGGGGCAGCTCCGGGGCTTTCGGCAGCGCCGTGGGGAGGCAGAGGTGTCGTTTCTAAAGGATCCCCAACAACCAGGCTGTGCCGTTCCCCGCGGGCTGGGGGTAATGCTCTTGTCTTGAGAACAACCTGCAGCCGTAAAGCGAGTTTAATTCCCTGACAAGGTTGGCGACGGCTGTCATTGCATTTTTTTTTTTACCATGGTATATGGGATTCTTCCCTAAAAACTCTGGAGATGGCACTTCTCTCGTCTGGTTGTAAATTATGAGATAGACCACAATGGATTTCAGTTCCTCATCAGTGTTTGATCAGCACAAAGGTAAGTCGGTCACCTGCTACTAATTTCAAAATCCTCTGGTCCTCCCATGCAGATGTGCTAAGATTACTTGACAGAACGAAGAACAAGAAATTTTTTTAAAAGATCAGGCCTCATGGATGCCTCATGGAGATTTTGGTTATGTATGAAGGAATTTCTTCCATCAGTTTTAGACACGGATATTTCATGCTACAGTTGTTTTTAAACATCAAATTTTTCAGCAGAACAGCAACAGCATCTGATTGCTTATGGTTAGCATGGAGAGATGTATTCATATATTTATTATTTATATTATCTATTGGTCCTCTTATGGACATTAATATATATAACACAACTGCAGTATTAGCAAACAGGGCAGTTTAAAATGGGGTAAAAACCTAAGGTAAGCTGATTTTTGTAAGTCCACTAGTTTGTATACACTAAAAGGACAAGATGCTGACAAGTGATTCGTTTTGTTTCCGCAAATGTTAGCCATATGGGTAAGTATTGCCATAACTGTGAATATCAGATATCTTTAAAAAAAGCCCCAACATGAAGATTTTCTACCTGGTAGAAAATCGAATACAAATTTCTCTTGTCTGTTTTAAAGTAAAGTGGTTGAATTTAGTGTTTTTATTTGTGAACACAAGCTTGTATGCCTTATGATTTAATCTACTATAAGGAATGTGGTGGCATTTCTTTTATGTTCCCAAAGCAGGAAGCTGTAATTGGTTGTCAGTGTTGCAACAAATTTCTCTTTAAACGAACTTGCCAGGTAATTTGTGAACAGGGGCCACTGTTTCCAGTGCACACCTGCAGAATGTCCAAGCTGACGGGGCTGTGCTGGCCCCACAATGAGGATGCTGACTGCAGAAAACTAGATGGAAGGGCAGGAAAAAAACAGACGCTGCAGTGCCTTTTGGGCAGGCAGGTCCCACAGGTTGTACTTTTGTATTTGCCTACACTTCGGTGCATGCAAGGTAAATAAATGCACCCCATGTAAAGCAGTGTACTTCTGGCTGCCTTTCAGCTGCTGTGGCACTCAAAGCCTGACACAAGCTTTGAGAGTACGGGTCTACAGCAGCCCAGCAAGGACCCTGGCCTGAGTAGATGGGGATTAGAGGGAAGCTATGAAGCAAAACCGAGTGACAAGAGACAAGAAATGCTACCAGCAAGGATAAGAGAGGAAGGGAAGTGCAACAGGAGAAGAACAATCTGTGCGGCAAGAGACAGGTGCTCCTGGGTCATGTGCAAATGGAGTAAGGAGTGTTTTCCCCAGCAGGGCAGATGTGGGGCTGACTGAGCTTCTGCAGCTCCAAGCAGCTGTTCTCAAGCTCTCCTTCTGCAGGCACTACGGGTATGCTCTGTGCCACACATCCACCCAGCAGTGCTTAAACTGGGGAGGAAATCCTCCACACTCAGTGCTCTGGGGATGGCTGTCAGGGAGCTGATGGAAGTGGTGCCAGGAATGAGGCTAGAGTATGACTAGGTCTGGGGAAGGCAAAATCAAGTCTCCAGATGGATAAGGGGGTAGACAGCAATGCTGGAGACCCCTAGCCCTAAACACCTTACCTGGACAGAGAAAGTTGGGAGGCAACATCTGCCTGTATGTCCCCTTGCTAGTAATCTGCAGCCTCTCCTCTTGCCAGGCCACTTTCCACACTGACCCATTCATACTCCTGTCCAGCATCATCTCCCCACCCATGTCACACTCCACTCACAGCATCTCCTGAGCAAGAGGATCTGCTCCAGATAAATTCATCATCTCCCCTCCATCACCACTGCAAGGATGCTGGTTTATTAGATTATTTGAGATTTACTGTTTACCTTCCCTGCCAGCTGCGTGGGAGAGAGATGGGAGGCAGGAGCAGGCAACACACAGTAGTGATACACTGAATCCATTGGTATCAGGAAAAGAAAGCTCTATTGAAAATTTACAGTGTATGGTGGATTTTATCAAAAAAGCATGTTAATGTCTTGGCACATTACTAATTTAAGCAGGCTTAATTTTTTTAGCATTCCAGGATTGAAAATCATACTGTCTCTTTGAAACACTTCCTAGTACCTCACAGCACTAATCAATAGTAACAGCAGTAGCAGTGTGGGACTTACAGAAGCCAAGTGACGTCAGAAACCTCTCCTCTGCTAGTATTGCTTGGTGCCATTGAAATGTGCACCTATGTCCCCCAATTTCTTGACCAAGTAAGCTGGAAGAAGATTAAGTGGGAGATGTTGTGTCACCTAGAGCCAAGTACATCCAGAATAAGCAACATCCAAGCCTTCTTGGCATTTCCTGATCCCTGTCATATGAAGCATAAAAACATGCATCTGTCTTCCTCCTCAACCCCTACCCAAAGCCACAGAGGTCTTGCTAAAGACACCCTGCTTGAAATCGTGTCACCCTACAGAGATGGAATTAGCATCAGTCTGCTTTATGTGAGATGCACAGTATGAGCGCTCATCAGTTCCTCCTGGCCCACTCTCCTTTGCCAGCAGGATAATAGCCTGGTCCACCTGCCTCTCCTTGCTCTGACATCTAGGACTTATTGGTGGGGAAGTGTGAGGAGAGGAGCCAGCATTCTGCAAGAGCAGGCATGAGGAAAACTTCATCCATCCATCCATCCATCCATCCATCCATCCATCCATCCATCCATCCATCCATCCATCCATCCATCCATCCATCCATCCATCCATCCATCCATCCATCCATCCATCCATCCATCCATCCATCCATCCATCCATCCATCCATCCATCCATCCATCCATCCATCCATCCATCCATCCATCCATCCATCCATCCATCCATCCATCCATCCATCCATCCATCCATCCATCCATCCATCCATCCATCCATCCATCCATCCATCCATCCATCCATCCATCCATCCATCCATCCATCCATCCATCCATCCATCCATCCATCCATCCATCCATCCATCCATCCATCCATCCATCCATCCATCCATCCATCCATCCATCCATCCATCCATCCATCCATCCATCCATCCATCCATCCATCCATCCATCCATCCATCCATCCATCCATCCATCCATCCATCCATCCATCCATCCATCCATCCATCCATCCATCCATCCATCCATCCATCCATCCATCCATCCATCCATCCGTCCATCCCTGCAGAGTTTTGCTTCCTCTTCTCATACAGGACATTAATTGCTCTGGGAAAAGCAGATTCAGTCCAGCACAAGCAAAGACACAGGGGAGAAGGTGTTTTGGTTTTAGACGAAACAGGGCAGAGGGACTCACACATCTATGTCGTCATCTTCCTGCCATACTGCCCTTTGGATAAGCAACTGCTCTGCTCAGGAAATTGAGGTGTTCTTTTTTGACTGTTCTGCTACTGACTCACAGCAAGATAATTTAACAGTACTTAAAAGGCTGAAGAGCAGAAAGTACAAAATTTGCATTTGAGTGCATAAATGGAGGTGAGGGCCCCTTCGATCCACTGTCTCTCTCAGCACATCTAACAGTTTCTTTCCCAATGCCAGCAGCATCTTCTGTGTACCACTCCCATATAATAACCACCACATGTAGATGTGAGAGGAGTTGTGTCACTGCATGTGGCTGGCACCTCCTGTGTCCCTTCAGAGGAGCAACACAAACAATGAACATCTCTGCCTTGTCTCCCTGCCTTCTGCCCAGCCCATGCTATATCCCTCTTAGAATAAGGGTCTGGCTCAGGCTGTGTTACTATTCACTGCATTTACTGATTGTGTGAGCACTCTGCAGATCTTGCATGATACAAAAGTCTGATTAATGGGCTCTGCGGTAAAGTCACTTTGTTTTGCATACACTAGTCACTGATGATGACTCTCCAGAGGCAATGACTCTCAGTCTCTCCTGATCTCTCAAGCACACAGGTCACAGTTTCTGAGCAAAATGAACAGTTTCCTCAGCAATAGGCTCCCCAGAAGAACAAAAATCAAGTTAACATTTTTAATTTACAGATTTTATCAAATGGGTAATTTAAAAGAACAACTAGAAGAAAGTATATTAAATTCTATTCAGTTGAATAGTGATGAAGAGGGAATCTCTGCACTGGTGAAGACAAATGTAACATCAGCTTTCTGGATTTTCCAAGTGCACAACCAGAGCAAACAAACACGTCCCAGGATAAGAGTTGCATTTCCATGGCAGCCAAGTTTTGAAGTTGAGAGTGATTATAACATCCCAAGGAGAGGTCACATATGGGGAATTATGCTGGGCTATAAACCCCAGCATGGAGCTCATACAGGTTCATCTGTGACAACATCTAATCACAGTAGTGTGGCTAATCATTCAAAATAAAGATCTGTTAACACTCAAAAATATATATGACAATGTTTAAAATATCATTTATAACCATGTATTAATAATAATGTGGTTTATTATGAAAAAGACTTTTACTACCTTTGAAATTCTCTTTAAACTATCTCCCTTTTTCCTGCACAGCTTACATAGTTATGCTGTCTCCAGAAGACATAACAGTATGGATAAATCACCAGTTACTTAATCTGTCTTTCCTTTGATCAACTCTCTAGTGTGATTTAGGCATCAGTTTTACTTTCTCCTGCTCATAAGGTAGTGCACTGGCTGGACAAATGTTATGCTCTGTAGTTCTGACCCTCAGCCACAGTAAACAGCAGAGCTCACTGCAGGTGTACTTCTTTTTGAATTAATAGATACCGAGAACTCTTTTCAAAATTAAACATAAGACTGTTGCTGACCAACAACACATATCTAGGAGATACCACTACATCAGATTTGATCTTTCACCAAAACATCAACTCTTTTGACTCCAGTTGCTAACAGGTTAGTTAAAGTTCACCTGAAGCCAAAGGAAGTGCAGGCATGTTGAGCACAGGATGACCAGTCTGGATGGAAGTTACAAGCAAAGAAGCAAAGACAGAATCATCCAATTAATTTCTCTAGAAACAAAAACCTGAGGAGTGTTCTGGAACACATCCTGCAAAACATCTGCTTTAAATAAAACCTCATACTGTAATTTCCAAACAAACTAAACCTCTCCTGAGTCCCAAGCAATAGCCTACCTTTCATTTTTGCAGGAATTATTAATACAAACCATTACTGCTGGAAGTTCACCTTCCTCAGAAGAGAATGACACTCAACACTGCAGGGAAAATAAGTGATAAGATTCAGTCTTCAGACTGGTGCAAGGATAACACTGTAACTGAAAATGCCTGTGTCCTGATTTCATCCTATTTCGTACAAGTGTAGCCAGCAGTATTATGAGCTAATTCAGCTATTTTCTCATTGTATCTCAAGTCACGTTACATTTATGTTAGAATGATTTCTTGTAAGCAGTGGACACTTTCAAGAAGTTTTCTTATGTCTTCTCAGTGCCTATGTCTGACAGTTTTTGGAAGAAGTTATGATGAAAACCAAGTTGTAGATGATTAACAAAAACCACAGTGCTGTTTAGATAATATTTTGTTCCATCTCAGGTTATATAGGCAAAAAAACTCAGTGAAGTAAGTGTCATTGTTTTAACTGTAAATAACTTTTACTTACCTTCTGCTTACTCATGGACATATTCCTCCTCTGCAGGTGATGCAGCAGAAGAGGTTGACCTGACTGTGGTTTACCAAGCAGCAGCTAATGGTGATGTGAACACACTAACTGCAGTGATTCGAGAAGATCCTTCCATCCTGGAGTGCTGTGACAGTGAGGGTAAATGAAGGCTGAACTTGTTCTCAGGGGATAAATTGCTTCAGCTTGCAATAAATTTTCCTTTTTTTTGTAATCCTAATTTTTGTGTTCAGCAAATGATATTTAGTGGCAGAATATCAGAAATTTGAGTTATTCTTTGGAACATCCACTGGAACTGCTCAGTTTGGATACTTCTTTCCCCCTGTAATTGTAAGATTTTGATATGGATACAAATAAGTTGTTTAGCTATGATTGGACAGTTCTTCAGCACTAATCAATTTTATCTTCCTTAGGAAGATGGTGAGAAACTGTTGTAATTTTAGGCAAGGTAAAAGAGTATTTTTTTATTAAAGCTAATCTTGTACACTCTGCACATCTCTAGAGCAGAGGGTTCCACTGAAAAACTTATCTATGTACAGGCACAATTTGAATGATTTTGTCACGTAAGTATTTGCCGAAGGGTTGGTTGTACAATTCACAGTGTTCTAAGTAACCTGTTTTATCTGCGAGGCTGGGCTTCAGTTCATTTTGTGTTCAAGTTACTATTTAATGTTATTACAAAGTGCTGTTCTTTGGCTGGGTTTTATATAGATCTGTTTTCCAAGTGAATTAGAGCCACAGATGTCTGGAAGCTTGTCTCAAGGAGATTTAGTTTATTAAAAAAAATAAAATTAATTGCAGTTTCTTTGAAAGCATCTATATGAACACTGTCTATTCCAGTCTTTACCAGCTTTTACCAAGTTACCAGTTTTTCCTATCCTTTAAACCAGACAGCCTAATTGTTTAGTCTTTAAAACACTATTGATCAGTAGGGAAAATGCTTAACGAAGCTAAAATGCTCTGAGTCCAGATCTTTAATGAAAGATGAGCTAAGTATGAAGGGCAGTGGGTGGAGATAAACTGATCAGCAAACAGGCATATTTCAGCTCCAGAATAGCCCTGTTTACTTGTTGTACATCCAAATGTAACTAAAGAGCAGTCTTGCAAGACAGAACATGTGGCTCATAACCTCTACATATGGCAGAGCCTGCATAACCTCAGGTTGAGTAGCACACATTTGCTCAGCAGTCTCATTGAATCCAGTAAGAATAATTATTTTTCAATTGTCTGAAGTTTCTAGTAGTCTTACAGTTTCTAATATTCATGTTTAGTTCAGCTTAGTAATTTTAAGTTGCTTTGTCAGATCCTGCAGGAAAATCTTTTGCTGCAGGAAAAAATAACAAAAATCTTTTGTTATTCAGCATTTAACAGAATGGATGGAAGAGCAATTAAAATACATCATAATATTTCGTAATGAAATTTGAGTATTAGGTTGGAATGCAGATTTCAGGGCTTTTTCCAGCACAAATATTCCACCACAAATATTTCCACCACATATTCTTTACAGAGTATAAAATAAGTTCTTGTGACAACACAAAAGAAAATACTCTACAACAAATCCAGTCTTTACACTCAGTTTTTATCCATATAAAGCATCAACTCACACACATACACCTTTGCATGGGACAGGGCTTGGCATCATCAGTCTTTCATAGTGACAGAATTAATCTGGAGTCTGAGAAAATTAGCCAAGTACCATATGGCTACGAGTCACTCTGAAGAGTATCAGCTTCCAATATGGTGTACAAAGCAAGCAGTTCATACTGGGAGCTTGTCAACAGAAAAACACTTATCCCTCCAGAAAGAGAGTTAATTATGCAAGGCTTATGAGGCTAATGAAGTCATGCTTTTTTAAAATCAGTGGTCAGTAACTGGCCTAGCAGTTACTTCCTGCCTGCAAAACGCTGAGTACAACTGTTGGACAGTTGTCAGGGAAAGGATTTGTTAATTTGCCAGTGCTAACATTAGAAAATAAGAAAATATCTCTATCTTGTGGCTTTGACAAAATAAAAATTTTAAAAGAACATTTGACTTTCCTCCCCAGGTTGCACACCTTTGATGCATGCTGTGTCAGGACGCCAGGTTGATACAGTGAAGCTTCTGTTGAAGATGGGAGCCAATATTAATACTCAAGACGCTTATGGACGTACCAGTTTATCTCTGGCAACTTATCTGGTACCAAGACTTGGGGGAGAAATATGGGAAGATAGATGGAGTGAAGGGAGTAAATGTTCAGACTAAATAAGATTTCTTTTTATACTGCAAAAAGGAAAAAAGTGCAAACATTTGGATCTAGACAAGGGTGCAATTGTGAACTTTACTATAATGCAAAGCTGAAAGAAATGATTATTAGAAAAGGATCAGGCCTCCTGTCAGTGTCTTTTCTTTCAGGTTGTAAAATCAGTGCTTGGTATGGGGATCTCAGTAGATCTAGGGTTCTCCGTGTGGTTTCAAGAAAGCCACTTCTTCCTGTGTACTGGAAAGTCCCCTCTTGTCTTAATATGCAGATTAACCTCTCCCCTCCTGCTATCAGCATGGGATTTTTATGCTCCAGAGAGGGCATTCCTATCTCCGCCTATGCTGGAGCCAGGACATTGCTTATTTTCACTATAGTGATGAACCTTGATGGCCAGGTTAAGAACTTAAGTTCAATGTGCTTCAGATGGCAGTGCAGATATTCAGATCATAAGAAATCAAATCCCCCAATTAACCCACATGCAAGTGATAGAAGGAGCAGACATTTCATTGAGAGGTTTGGGAATGGAGATGTGAGGCTCTCTGTCTGAAGAACACAAGGATGGTCCTCTTCTCCTTAGTCTTCTGCTTTTGGCTGGGGGGAGTTGAGGATTCAGAGTGAGGATGGGGACTAAATTATTTGGGCAGAGGAGCTGACCATAAGCTTCCATTATAAGCTGGACAGAAAGGACAAAAGAATATTCACCCATGCTGCACAGTATGAGATATGGCTGGATGACACATGGCCAGTTCATTTGAACAGATACTGTGGCAGCCTAATTAAATGACATGCCTTGCATGTAGTTTCTTCCTGCAAATTCAGGACAAAAGCAATGATTCTGCTCAGCTATGTGATGTATTCAGACAGATAATAAATGTAGAAAATGGCAAAACAGGCAGTCTTTTTTAATGCAAGGAGCATGCTTCACTCACTTGAGAGTAAACATTTCCTCTGCCAGAAATTTAAAAAAAAAAAAAAAAATCCCATAATTGATGTCATGCTCCTTTTTTGCTTTCTCTTTTCCCAGAGGGGAAGAAATATTCTTTGGAAAAAAATAAATTACTGGAAAAGATTTAAACCACCCAGGCTTCTAAGTTTCCATTTCTGTTTCTGTGATAGATGTAACTGGAATTATAGAGAGCATTTGGCTGTGATGTCTGTCCAGAAAACTGAATTCAGCAGACCTCCACAGTCACAATAGCATGCAGAATTGAATGGTCTTGTGTTTCCACCAACAGCTGCAACAGGGGTGTTCTGTTTCAATCTTTCCACACTGTTTCCCCATAAATGCTGGTAATGCTGATCTGACATAGCTCATACAGGAGGGAACAGTCTTTATCGATTGCCTGCGAAGGTTTGAACAAAACACTTAAACATATGCTTGATTTCCCTGGGGTTTTAGATGCTAAAAGATTTATGAGGTCACAGCCAGATTGTTTACTTGCTTTTTTGCTGAGGTGATCAATGGAAGGTTTTAGTTCAAGGAATGATTCATCTCATCTGTTTTGGTGCTGTTTTCAGTCTTACATTGTCCCTAATTCAGACTTTTCAACAAGGTCTGTAAGACCATACTCTAAGGCTTTTCACTACTGATTTGCCAACCCTGCTAAAATATCATAAAGGAAATGAGATGAAGTGCTTGTGCTCTTGGTTTAACCTAGCATAATCAAATCCATATGCAGGAATATGTGCAGCATTTGTTAGTGATACAGGAATTAGGAGGTTTTTAATCACTGTTTACTTGGTCAGTGCTTGCTACAGCTCCAGAAAAAACAAAATGCAGTGTAAAGAAAATACCTGATCACAAAAATGAATGACCAAGCTAGTCTGAGCGTCCAACTCCAAATGGAAACCGCTCTGAGTGATGAGAGACCTATACTGGGGAAACAAAAGACCAGTTCCTCTGCTGGCAGAAGCAGCTATAGTCACACATGGATGTCAGAACCACCAAGCAAAGATCTGACCTGAAGCATTTCACTCTATTTGTTGACACGCTCTGATTTCTTTTCTAGGGTTGGCTGGAAGGCTGTGTCAGCCTGCTCAGAAATGGTGCTAAGCAGAATATACCTGACAAAAACGGGAGGTTGCCACTACACGCTGCTACTGCAGAGCCTGATGTGAGGTATGTCCCAGGCTCCAACAGCATTTGCTAGTTGAATCTGAACAGGTAGTCACAAGCACAACTACCTAGCCTGGAAGAAAGTCAGGAAGGTTAGCTGTGACAGTTAAACTTGTGACTTGCTCCTTTGTTTAGTTATCATAAAGGATGTAAAGAGGAGGAAGAGCATTTTACAATACTTGTGTAACAGAGATGCATGGCTAGGTAAGGTGAGGAGGCTGGTTTAAGATCACAGCTGCAGAAGGGGTAAAACACTCTAATAGAGGTTGAAACCCTACGTTTCCCCTGACCTTTCTGCCACCTGCCCACAATAAATATTACAAGAAGTTCCTTCTCTGGACTTCTCCTCCAAGTAGCATGGCAAATGTGAGAAGATTTTTCCACAAGACAACCTTCCTGAGAGCCCCTTTTGTAAAGCGGAAGCTGAGGTTTGGTGGATTTTAAGTACTTTTACTGAAAATGGAGTAACAACTACAGACTGTCTTCACAAGAAGGCTTAAGAAAGAGCCTCCTTGACTTAATCCAGCCTGTGATAAAGGAAGACTATACATTTTTTATTCCTATAACCAAATACATTAATTTTTAAAACTCTTCTAAGGAAATAATGTCAGGAGGGATAGAAAGAAACTAGAGAGGGGTAAAACATTCAGTACATGCAAAATGTTGATGTCTGAGTCCACAGTTTTGCTGCTCTCGCCATATCAGACCAGCCCAGATCTCTGTATTTCTGCTGATCTTGCTCTCCAGCCTTTTTTTACAGCTTTACTCATTTTCCATGTTATCATTGTTTTTCATGCACCACTTGGAGAGAATAATTTGAGGTTTCTGCAAAAGTACGGGTCACTTTCATTAAACAAAGCCTCTACAGAAAGAAGACAGTGTTTGTACAACACTGCACATGTTGCTACTTGAAAGGGAATAATAATCTACTTTACCAGCAGCACACAGGGTTCCCTGAATGTTTTTCACATTCTCCATGGATACAGGCAGACCTTTGCTCTGTGCAGGCATTTACCAGTTGCTCAATTCCTTTTCCTCAGACTTCTTTCTGGGTTTGCCCCATGCCCAGAAGACATGCCTGGAGCACTGAGGGGGAAGCTTTTCCATCATGGTCATTGTCACTCATGTAAACCCCATGTTGTTGCCAGAAGGGCACATGCAGTGTCCAGCTATGAAATGGTTTTTTCACCCAAGTTTGAAAGCTGGCAGCACCTTGTGCTGGAGGCAACACATGGACCACATGGAAAGACAGACACAGTGATTAGACAATTTAAGTATGGATTTGCTAACTGATTATGTGCTTCAGTGCGTTCCACAGAGCCTAAGAGGAAAGATGGAAAGAGAATCTGTGGACCTCCCAATCCATGGCTTTCAGAGTAGATATCAGAGAAGTCTCAGCTGCATGGCTGAATACCTACATATTGGTGTGGTAGCGCTTACATTGACATAATAGTCTAACAGTATAAAGTGAGTCAAAGTGCGCTGTTAATAGAAGTTTTACACTCAAAAGAATGAGATTTCCTTCACATACACCAGTTTCATTTATTATGTCTGGAGTTAAATGACAGAATCATGTATTGGATGATAAAACTATACTGTGATAAACAGGTTTTAACAGCGTACTATGATTCTTTCTCTTTCTGCTCACTAGTTTTCAGATACTGAAGTTGAGATTCTGAGTCATTGTGCCAAATGACCACAAAATATTTCTTTCCTTTTAAAAATTTTTACCAGACTAATCAGAGCAATCCTAAAATGTAATCTTTTTCAGAGTTCCTGTAGTATGACTCCATTAAGCTGTTGGTTGTGTGATTCAGAAAAGGAGGTGTAACACCCCCTTTTCTACAAGTGTTTGTATCCAGTGGATTTGAAGTCCTAGTAAAGCATTGGGATCTGCCCAGTCTTCACTCTGTAGGGATATTCTAGTTAGAAAAAATAAATTTGGACTTCTGGGGCCGGAAGATGCTATTACCACCAAATAAGCTTTTCACCTGCAGAATTGCCCAAATCATCCCTAAGCAACTGTAAATGTCTTTCTTTTTAATAGCTACATTATTTACTTATTTATTACTGGGTGAGAAGAACAAAAAAGCAGCAAAAGATCTTCATTTGATCTCCAATGCTTTTGAATAAATGCATAGTTGCATACATTTATCTGTACATTATCTGTACGTTTATCACAGTTCCCTCCTTGAGACTTCATCTTTACATTTCCTTGCAAAACAGCATGTCTTTACATGTTCCTGCTTTGAAGGTTTCTAGCAAATTCACACCACTGCATGAGCCAGAGATTTGCATTATAATCTTTTCTAGGGATCCACTATGTATCTTGTCTTTTGCTAGAATCCTGTAAGCTGTACATCCATGTTAGGATCTGTGCTATTTGTCTTTGTTACAGCCTGTGACAGGATGGTCCTTTTCATTTCCGTGGTCCACCCATGTACATAATCCAAACTTTTCATTCTACTATAAAACATAACCATCAAACCTTTGATGGTTATTGCAGAACATCTTCATAAGATACCAAAGGGAAAAGAAAAGCAAAATCCATGCAGCGTTAAAAAAAAAAAAATTGCATTTGAGTAATATTTCATTTAACTATTTTATTGTGACTGTTCTGTCCACCAGAGGGGAGTGTTTGTAGTCTAATATTCTATAAAACGTGAAACAATGCATTGCTATGTTTTGTGCCTTAACAATGGCCACATCCCAGCAGATGCTCTGTAAGATCTTGTAAAACACTACTAGCTTGTGTATGTGTAAATACATAGTAGGCATGCACGAATGCAAACGTATACAACACATCACATTACTCCAAGAGTTAAGAAGAGTGAAAAAACCTTTTTAAAAGCTGATCATTAGTCTATCTGTTTGTTTAAAACTTTATAAAATAGGATTACAAGTAATTACTAAGCTACCAAAACTGCAGTCATGCATAGTATTGTGCCCTCTGATTCTGGCCCAGCAATCAGCAAAAAAAATTCTCCTTAGTGGATCTGTTTTTAATTCCCAGCCCTAAACTTCTGTTGTAATAGTAAGCCATAAAGTCCTATTTGCTTTTCCAGAATGATTAAGCTCAGACTTGGGATTTTGACCTAAGCCCATCACTAATAATCATTTTTCTTGAAATTGCATTATTTGTTTCTCAAAAAATGTCTATTTTTTAGGTTTAGTCAGGAGTACAGGACACTGATTATGTCATTGCTTCCGCAGGCTTCTGAACGTGCTTCTGCAGCAGTCAAATCTTAGTGAAATTAATCATCAGGACAATGAGGTGAGTGAGCTTGTACTACAAGTCACAGTCCCAGGCTCTGGGGGCGTACAAGTTATGCTGCTCAGAAACCACTGTACTATCAGTTTTGTGATAAGACTATGCACTAGTCAAAAACTTCAATAATGCTTTTTTTGAACTCTTGAAAAGTATTGTCTGATTTTTCCTACTACACATGATGCACCTTTAGGCTAATAAACCTCTGTATATTGCCAGCTATGAGGTACCTTGAATCAGTGTCTTAAGTCACTTGCCTAGACATTAATTGCTTTTGGTTCTTCTGAAGTTAAGACATTGGACTACATCTTCACATTTACCAACCATGCTGTCATTAAAGTACTGTGTTCAGGAAAAATATTGGAAAGCTGATATTACACAGAACATCCATGGAGCTACAAAATTTTATGCTATCATCTGAACCTTGAAGAATTGTGGCCTGCATATATATATATATGTGTATATATATATGTGTGTATATATATGTATATGGAAAATGTTAACTTCCCAAATGTGTTCCTGTCCAAATAGAACAGACAAGACACAAGACTGACTCTGGATATCTTTTCATATTTGTTTCTGTTCTCTTTAACGATTGCTCAAAGATGCATCTTTTCTCCACAGTGCCAGTAACACCACAGGATTGCTAATTTTCCCTCTTCCCCTGAACTTTCCCTATCCACTGCATAGTTTTCAGACCCTGCGCACAACAACCTAAACTAAATGTATGCTTTGTCATGGTGTGGAATTATGTTGCTCATGAATTCCATAGAACCATGGATCATCATTTCAGTCTGTAATGTTTTGCTGTACTGCATCCTACATGCAATTTGGAGCTTTTAGTCCAGCTCACTGTCATTTGGCAATGAGAAGACAGTTGTTCATGTGTCAATACTAACTCCTGAATATTCATGTTATCTGAAAAATGTAGATCCTCACAAATTATTGCAGCTAATAGAGCTGTTGCCTCAGCATAAGTAAAACAGATCAATGTTGCCACCTTATAATTGAGAAATACACCCTGATGAATGCATGAATGCGTAAACAGTAAGAAATACATCTGGAGGTTTCATAGTTCCCCCAACTGTGGCTTTCTGTGGCTTGACTTATGAAGCCTGTGAGATGACAATGTGAAGAAACATTGTCTGAAAAAGCCTCAAATCTGTGCAAAACAATTGTCGCACTATTTTTACCACAGCCGTTTCTTGTTTTTTCTCCTATTGTGTCCCCTATTGCTTCTTCTTTTCTATAAATGTGCAATTGTTTTGCTGTCTCACCTTTAATGTTCTGTTCTCCTGGATCTTCAGCTTTGGCAGTTCTGATATCACTCTCATGCTTCCTCTTGCAAATAGTAGTCTTATCTACAGATGCCACTCAAGGGTGGTATCACTGCACAAATCAGATGTGTGCAAGCGGGACAGCCATTGCCCACTGCATCAGGCCTATATGCGTGAGCTGCCACTATAACCATCTCAATGCTCTTTGTTCAGATGGGTGTTCTAAAAGAACACAGAATGTATGAATTGTTAGAAAAGAAGTAGAGAACAAAACAGGAAGCAGCATTATGCTGTCTGAATCTTTGGTACACCAGCATCTTGAATGTCAGCTGCAGGAGAAATCTGAAAAAGGATATATAAGAAAAGGAACAGAAAAGCACTACAAAGATTATAATAGTTATAGAGTAGCTTCCTTTCATGGGTAGGCTAAAAACTAGTACAAACTAACTACAATAGGACTTTCAGCTTGGCAACTGCGTCAGAGGGATAATATATGTCCATGCCATCATAAATTGCTCAGAGAGGATAAGAAGATAATAATTATTAACTGCTTTTACGTATAAAATGATGGGAACACCTGCAGAAATTATCAGGCAGCAGTTTTAAAGCAAATGAAAATAACAGCTTTTTCAGAAAATGCATTGTTATCTTGTGGAGGTCTGGATGTCACAGGAAGTCTTTAGCCTGATTACCAAATGTTAGGTGACTGTATATCATCAAGCCTGGTTTCTCTAAATTTGCTCCCTAACCATCTGCCACTGACTCTCTGAGCTGCTTCCCTGTACTAGAGAGATCTTTGACCCCTACCCACAGTTCTTACAGCTGACTCTGCTGGTTACTGCAGTAGAAACAGACCAAGTTGATTTTTCAAGGGTTTTTGTCCATATTAAGAGACTACGAGTGGATAGCAGAAAGCTGACCTCCTACACAGTAGTTTCACCTCTTTCAGTGGTTTTGTCCTGCTTTCCAGGACTAGGGGTGAAGATCCATTTCCCAGCTGGAAATCACTTCACTGAAGCCTCACTTCACAGCATGCACAGATAGTGAGTGTCTACCCACAGTAATAAGACTCTTGTGTCAAAACCTTGGTCCACTGATATCAGTGGCAGAGCTCCCATTAGTTTCACTTAGGGCAGCATTTTCCCCTCATTTTTGGTTTTAGATAACCAAAATCCCATGATTAAACTTTGCAAGCCCTAACTAAAAACAAAACTGCTCTTGTTCAACTGCTGTCTTTTGTCATCTGGAGACTACTTAAGCCATTTACAGATCTGAAAAGCCTTGTAAGATACCTGATGAGTGAGAGAAATGAATGTTAGGATATTCAAGCTTTTAGTTAGGAAATCACTGCTAACAACTTGCACTATTAATGCACTGATAAATTGTCTGCATGAATGTTTAATAGTTTGTACTTCAAATGAGTTGTTACCAATTGCCTATATGGGGTTCTATGTCAATTTTTAATTCCTTTTCCACTGTACATTTTTTGCTTTTGATGACTCTGGAAACCAGACAAGATTCCTGAAGTGCATTTTCCCTGATAAGAGATAGCGAACAATACCTGCCAAAAGTAAAATGTTGCCACATCTGAACAACACTAGCAATTTTTAAGACATTGAATGAATAACTTTCTACAGAAAATTTTTACTGTAGAGTAAAATATAGGTGTGTATGTCAATGCTGATGAAGGTGCAAATATAGGACATGAATTCACTGATCTACTAAGACTGAGCGAACACATCTAAAGTGAAATGAAAATGCAGGTCAGTGGCTTACTCTTTGCTTTGTTTGCTCCCTAAACAGTAAATATTATATGTTCATATTGGTTTTTTTGTTGACATCACTAGACCAGTTCCTCAGCTTGCTGATTAGTGCCAGCTAGATAATAGCATATACTTTATTATTTTTTTAATTAAAGATAGAACCTAAAATAAACATCACACTGTGCCATGCCAAAGCACCAGTCTAAAACAGGCTTTTCTCAGAGGATCCAAACTGAGCAGTGAGGAACCACTCCCCAGCCACTGTGGTCCAAACCATTTCTGTCTATAGAGGCTATAGTCACATACAAAAGAAGCATTTGTTTTTCTATCCATTTTCTGTAATAGCTCAAAAAAACTAATTGCTTCGTTCCCTCTTATGACTTTACTAATTCAGAAGCTGTTACTAATTATTCCAATACAAGAGGGAGAGGGAAAAGTCTGTCAGTCCCAAATGGTTTCAGAACTGTCTAGCTTATCTACAGAGACTTGAAGAGTGCTCCTGTGAGTGACAATTATTTGGTCTCTGGGTTTGTGGTTTTCAGGGAATGACTTCACTCCACTGGGCTGCTTTCCACAACAGGCCCCAGCACACTCAGACTCTGCTGCACAAGGGAGCAGACCTGACTCTGGTGGACAAAGACTTCAAAACAGCTCTGCACTGGGCAGTTCAGGTGAGCCACAGTTTCACTGGTCAGTTGTTTGAGCCATGCTGGCAATTGTGGTGTCCTAAATGCTGAAATAAGGCAAATGGATGCTAGGAATACTCACTAACAGCCCGAGCATTTTGCTTATCATCTATCTCACTCAGGCTGTTCATGCTTCATGTTGAGCTCATGCTTAACTTCTTGCATGAAATCAGGGTTGCAGAAACCTGCAGCTTAAATAGTCTTGCCAAAGGTCTTTGGGAATAAAATAATGTAAACACAAGTTAAAACATATTTAAACTGCTATAGTTGTGGAACAATTAGGTGAAAGGTTGAAGCCCTACTTTTCTGGAAATTAAGGAATACAAGAAGCCAAACACATTTCATTTTGAGTTGTGTGTTGTTCCTGTCGCCTATGCAAAAAAAAAAAAAATAAATAAGTTTCATTGCTGAGGAATTGCTCAGGTTATCATAAGAGAAAAAAAATGTAGAGTTAATATGGCATTAAACACTGTATTATGCAATTGGCAGTTAAGTTATCTAAAATACAGCACAATTTACTGAATTATGCCTAAAAGTTAAAGCAGAAAATCTCCTACATTCATTTATGTTTTAACTTGCCTATGTGCCACAGCAAGTTCCAGTATCAATGTTGAAAACACCTGCACACTAGATAAGCCAAAACAACTTGCATGAAAATCAAGTAACATTTTCCTACAATGACTAAATATTTGCATCCTCACCTTTTAGTCAAAGTTCACTTGTCTTAAAAAAAATGTGTCAGCAAAGAAATTTCAAAGTTCTGAACTGCCAGTTACTGTATTTGTAAATTAGTAAGGACATTGAGAACAAAGAATCTCTTTCCTTCAACCGCAGCCTGCACAGGTGGTACACATACTTCTACGCTCAACTTTTGTTTTTCTGAAGTAGAGATATAATTTGGCCTCTGCAACTGGTATTATTTCAACACTAGTCTTGTTGTTCTTTCAGAGAATCATAGAATCATCCTGGTTAGAAGGGACCTTGAAAATCAAGTCCAACCATAACCTAAGTCCCCCTACCATAACCTAAATAAATCATTCAGTGCTTAAATCATGCTGCTAAGCACTATATGTACATTTATTTAAAATACTTCCAGGGATGGTGACTCCAGCATTTCTCTGGGCAGTCTCCTCCAGTGTCCAACCTCTCTTTGGGTAAAGAAATTCTTTTTAATATCCAGTCTAAGCCTCCCCTGGTGCAGCTTCAGGCCATTTCCTCTCATCCCATCATTATTCACTTGGGAGAAGAGGCCAATTCCCACCTCCCTACAACCTCTTTTCAGGTAGCTGTAAAGGGCAATAAGGCCTCCCCTCAGCTTCCTCTTCTCCAAACTATGTAACCCCAGTTTCCTCCGCCACTCCTCATACGACTTACTCTCTGGACCCTCCACCAGCCTTGCTGCTCTCCTCTTGACATGCTCCAGCATCTCAGTGTCCTTCCTGTAGTGAGGGGCCCAGAAATGCACACACTGCTCAAGGTGTGGGCTACAGCTCTTGCTATTTTGCCTTATTAGACCAAAGGTGTCTACTCCAAAACCTGATGTGCTTTTCTGTTAGGCTTACTCCAAAGCAGCTGCTTCCAGTGGGAATTCTCTGAAACTCATGCAAGCACCTGCAGCTTAGGCAGTGGTCTGGGCCATAGCTCTGGGAACAACAGAACAGTCTCAAACAGAAAGACAAAAGGGAATCCTCTTCATATCAGGACCTTCAGATTTTTCCTTATACCTTAATCTTTCTCTGTTTTACTGTTTTGTAAATTATATTCCTTTATTCCATCATTAACTCACACTTCCATCTTTCTTTCACAAACTTACAGAATAACTCTTGAGAAAAGGGGAAAATAAAACTTCACAAAACACATTTGGCCTCAGGTGGAGGCAAATCACAAATCCCTCTTCTTTCTCCTTCTTGGCTGCTCATAGAAATCAAAGGAAACATGCAGGATGACCCCCATTTTTTTCCTTCATAAGAGACTCCTCCTATGAAGCCTTATAAATTGCTTCTTCCATCCACATACTTCTCCATATCCTAGGTCCAGAAAGGGTAGTTGAAATACCAGAGCCTGTAATAGATCTGTTAATATTTCTTTTGCACAACCCTGGCCAAGAAAAAACACTTTCAGCCAGTGCTCTGTGCTGCACTACGAGTCCCAGGAGAAGCAGATACTGTGGACAGGCGTGACTTTCTCTGCTATGGCAGAGAGCAGAACAACAGCTCTGCTGGGTGGGATTATCATTATGCCTAATTGCCTCCTCTGTGGCTGCTGGAAAGGGGATCTTTTTTTCTTTAAGAATTGTATTAGTATCTTCAGAGCACAAGAGACTTGCAGAGCTCAGGCAGTACCAGCTGCTGGCGTTGTTTTCAGATGAATAAGGCCCTGTGTTTAATTTCATTTTTAAAGAGCTCAGCAAGGGGAAGACCACGGCACAGAAACTTGTTTCAGATGTTGCAGGAAAGAGGCAGTTTGCGCATACTGGGCTGAAACAGAGAGCAAGACCACATTTGCCCTCCAAATTCTCGGGCGTGTTTCATATGAAATAATTGTTCCTCGCTGGCTGTTTCCAAGGCGGCGTGTTTGGCGCGTGGTTCCCCACCAGACAAACCGTGGCTGTGGAGTCCCAGCCCTGTAACTAAACAGACCTTACCCACACCAGGGCCTGCTGCTCAAGAAGCTTAAAACCCCTGCCACTCGAGTTAACTCTTTCAGCGCAAATGTGATACATCAGTGTCAAAAACACAGATCATTCTGTTTTGAAGTGACAATATCTCATGTCATGTTTTTTACACATACAAGACTTTTAAGAGCTGTTGCAGATAGGATTCTGTTTAAAGTGTCTCAGGAATTATTTCCTTTCTTTGCAGCCAGCAATACTCTCTGTAATGAAACAGAAATCAACAAAGCAAAAACACCTTTATAACAAAAAAACACCCAAAGAAACCTGTTAACTAATAGTGAAACAAAGTTTAAAGCTTTTCAGTTCTAGATGATGGTACCATTTAAATCCTAGCAAAATACAGTGTTCATTAAACAGTATACACTATCATATTACATACTACTGTATCATAATAGTGTTAGTAGTATCTTGGAAATAGCCTGGGAAGATGTGGAGTCTTCCTGCATTGCCTTGCCAGTTGTCATGATTTTTACCAGAACTCTCTTTGTCTCTTTCTTAAAATTCTGGCTCCCAAAGTCACATGGTCACGTAGAAAGATCAACTTTCATTTAAAGAATAAACAAAAAATTAAACAAAGATTTCTTCCAAAATGAAGCAAACCTCTAGGGATGAAAAAAAGGCAACTAAAAAGAAGCCATTAAAAATAATACTCTGCCGTGTGGGGCTCAGTTATGATTTTTTTATAGGTTGATTCAGAGTGCAAAGTTTTTAAAAATTACGAGTCTACATATTTGCTCCATAGCAACAATGCAATTATTTCATTCCTCCATTTCCTGAGAGCAGTGAGAAATAACCTGTAAATATTAAACACGTTGTAAAAGCAAAGCATAGGCCATTATTCATTTGTGTTTGGCTGAGCAAGCATGGCAGCCACTCTGTAATGACTTGAAAGTGA
Organism: Chaetura pelagica; assembly: GCF_000747805.2. NCBI lineage: Eukaryota > Metazoa > Chordata > Aves > Apodiformes > Apodidae > Chaetura > Chaetura pelagica. The sequence continues at coordinate 1,200,294 of NW_009954567.1, read as the reverse complement.
GAGCACATTGAAATTTCAGGATCTCTAGGAACATCTCTGATTGCTGCAGACATCTTGAGGACAGAGCTGGCCACCCAGCCGGGGCAGAGGAAGAGGCCAAGGAAGGAATTGGTGGCTCAGGGCCAGGGTCTCTGCCAAGGGATCACTGTGCTCCTCTCTGCCCAGCACCCCTTTTTTTATTGTGGGCTGCCTACAGTGGAAGAACTCAGATAGACTTCTGACGACTTATTAAAATTTAGGGAGTGTTTCTCTATGGCACCTGTTTGTTGTTGGATTAGGCCAGAAAAGGTGCATTTGGTAAGCACCATTCTCAGTCTGGTTGGTTTCAGGCAGATTTCTTTCATTGCAAAATTGTACTTGTTTTCTCTTTGTTTCATGTGTTTTTTTCAAGATGGCTAGAGTAGTGAGTTCTTTTTTTTTTTTATGTCACTAAGCTTTAAAGACAAATTTGTTAGCAAACAAATGAACAACAGATTAAATTTGCATTTTTAAGCATGTCCTTAAGAAATCCCTTTCTTGTGTAAATATTGTCATTCCAGCAAAGGTACAGCTGTTGCTTATGCAGGGTGGAAGTTGCATAGCAGCAGGGCTCTACACAATGAGCTATCAAGTTGCAAAACAGATGGAAGAGAGTTTGCAAGTAGTTTTGAGTAAGAAATAAACTTGCTCCAATTCCATCAGAAGCTTTTTACAAAAAATGCCCTGAACATTTGTGACAATGTACTTGTGTCTTGCCTGTGGCACCAAGACCAACTAGCACATCACAAACTGTGTCCCCACTGCTAAACTCTCTTATTCTCTAAAATAGGATGGTCATAAGTAGACCACTTACTGGGAATGGTCTGTGGTCCATCCTATCTCCTGACCTATGTCCAAGAACTGGTGGGGAATGTGTTAGTTAACCCAAACCAAAACCACACTGGGCAGGATTTTTTTAAATGTTATGGCACAGACGACCGAGTTCCAAAGCTCAAGAACATTCCTTGTGCTTCATAGTTTTTTATATAGCTGTAATGTATTTCTCCACTTTCATTTATGTCAGTTCATAAGCCAGATCACCTTCTGTGATTTGTACATGGTACAGCAGTATTTGATATACAAATTAATCAGTGCAACCACATCATCAGATAAACTGCCTTTACCTGAAATACTCCGCTGTTAAACAGTAAGTCCTTCAAGTATGAACATGTGTTTAACAATGTAATTATTCATGCCAATCAAATTTCCAAGAAAATCAATTGCAGAACTCTGACTGAGCTTAGCAGGATTTTTTTCTCAGACAAAACCTGCAGGTAAGTACGGGAAAATTGCCAGACCTCTTCCCAGCACACAGTATATGTGTAAGTCTGCAAGTGGATGCCAGAACATGAGTAATGTACATCCACCACACTTCTTGCGTATCTATAAATGTTTTGATCTCCTATGACTAACAAAAAGGAGTTGCAAGATAATTTTTCCCATTCCTCTGATTGGACTAAGGAATAATTCCTTATTCTACTGCAGAACAAAAGAGTACCTCTTATTCAAAGCACATAAATAATTCATCTAGATAAATCAGTCTGTTCAACAATATATGAGCAGTGGAAAGCTGCCAAGTAATTTTAGTCACATAGATAGTCCTTTACACTGTACATCATATGCACTTATTATAGTAAAGACTCCAAGTGATAAAAAATTCTCGGTGGGACTTGGCCAGTATTTTATACAGTGTTTTGTTTGAGCAAAGAAAAGGTAAGAGAGGCAGGGACATATGAAATAGATAGAGGTATGCCTTCATGATTGCCTTTACCATTTAGTAGCTTTTCCCAATACCCATTAAGGCTGCTGAGGGAATAAATATTTTTAAAACACTATGTCCCCTAGTTGTACCAGAGGCAGCAGTGCTCTGAGTACCACAGGACAAAGTATCCTGTACAACCACAACACACTCTCTTTCCAAGAGTACCACAATGTCAAGCCAAGCTGGGTCACTCTGAGTCTGCAACAGACACTGTCTCAGTGACACCCACTGTCTGAAGCTGAAGCACTAGGGTTAGAAGAAATGAGCTTCTCTCAGAACTGGCCGAGTCTCACCAATGTAACTACAGCGGCGTCAGTAGAGTTGTTGTTAATTTATATTGGTCTGCCATCAGAAACACACCCTGTGAAGTGCCTGGGCTGCATCCAGGCAACTTCTGGCTAAGTTTCCCTGGCAGGAAGAAAGTTGAAGGTGGTATTACAGATTGTTCCTTTCCTCAGCACAGGGCTGAGTTGTCTGTGTCCCCCGAGGGCAGAGAAACCACAGTGTGCTCTGAAATTTTGCACGGGTTTTCCACTGCCAGCACAGCCATCTGGCAGCCAGGGCATGATGGCCAGAGCATGGCAACAGTGGAGATAAAGTGAACATGCTTCTATTTCTTAGCTTTCCGTAGTCTAGGGTACAGATGGGAGATGCTGGAAGTCCTTAACAATGGGAGAAAGCTCCCACGTGCACAAAACTCTTCAGCAACCCAAGTTGCTAGATTTATGGACATTTCTCACTGCACTATATTTGCTGCAGGCTTACAGAAGGTGCATTGTATCTCTGCTCTTGAGTTTGAAATTCTTCATGTTTAAAACAGTAGACACTGCATCTACAAGACAGGGATGTGTTCTGATGCAGCCTCAATACCTGATTCTAATCAGACATAGAATCACTGTTAATGCAACATTATGTTTCTCTTGCTTTGATTTTCAGATGAAATTTGAAGCTTGTGTTACAGTAAAGGTAATGATGTAATGCACTCTCATGGTGCTCTGAACATGAGGAAAACTGAACTTCAGTGAAATTAATCCCAGAAGGGAAAATGCTCTACTAGAGGAATGGTTTGGTTTTGCCAATATAGCTGTAACTGTAGGTAGGACTTAGGGCAGCAAAGCCTTGAATCAAAGACCAAGACTTTTCAAGCCCCAAGCAACAGAGTTATGTGGGAAGAGTCTGTGGAGTAGCTTTTGCTTTCAGTACATACTGAATTTCAGAATCAAAAAGGGAAAAAATGTCGACTTTGTAAAAAAGATGTATTTATCAATGTAATAACTTCAACTGAAGTTATAAAGGAAAAAAAAACAATTTTTTGTTCAAATTTTACTGTGGGTTGCTCAACAAATACTTGAAATGGCTCATGTTTGGTGTTTTTTTTTTATTTCAGCAAAGGATAAAATTTTATTATTTTTTTTTTTTCCAATGGCCATTTTGGTGTTACAATCAATTTCGTATTAAAATATGCTATGTCTATCTGTTTCTGAGGGATAAGAGAAAAGATAAAAGGGCTGGGAGACCAGCCAGCATTCTGTAACATAAAACTCAAATTATGTACAAATGCCAATTATGTACAAAGTTGACTTCCAGTAAGTACTGATGCAAATTTTATTTAACCTATCGTATTTTATAGTGCTTCTTTATAAAAGTAAGTTGCCTGCTGTAGTACTGTAATGGGAATAGTATTTACTTGTTGCTGCAGAAAGGAGTGAAATAATGGTTAAAGTGTCAAGCCATTCAGCATCAGAAAAGAAGGACATCAAAGAGAATTCAAAGCTTTTGATTCACAGTTCTGGAATTGAAAGAGGAAGGCATGCAGAAGAGGAAACACAGACAGCCCTAAAGTGCAAAGCTAGTGATAAGAGTAACATCAACAGCTGCTAGTGAGGAATTTGCATTCAGCAAAGCAGGCTATAGATGTAAGAAGGCTTAAAAACCTACACTAATACCAAGACACAGAAAATACAGGGGAACAACCTAACCACATGATCTCCAGGGGCATTCACTTGGAAGAAAAATACTTTGTCAAGGTTTCCTGAAAACAGCTAAGTGGTCCATAGCTTGTCCCTCTCCTCCTCCCACCTCTACATTATTGGTAGCCACAAGCCAGTTTAGCAGACTCCCTTCATATGATTCTACCCTTTGGCATCGAAATATATAGTTCACTAGAGTATCCTGATGGGGGGAAAGAATGAGAAGTAGCATGGGGAACTGGGGTTGTTTAGTCTGGAGAAAAGGAGGCTGGGAGGAGATCTTATTGCTCCCTGTGACTACCTGAAAGGCTGTAGCAAGGTGGGGGTTGGTCTCTTCTCCCTAGCAACAAGCAGCAGCACTTGGAGGAAATGGTCTCAAGTTTTACCAGGGGAGCTTTAGATTAGATATTGGAAGAAACTTCTTCACCAAAAGGGTTATTTAACACTGGAATAGGCTGCCTAAGGAGGTGGTTGAATCACCATCCCTGGAGGTGGTTAAAAGATATGTAGATGTGGTGCTTAGGAACATGGTTTAGCACTTGACTTGGTAGAGCTAGGTTACGGTTGGACTTGATGATCTTAAAGGTTTTTTCCAGCCAGAACAATTCTGAGATTCTATGATTCTGTGATCAAAGACCTGGCAGAATATAATGCAATGTTATGGTAGAATATTACCTAAATGACAATAAGCTTCCTAAGTAAAGTTATTGTTCTGCGTATCAGTTGGACATGTATAAGTACAATGGCTGTAGTAACAATGAGGATAAATTGAACAGACATAGGTGAAAAAAAGTGTTAAAACCAGAAAAAAAGCCCCAAACCTGCAGGATTCTCCTCGTGGTGCCTGATTCAGAGGATACTTCCTGAAGAATTATTTTCTTATCTTAAAAGTACTGAGAGATGCAACTATTAGAAGTTGGGCTAAAGAAAATGAAATTGCAATCAAATGAAAATGAGAACTAATGACTGTGGCACTGAATTTGTTGTTTGCAACTGTCTGGAGATGACACAAATCTCAGACAAAAGGTTCCATAAAGCACAAGGAGAGTTTGCCTTGCAAGGGCTCCTGGATGAAGATTATATGACTTTTCTTCTTCATTAAGTAATTTTAATTTAGATGAGTGATCTAAGAAAGAAAATGTCACTGAGGAGAATAAATAATGGGTGAGTAATGGTGTGATATGAGACAAAAGTGTACAGAAAATTGGGGGGGCGCACTGCAGAATTATATGGAAACATATAGCAAAAATAAAAAATAATATCTGAAACTTTGCTGAAAAGAATTTGAATACAAAAAGGGAAGATGAAATGTAGGGATACATAGAGTAAGGTTACAAAAACATGTAATTTTCCTATGGTAAATTTACCAGTGAACATCCTGATCTAACAATAGTACTGTGGTTCATGGTAAATTTACCACAGGAAGACTACATTTTTGGTGACCACAGCCCAAAGCTATCAATCTAAGAATAAGGGCAGTGTAAGCGTTTTAGGAGAATTCTGTGTGCAACTTTAAAAAACTGAGATGAATGTAAAGATAAGAAGGCATTTGTAAGAAGAGAGAGCTGGGAAGCCACAGAACAATTGGCCAGAAATTGCTTTCAGCAGAATGTTCAAATTACTAGGAAATATCCTGTGATTATTTAGAAAATGTAATTAACATTTTGATTGAATTGTTAAAACAGGACAAATTTCATAGCCCTCTTCAAAGCAATTATTGTTTCCCCAGATAAGAAGTTACTGGATATAGTATGTTTGAATGTAAATGAGTCTGTTTAATACCATGTAGTAAAACACAGAATACTGGAAAATTGCTAACAAGATCAAGTTCATTTCATGGCACAAAAAGCTTGTTAGGCAGGTGGTGGATAGAGGAAGCATAAAAAAATCCAATTATTTGTCCCCTCCTGGTTTGAGCAGTACACGCAATTTTAATCACACTGAATGACATCAATAGCACCATTTATATTAGCACAACCTGCTATAATGGACCCAGAATTCAATCCAAAGAATCCAAAGTCCCAGAGAATAAGGAGAAACAGTATGGAATAATGCCATCAAAATCAATCCAGGAAGTTATATCACACCTCGTATATTCTCTACCAGCCACATTCAGGAAAGTTAAAATAATTTTTGGATGTGGACATCTCACATACACTCCAACCAGGGATTCACCACAAGAATGCTTCTATTTGTCCCATAATGAGGTGATGAAATACAAAACACCTGTATAACCCACAGCTAGAACCAAATTAGGAGGACACCAAGCACTTCATGGATCAGGATGAAATTCAAAATTATTTAGATAAATAGTAAGAATTTACTTAAATCAATAAAATACCACTGTATACAGAACTGTGAAAAATTAAAGCTGTTTGCACAAATTGAAGAGTAGTAGATTAGACTAGACAATTCCAGAGTAGGAGTTTAAATTGTGGTGTTGATATGAAACAAACAAACATCCTTCTGGGACATATTAACAGAAGTGTGATATGTGTGGGCTACAGGAAGTACCAATGTCATTTTCAATGTCAGGAGAGAAGGCTTGGATGGATTATTATGTCATTTGGGTTGCCACAGTTGTAGAAAAGCTGTAGACAAACTGGAAGGAGGCCAAAAGCAAGCGCCAAGTATGATAAGCGGGTTGACAAACTTGACCATGAAGAGGGGTTGAAATGGTTTATTTAGTCTAGAAAATGGAATATTGGTGGGAGACAGAACAGACTGTAAATGTATAAAATGCCAGGAAGAATAGTAAGAAATTTCTTATGCAAATGCTAAGAGTTGTGCAAGGACACTAAAGGACTGAAATTGTAGGTGCAGGATGTGAAATTTGGACTTAGCAAGACTTTAATAAAATCGAAGAATATTAATTGTCACTAGAACACAAATACAGAAATAGTAAGATACTGCATGTTAATAATTTTTAATGTCAAAACTGACTTGGAGAAGGATGTTTATAAGTAGATGTTTATTGTGGTAGTACTAGAAGTATATATTAGACTTCTAGATTCTCTTAGCCCTGAATATAACTAGAGATTTCTCTGATGTTAGTAACCAAAAAATGTAACTGAGAGGTATGCTAGAGTTAAGATACTGACATTTGGTATAGAGACTGGAGAATAAAAACAACTATTAGGACCTCGGTATGCCTGGACATGAAGATCAACACTTTTTTTTTTCTTTTTTTGTAATTAGATATTCAGACAATTACGAATTAGTAACAATTTTAACATGGTTAATGAGGATGGTATAAAATGTCATAGAAAATTGGATTGCATGATCATGAGTAAATTCTAAATGAAAGAGGTGAGTAAACAAAATACATACAAAAGAAATCCCTGATTTCAGAGGGACATATTTTGGTGAGTTAAGGGTATTCTCAGCTGCACTGAGAAGCATTGGGACCAGTGGGTTCCAGGGAATGGGGATGTATTCTATCAATGGTGCATAATGTAGCAGAGATCTGTATCCCAGGAGCGGAAAAGAGAAGTATGTAACCTGCAAAATAATAGGCAAAAGAACAGAGAAGCAAAAGAAATTGTATCTCAAAATCAGGAAGTGAAGAGTAATAATTAAATGTTGAATAGAAGCTAGAAGGAAATTACTTTCAGGGATAAGGCTTGAAATCAATCTTGCTTAGATATTTCATGATACTTGGCAAACTTGGCAAAAACACAGGGGCCCTCTGACGAAATCTGCAAATAACAAAAAACTGGAAAACATTAACAGAAAAGAATGGGGATATAGTACAGGGGATGCTGGATCACCTTCAAGTCTACAGAAACACAAATGGGATAAAATTGAATAGGATAAAACATGTAAGTAATGCACTTGGGTGTTAATAACAGAAGGTTCTTCCAGAAACTAGAAAGCCTGTGTTTGGAAACTACTATGGAGGAGAAGTACTGAAGTGTAAAAGGTTATTCCAGAGTGAGTAGGAGCTTCTAATGAGACACAGCTGTGAATAAGGCAAATGCTGTTCTGTGACATACCAAAAGAAGTATTTCTAATACAGATGGGGAAGAACTAGTGTCACTGTAAAAAGACCTGGCAAAAATGCCTGTACACAATTTTAATCACCCCTCTCCAAGGATACACATCTGAAACACAAAAGGAAAAGCGTTAGTATGTTTATGAGGTAAACAGAAAGCATATTTTAAATTAAAACTTAAAAAGACCTTGACTGATTAGAGTGGTAAGAGAACTTCTCAGAAGAGATGTAGTGGTTTTCTATGAACACATCTGAAAAACAAATACCAGGTAGTGAAGAGAAGTATTTAATCTAAATAAGAATGCTGGCACAGAAACAAAGGGACACAAATCAGCCATGAGTATGAATAGAAATTAAAGATATTAATCATTAAAGCAAACAAGTCCTTGAACTGCCTTCCTTTGGGAGTAATGAGGACAAAAAAACTAATTGTTTATAATGGACACAGTAAGTTTATGAAAGGGATGATCTAACATAGCTGCAAGGGAGATTGCAGGGATTGAATTCAGTGATCTAGAAAGAGCTTTCCAGCCATGTGTTTCTAGGTTGTTATAAAAAATAAATAATTCTTTTTTTCTATTTCTACCAAGTTAGGATATAAAATGTTTGGTTTCATTTGCAGGTTAGAAAACAAAGTCAACTTTCTACTAAGACACTAAAGCACTGGAGCAAACTAGCTAAGAAAGTTTTCAAGAACCACTTGACCAAATATTTGAAATGGCTTTTCTAGGGGTGTACTTGGTCAGATTTACAGAATTGGGTTGGTCTTTTGAGGTCCTTTCCAATCCTAAATTTCTATGAGAAAATACAGTCTTGTATCTTTCTGAAATTTGGCTTAGCAAAACAAAATTCCCAGATTAATTCAGGGAAAGCTCTTGAGCAATTTACACTTTGTAACTTTTGGTTGTACTTGCAGTGGCACATTATTTATTATTTTTCCCATGTTCAAAGTTTTTTAGGAAATTCATAAAGCAAACCCAGTTCCCAGCAGGAGATTGGAAGCTTTTGGCTTTCATACCTGGGGAGTCTGTTATACACAAAACAAAATACCATGAATGTATTTGGCCTTCTCTAGCAGAGAAAATGCATTTTGGTGTGAACTTCATTGTAAAATTATTTTATTCTCTGGACAGAGTGGCAACAGGATTCTGTGTTCCATCATTCTGGACCACTACCAGGGACCATCCATAATAAACTATGATGATGAGAATGGCAAAACATGCATGCACATTGCTGCTGCTGCTGGCTACAGTGATATTATCAGTGAGCTGGCTAAATTCCCAGAGTGCAACCTGCAGGCCCTCGATGTGGATGACAGGTAACCATGGAAACTCTGAAACTGAAATTGCTGCTTCCTTTCTATTAAACTGAGACTACCTCTGTTTATTCCATAATCGTGTTTCCTGTTTCATGGGCCATAGCCTCGCTAATAAACTGCGCTTAGAGAGAACTGTGCTTGCTCAGAAACACTGCAAAGCAAAAAAGTCCAGCTCAGATTTATCATATCTAGTGTAATAACTGCGCCTTAGAAATGTTATTTAACTTTGTGTTTTTGATAGGAAATGATAAGATTATGTGTGAAAAGACTTTTTCACCACTTGATTTAACTTATTTCAGTCAAACAGGAACATTCCTATCAAAAGAATAGAACAGGAACCTACAACTTGAAGCTGGGATTCTACTCCTATTTGTATATAAGAAATGACAGTGTTCCATTGTTGCATTTAAGATGCTAACACAGTATTCCTATAGTACCAGGAAAAGGCTTATGATTCCTTCCCAGATGAAATCCCTGTATCATAAATGCAGAAGAGTCATCTTTCCTCTTTTAACCCCAGTCCTACCTCCCTTGGAAATTTGCTCATAAGTTTATTTCATGTAAACAGAACGAGCTGACTGTTCACATTGATTATCCTGCCTAGTGGAGCAGAAGCCAAGGTTTTCTTGGCGTAGGCCTTCAGATACTTAAAATAATAGCATTCTTCATGGAAAAGTGCAATAAAATGGAACAGAAATAAAACCAACAGTGTTCTGGAGAAGTTTTTAAATGTCAGTAAAATGTAGTTGACTGGCTGTGTTTCTATGGAAAGAAAGGTGAAGGAAGGAGTTTCACTACACTTAAGAGCTCAATAAGATATGACCTCCTATTATACATTCTCAGATATTTCTGTAGAAGGTATTGCAATTGAAGAGTGGAAAATATAAGCTGTTCGCTATAAATGCACAGTACATTTCCATTCTATTGTGTTTTTGACTGCATCCATCTGAAATCACAGAGATTGCAAAGAAACAGGCAGAAAAAAATAGTCAATTTTATTTTTATTGCACGGTTTTCTCATGGTGTTTCCTGTGCTTTCAGATTTTTCACAAGAGCAAAATATTACAATTTGGAAACTGGACAAGCTTTTAAAGCCAAGATGCAGGTCTTCTGCCAAGCAGAATATCAGCTGGATTTTTCTACACAGATTCAAGAGAATTATATCTGCTTCAGTCTGTGTTGATGTAAGAACACAGAAACTAGCAAAGGGCCAGTGACAGTCTGGTAGATGTGTACAGTCGTCATTGATCTGGGGGAGGCTTCTCCTCCTAGTACCCTAATGGAGGGCCCTGAGCTGACCATTGCTAGTTTTGCTTGATGTAAAGATGAGAAGAGCTTGTCCCTGTGCAGTGGACATTGCAAAGATTTTTTTCAGATTCTGCTCTGGAAACTTTAGGCAGTCCTCCCACTCTGCAACTCCAGCAGCAGCAGAGATGCTACTATATAGCATGTATGGGCATTCTGCACCCCGTATCAACCTCTCTACAGCTAAACTGAGGCATGTAGATAGATGTGGCCAGTCTATGGCCTTATCACCAACACTGGCAGCTGAATCAATGTGGAATAAATTGCTGGAGAATCCCTTAAAATGGATGTCATTAATCTGGATTAGTAGCATATGAGCACACCTCATTATGTCATTAATAGTTCTGATAGTAAATTTATTAATCTATTTTAATGATACTCCCCCTTTTCTGTAGGACACCTTTGCACTGGGCTGCAGCAGCAGGGAAAGCTGACTGTGTGCAAACACTGCTAGAACTGGGGATAGAGAGCAACCCTCGAGACATCAATGAGAACACTCCTCTGACATATGCAATGTACTGTGGGCACACAGGGTGCATCAAGCTGCTGTCCCAGGAGAACAGGTAAATCTCACATATTGCCACTGAGTAGAAAAGAAATGTATTGCTTTTTGTGTGCCAGAAAAGGGTTTGGGCTCTAGGTGATGAGTGCTTGGTTCATATGCAGTACTCAGTTCAAGTTTCCACTAAAATAGCAGCGTTTGAATTAGTCATCTACTGAAGAGTCATCACTATGGTAACAGTGCTAGTCTGCTGATCAGCAGAGGGCTCTGAACCAAGATATCAGCATAGCTGTCTAAGTCACCTTAATGCACAAAATTTATCTTACATAATAACTTCAGCCCTCCATGCCTTCCACTTTTTTTTAAATCTCTGTGCACTAGTTGTGTGTTCATGTAATCAAACAGAGGGATAGACTGAACACAAAATCACCTTTGTCAGATAGATAATAGCATAAGTTTCAAGTTTTCATCTTCAAGGTAAGGGTTTGGAAATGTTTTCCTAGCCTTCTTTAGTTCTCTATCTTGATTGTCTTTTCATATTCTGAGTTTTTTTTCTGTTGAAAAGTGTAATACTTTTACCATTGCTTGTAATCTTTCTTTGTATTTCTCTTGTTTCAGCAGCTGTCATTTAATTCATTTCAGTTCTTCAACTTTGGTAAATGAACATGCACTTACAAAGACATTTATTATCACATTTCTTTCTGTTTTCCCCTCCTTTCCATCCAGCAGTTAGTATTATTTCCTCTGTTACGAATTGTGAGACCTGGGAACATCACCTCTTTTTCTTCTCCTGTACTCTGTCTATGGGAGGAGGTCTGAAATGTTGATTAGTCAAAATCTCATCTGAAAAACAATATAGCAACACCACTGCAGACAATTATTTTGAGAGATCTTGTAAAACTGGGCCTCTTTAGTACAGGCAAGACAAGGAAAAGTGGAAGGGGAGAGGAGAGGAGGGGAGGAGAGAAACAGGAGGAGGAGAGGGATGGAAAAGGAAAGGGAAAGGGAAAAGAAAGGAGAAAGAAAAGAAAAGAAAAGAAAAGAAAAGAAAAGAAAAGAAAAGAAAAGAAAAGAAAAGAAAAGAAAAGAAAAGAAAAGAAAAGAAAAGAAAAGAAAAGAAAAGAAAAGAAAAGAAAAGAAAAGAAAAGAAAAGAAAAGAAAAGAAAAGAAAAGAAAAGAAAAGAAAAGAAAAGAAAAGAAAAGAAAAGAAAAGAAAAGAAAAGAAAGAAAGAAAAGAAAAGAAAAGAAAAGAAAGAAAGAAAAGAAAAGAAAAGAAAAGAAAGAAAGAAAAGAAAAGAAAAGAAAAGAAAGAAAGAAAAGAAAAGAAAAGAAAAGAAAAGAAAAGAAAAGAAAAGAAAAGAAAAGAAAAGAAAAGAAAAGAAAAGAAAAGAAAAGAAAAGAAAAGAAAAGAAAAGAAAAGAAAAGAAAAGAAAAGAAAAGAAAAGAAAAGAAAAGAAAAGAAAAGAAAAGAAAAGAAAAGAAAAGAAAAGAAAAGAAAAGAAAAGAAAAGAAAAGAAAAGAAAAGAAAAGAAAAGAGAAAGGGAAAGGGAAAGGGAAAGGGAAAGGGAAAGGGAAAGGGAAAAGGAAAGCGAAAGGGAAGGCACTGTGCTGTAGTTACAGTCTTAGCAATGACTGTGCTATTGGAAATACTATTTTCCAAATATGACCTAATACAAAGACCACTTGGCTTTAAAGATCCCAACATGTTAAAGTCATTGTTGGCTCTTGCCTCACCATTAAGAATAATTATTCTAGAGCTGGTAGATGCTTATGCAAGAAAAGTTTGCTTGTTTTTTCTTTTCCTGATAGCTGCACTGAGCACACATTAGGATGAGTACAAGGCAATGAACCCTGTAATAAAGAGTGAAATAACACTGTCTCATTTGCAGTCTTTGTTCATTACAAGTTAGGAGTCCTAATTTTCTGTCTTCTTGAACCACCACTGTAAATGTGTCTGAATGGTATATACCCAATTTCATGGGCTAACACAGGAAGTATTTTTTTCATTATTTAGCAATAATGACTTCACACTTTGATTTCTACTCTTAGTAGATCTGAGCTAGTTCATCAGTTTCCCTCCCAGGACAACAGACTTCTAAAGAAAGAAGGACGATTCAGTATGCTGAACCACATTTTCTCCTGCAAAAAAAAGAAAGATAATCAGAAAAACAGTCAGAAGGAAAGAAGCAGAGAACGATATCCTAGAGAAGAGACCTCAGAAGTAGATGATATCATCACCACTTTTGATTGCATTATGGACATAAACTGCAAAGACATTCCAGATAAGTGTGTGACCACCACTGACTTCAAAAGAAGGAGCATGGACACAAAGTACCTCATACCAGAAAAGAAGCAAACAGAGTGTCAGGGACTTCTGGCCGTCAGAACCCAGAGCCTCCCCCCAATCACTGCGGGCAATTCCTTCCTAACTGCTTCCCAGAGCACAAAATCAAGCTTCTCCTCCAGCACTAGTGCCCACCATTTTGCATACAAGTCTCAAAAGAGTAGGAGTGAACACAACTTGCTGGACCACAGAAACAGCTGCCAGACTTTGTTGAATGATCCCTGGAACACAGACTCTAACCAGCTACTCTCCTACAAAGTCTGTACTCTGACCCCTTCAGACAAGCTGATAAATGGCTTAAACTCTGATAGATCTCACCATGTGCTTTTGTGCCCTCCCCGCCTTCCCTCACTTCCCAGTTCTCCATCAGGTAATTTCTTCCTTCTCTATTTCCCAAATCCTATTATTTCTACTGATGTGGCAAGCTGAGTGAGATAATAGGTAAGTCTGACATGTGACATTTCTATTTCTTAATATCTTTTTCAGTTTCTTCTCCCTGTATGTAATAGTAATTGCAGGTAGCATATGGACAGGACATCAGCTGACAGCTGAAGCAAGGTGCTTAGGTGGGGAAAATAAGAGATTTAAGGTCTGAAAAAAGCAAAAATGCAGGTAGTTAGGAAGCAAGAAAGGTATCTGAGCACAGTAAGTGCCTCCAGATTCTATATATGCTTTGTGAATTGCACATTAACACCCACTGCCATGCCTGATGCTTTTTGTCTGCATTTAGTCCTGGAATTAGATGTGCAAGGGAAGAGTAGGGCACTCAAAACTAACTTTGCTTGAGAGCTGCTTCTGGACCTAAGCCCACATGTGCCCTGCTGGACAGCTCTGCACCATGCCACTTTCCCTTATAGGCATATTGTGAGTCCAGGCTGTATCACAGAATCACAGAATTACCTTGATTGGAAAATACATTCAAGATCATCAAGTCTAACCATTAACCTAACATGGACAAGTTAACTGAACCGTGATCCTAAGTACTACAGCTATATGACTCTTAAATACCTCCAGAGATGGTAACTCCACCACTGCCCCAGGGAGTGAAGAGATTCTTCCTAACATCCAATCTAAACCTCCCATGGCACAGCGTAAGGCCATTACCTCTGTCCTATCGCTTGTAACTTCATTGATTAGACTGATCCCCACCTCTTTACAACCTTCTTTACATTAGTTGTAGAGACTGATAAGGTCTCCCCTCATCCTCCTTTGCTAATCCTCCCACCCTGAGTGCCAGCTCTTCGGTGTAATGTGCTGTTCTTATCGTTTCTCCAAAGCTGAATTCAAATTGTTAATTTTAAAGAGATGGATTACATGCTTCTGTGTTGTGGTTTGGAAACTGTACTGCAACAGTAATGAAGCAGAGCATTAGAATTCTGAAGTAAACTCAAAACCAGAGTTTGGCAGGATTTGGGATCTAGTATTTTCTTTGACTTACATCCATGTTTAAATGAATCTGGCTGGCTGGCCTGCATGCTGGAGTTTTCTTCTACATATCAGTGTCTCCAACTTCATCTCCCTAGGGATTAGTCTCATGCCAAAATTAAACACATCTAGCATGCCTTCCAACGCTGTAATACCCAACTGAAAGCTAAGCAAGCAAGAGCAATCCCCAAAGTTACCAGTACACCATTACAAGGAGTAAACATTACATAACAAGTTAATCTACCCTCACCCCAACAGACATGAGCTGTTGTATTTCCAGTGCAAGAGCAGTGAACAGAAACCCTGTCTGAAGAGAACCTTCAATTAGGTCAGGTCACTGTCTGAGTTTGCATGATATTGCTTAGGAGTACTGACTCATTAGCAAAAGGGATTCACTTACATCTGTAATAATGAAGTAGAGATGGCAATTTCAGAAGGACAAGTCATTCTACATGGTGCAAATAAAGGCTGGAAATCATTTTTCAGGGATGGATGGAGATGGAGATTTTTAAAAGTTCCTCCTCCTGAACATGAGCCCTAGTCTTTAGGTGTCACTCAGCTATTCACTCAACCATGTAAACACCAAACTCCCCATCACTAGCAAGGATTCTTCCAGCACAAACTCTGCAAGGCTTAGTTCTCATGTGGAAGTCAAGAAAACCTATGGGCCTTTTTACAACCAAAATGTAATAGGTAGAGTGAGGATGAGATATTTGAGATCATTCATGTTGATAGTAGGAGGAGGAATGATCTCAAACTGGATAAAACAAGCCTGAGCACAACTATGGTGAATTTTCTTGGTGAAATTAGCTGGACTATGAATACATTTGATGTGGAAGTAACTACCATGTTCATGTTATTTGAATGTGCTTATACATTTTTCTTAAGACTGTGGAATACTGGATGGTTAAATAATTGTTTGCTCTGGACAGGACAGGTAGACAGGTGGTTTTCTGTAAACATCCTATGATAAAAAGCTGCAGTCAACTCAGTGCTCCATGTTCTACACAGGGACTCAGTATAGGTCCAGCAGTCTACATGCATAAATGAGGGCAAAACCGTATAAATTACGGGAAATCTTCTAACTGTTACAATGGGAGCTGTCTTTGCATGTCCAAAGTAAGACTAAGTAATTTTACTTCTGGCAGTTTATTATCTTTCTCAGGAAAAAACAAAACACAACAAAAAAACCCCCACAAAAATCCCCCACCTGGTTCTTTGTGTACCATCTCCCTTTAACAAAACTTTCCAATAATAAAAAGATTCCTCAAAAAGGACTTGCACTGAAGCATGTGAATTAAAAGCTTGTAAGGAGGCAGAGAGTGTCTGACAGAAAATGCATTGCACAATCCAGATACTGTCTAACATTTCCTCATGATAAAAAGATCTGCTTGTCCCTCTTCACACCTATATGTGTGGTATAAATCTGTCTGGCCCTGTATTTAAAGCCACCTGACTTGCTGTGAATTAGAACTGCATTTACTGTATGAGCTTCAGGGGTTCCAGGTCACAGTCCACTGTGCCTGCAGGACTTAAAAGGATCAGAAGCAAAGTAAGTCTGGCTTCAGCCCAGCCAGCAGTACTGTGCAGGCAGCTCTCTCAGAGAAAAGCTATTTCCTGGTTGTTTTTTTCTGCAGGAGGCCTAGCTGACAGAAAAAACCAACATCTGGAGATTGAAGGACACTGAAGTGTTAACACTCCATTTCTCAAGTCATGATTGTGGAGGCTACTTGTAATATCCTAATCACTAAATATCCAGGGCAGGATTGTGGGTATCAATAAACTAAGGAAACTCAGTCTGAAAATTATTTTCCTAGCTAACACAAAGTGTTGATTGTCTTGCATGACTATGAGTTTTATTAAAGACAGAGCTACTTTTTGTGCTTACTGCTACTAAGGCAGCTGGCACATAGATGGGGATTTTTTGAGGTTTTTTTGTTCTGTGTTCTGTGCTCCTGGAAATGAAAGATGAAGCAATTTAGTAGCTGACCCTTAGCACTTACACAAAGGGGGGAGATTGCTGTGGGTAGCAGTGAGACTCACTTTACTATCATGCCACTGGTTTCGCTCGAGTTAACTACTTTGTCTTGCCCTCCACTGGGGAGAGCAAAGGTAGACTAAAAAACCTACAAAAAACTACTGTCAATATTGCAAGAATGCTTGCCAGCAACACTACTGAGCTGGCACCCACAATCTGAAGCATTTTGTATTTATGTCTGAGCACTGCTCGGCAATAACAAGAACATCTCTGTATCATCAACACTATTTCCAGCATAAATCCAAAACATTGCCCCACACTACCTACTATGAAGAAAATTAAGCCTCCTTCAGCCAAAACCAGCACATTTTCCACCCCTTGTTCCATACCATTTATGTTATGCTAAGGTCCCATACTATTCAATACATCATCATATATCCCCACCACCCTTCCCATCCTTTGATATAATACACAGATATAATTCCCTTGGTCTGTGGAATACCCCAGTAAAATGTCTGTAAAATGTCCACAAAATATCCACTGAGTTAATTTAGGCAATAACCTTAGGTGATGTTGTTGCATGGAATTACTGGGCACCAAAGTCAGGTGAGGTCAGTGCTGCACTTGCAGTGCTTCTTTTAAGGCTTGTCCTCCATGGGTTTGGGGGGTTCCTGCTATAGTAGTTCCTTCAATGTGCAATTCAAGTCATGGGTTAAAATGATTGATAGATATTTCCATTAAAATCTTCACCCCTGGTCCCTTTCGACCAGACCACAGGGTTTAACATTGCAATGAACTCCTTCCCTTGCCCCTGCTCTGGCTTGGACTTACCCATGGACTGCAGTCCCGTAGCGGTGTACCTGCTCTAAGTGAAGCCTTATCTATGAACCACAGTCTCTTCAGGGGTATACTGGTTGCTGCACAGACTTAACACACAGCCCCAGTCACTTTGAGGTGCACCTGTTGCAGCATGCTCTTCTCCATGAGCCACAGTGCCTTCAGAGACATACCTGCTCCAGTGTGGCCTTACCCACAGCCACAAACCCTTCAGGAGTAAACCTGCTCCAGCACGGCCTTACCTAAGGCTGCTGTCACTCGGGGTGTACCTGCTCTGCTGTAGGGTTATCCATGCTGCCACGCTTTGAGATGCTCCAGCATGACCCCACTCACAGCCACTGATGCTTCAAGACCCATTTCTACAAATGTAGTATCCAATTACCCTTACATGGACCTAGCTACTGGACCATGGACTACTAAGACCAATTACTGTATTATATGATGCTTCAAGGTATACCTTTTAAGGCCACAGTCCCTTCAGAGGTACACCTGCTGCAGCATGGACATAACCATGGCCACAGATGCATCAAGATGTACCTGGTCTGGCATGGGCTTACCTATGGCCACAAACACTTTGGGATGTTCTACATGGGCTCATCGAGAGGTCACGGTCTCTTCAACTCACTTTCACCCCAGAGTTCCAGCCCATCGTGTACAGCAGTGCAGAAACAGCAGTGATGCCCTGCCCATCTGCCAGCCCAGGCGCATGGCCATTGGTGTTATCAAAATGTCTCCAGGTGCAGCAGAGTAAGATGCTAAGAAGTACAGCAGTATAGTAAGAATAGAATTATAGAATCATTATGTTTAGAGGAGACCTTCAAGATCATTGAGTCCAACCGTAATCCAACTACCACAACCACTGAACTATATTGTGAAGTGCCACATCTGAACACTTCTTGAACACCTTCACGGATGGCAACTCCACCACCTCCCTTGGCAGCCCATTCCCAACCTAAACCTCCCCTGGCACAACTTAAACCCATTTCCTCTCATCTTATTGCTAGTTACTTGGAATAAGAGATCAACACTGGCCTCTCTACAACCTCCCTTCAGGTAATTGTAGCAAGCAGTAAGATCTCCCCTGAGCCTTCTCTTCTTCAGACTAAACAACCCAGATCCCTCAGCCTCTCCTCATATGACATGCCCTCCAAGCACCTCACCATCCCCATTGCTCTTCTCTGGGCAAGCTCCTGGACCTCAATGCCTTGTACTGTGGCATGCAGAAGTGAACACACTACTCAAGCTGTGGCCTCACCAGTGCCAGTACAGGGTCATGATCACTTCCCTACTCCTGCTGGACATGCTGGTTTTGATACAGACTAGGATGCCATCAGCCTTCTTGGCCACTTGGGCACACTGCTGACTCATGTTCAGCCAGCCACCCACCAGTACTCCCAGATCCTTTTTCCACCAGGCTGCTTTCCAACCACTCTTCCCCTAAGCCTGTAGCATTGCTTGGGGTTATTGTGACCATAGTGCAGGACCCGGCCCTTGGTGCGGTTAAACCTCATTCCATTGACCTCAGCCCATCAATCTAACCTGTCCAGATGACTCTGCAGTGCCTTCCTACCCTCAAGCAGATCAACACTCTGTTCAATTTAGTGTTGTCTGCAAACTTACTGAGGGTGCACTCAATCCCCTCATCCAAATAATTGATAAAAATATTAAACAGAACTGGCGTCAGTACCAAGCCCTGGTGGACACCACCTGTGACCAGCCACCAGCTGGATTTAACTCCATTTATCACAACTCCTTGGGCCTGGCCATCCAGCCAGTTTTTAATCCACCGAAGAGTCCACCTGTCTTTGCCATGGGCTGCTAGTTTCTCAAGGAGAATGCACTGGGAGGCAGTGTCAAAGGCCCTACTAAAGTCTGGGCAGATAATGTCCAGAAACTTCCCCTTATCCAATAGGTGGGTCACCTGGTCACAGAAGGAGATCAGGTTGGTCAAGTAGGACCTGCTTTTCATGAATCCATGCTGGCTGGGCCTGATCTCACTGCTATCCTGCACTTGCCACGTGAGCTCACCCAAGATGAACTGCTGTGACCTTCCCCAGTACTGAGATCAGGCTGACAAGTCTTAATTCCCCAGATCTTCCTTTCAGCCCTTTTTGTAGATGGGTGTCATGTTGGCAAGCCTCCAATCATCTGGCACCTCCCCTGTTAACCAGGACTGCTGATAGGTGATGGAGAGCAGCTTGGCAAGCTCCTCTTCCAGCCCCCTCAGCACTCTTGGGTGAATCCCACCAGCCCCCTAGACTTGTGAGTGTCCAGGTGGCATAACAGGTTGTTCACTGCTTCCTCCTGGATTATAGAGAGTTGCTGTTGCTCTCCACCACTATCAGGAGTTTGAATATCCTGAGGATATCCTGAGGATATCTGACTATTAAAGACTGAGGCAAAGAAGGCATTCAGCACTTCAGCGTTTTCCTCATCCTTGAGAGCAGTGTTCCCCCCTGCATCCAACAAAAGGTTGACATTCTCCTTCACTATCTTTTTGTTGTTAACATTTGGAAAAGTCTTTTTTGTTTTCCCTCACAGCAGTGGCCAGGTTGAGTTCTAGGTGTGCTTTTGCCTTTTTGCATGACCTAGCCAGATCCCTGTACTCTTCTTGAGTTGCCTGCCCCCTCTTCCAAAGGCAGTAGACTCTCCTTTTTTTCCTGAGTCCTTGCAAGAGATCCCTGTTCAGCCAGGCTGGTTGTCTTCCCCGATAGCTCATTTTGTGATACATGGGGACAGCCTGCTCCTGCACCTCTAAGACTTTTTTCCAGCCTTCCTGGGCCCTTCAGGACTGTCTCCCATCCTTACTTCACCAAGAACTGAGAATTCTGTCCTTTCATGGTCAGTAAGCCCAAGACAGCCTCCGACCACCACATCACCCAGCAGTCCTTCCCTGTCTCTAAACCGTAGGTCTAGCCATGCACCTCCCCTGGTAGGTTCATTTACCAGCTGTGCCAGCAAGTTACCTTCCACACGCTCCAGGAACCTCATAGATTGCTGCATCTCTGTTGTGATGTATTTCAAGTAGATGTCTGGTAAATTGAAGTCCCCCATGAAAACAAGGGCCAGCAACTTGGAGACTTCTGCCAACCACATGTAGAATGCCTCATCTTGGCTGGGTGATCTGTAACACACTCCCAACAGAATGTCTGCCTTGTTGGCCTTCCTTACCTATAAGCACTGGACTGTACCATCACACTTTTCAAGTTCTATGCAGTCAAAACACTGCCTAACATACAGTGCCACTCCACCACCTCTCCTTCCCTGCCTATCCCTTCTGAAGAGCTTATAGCCATTCATTGCAGTACTCCAGTCATGGCAATCATCCCACCATGTTTCTGTGATGGCAATTATGTCATAGCTGTCCTGGTGCACAGTGGCTTCTAGCTCCTTCTGTTTCTTGCCCATGCTGCATGCATTGGTATAAATGCACTTGAGCTGGGCCTTTTTAGCACCAGCATGCTGTCCTATCCCCCTCCCCCTTCAAGTCTAGTTCAAAGACCTTTCTATGACCCGCACCAATTCATGCACAATAATCCATTTTCCCCTCTAAGAAAGCTGAACCCCATCTGTTGCCAGTAGACATGGTGTTGTGTAAACCTCCCTGTGATCAAAAAACCTGAAATTCTGTCAATGGCAGCAGCCTCTGACCCTTGTGTTAATCACGTGTTTTCCTGTTTCTTCCAGTATACCTCCCTGGATGGAAGGGACTGAGGAAAACACTACCTGTGCTCCCGATCCTGGAGCCAGTCTCTCCAATGACCTGAAGTCCTTTTTAATTGCTTTTGGACTTCTCTTGTAATCTCGTCACTGCCAGCTTGGATAGCCAAAAGCAGCTAGTAGTCTGAGGGCCACACCAGACCAGGGAGTTTCCTTATAATATCCCTAACCCAGGCTTCAGGGAGACAGCTTATGTTGGCATTATCAGTATGGTATAGTCCAACAGGAGGCAGTTCTTGGCCAGGAAAGGGTAGAACAAAGCTGATGAGTGTGGCTTTTTCTTTCTCAAACTGAAGGACTGAAGATGATTATGCTTCGCACTGTTGTTTTGCTGCCAGATATCCCCATTTATGAAATAAACATGAAAAAAAAACAACCTCCCATCATCAAAGCCATAATGGTACATATATAATAAGCCATTAGTTCTCAGCATAAGCATCATGAAAACAATATAACTCAAATTGCACTAATGGGAGCAGCAGGCTTGAGTCTGCTATTTTGGAATTGATATATTTGTTTCTTTGTGCACAACAGATGTGATGTCTGTAGAATAAATTTACCAACTTTTACACCCACTTTTTAGTCACCCCGGAGAAATGTTAAAGACTAAATAAAGAGTAAAACATGGGGAAAGGAGACTAAAGAATGTTTCTTTTAGACACATCTCATCTATAATAGATGGGCTTTAACCCAGACCTCATCAGCATTACCCACGGAGCCCAGTACATTGTTCCAAGGTCTATAAACTTTACCCCATGCTGAGCTGAAGGCTGCACTATAACATGGGATTTTGTCTGATAAATACCATTTTAGCTCCTTTCACACAGAATCCATTTAGTCAGTAACAGTTACAGCAGTCTTGAAAACTACTTCAGGGTATCTCTAGGAAACTGTTCTACAACTATTTTTCTATAGCTTTACCTTGCACAGTCCAGCAATGCTTAAGTATTTTCAAGTACCAAAAGTGACCCAAGTTGCAAAGGCAATTTATATAATTTCATTTCTTCAAACTGCTTAAGATGTCCCTCTGCATCCAGCCTATGTCTCCCTGTGCCAATAGAGCAGATGCTTGCCCTGCAGTGAGCTATGCTGAAACACCATGGTGGATGAGTAGCTGCTTGGCAAGACAATTTGAGGCTCCTTTCAAGGCTCACCTCAGATCTGGGGATAACAAAAAAAGAAAAATTTGAGGGATTCAAACATCACAAAATAAGATCAACTCAGGAAATGGATCTAGCGAAAATACTGATTTGGTGCTTGAGTTTCTACTTTTTAAATAATACTTGATGTGTAATTTATGTAATTAAATAAATTGCATCATCTAAGAGAGCATTTTTTTTATGGTACTAAACCAAAGTAAACTTAAATCATAGCCAATGAAATGCCAGTTAGACAATTAACCTTTCATTTTCCAGTTATCTGTTCTTCCTGGTAAAAAATGAGATTGCCATAAACACAGTTTAATAAGACTCAGTATCAGCTTATAACAGTTCTGCTGTGTTTTAATATGCAGCATAACCCTCTCAAAGCTCATCTTTACTGCTGATTGACTTCCACCAGTCTCATTTTCCAACCAGCAGCTGAACTCCATTTGTGCTGTAGTACTTGGAAACACTAAGACCTTATTAGAGAAGTTTGCAGACTAAAGCTTTGATTCTGAAATAAAATCCATTTAGTTGAATATTTCTACAAAAATAGTATCCAATTAGTCTTACATGGAACCAGCTTCTGGACTGTGCATGTTTTAAGACCGATTACTATATTATTTGAGAGCAAGTAATAAGGGTACACACAAAGGTTATAGTAAATGAGTTACTTTTTTAATTAATGTAAAGAGAACAAAAGGAACCGTTTTTTTCAGTCAGTGATTTCTTGTTATTAAATAGTTCTGAAAATTACTATGTAAATTGTCTTCTTTTATAGAAGCCATAGATCTACAGTGCACCATATTACTTACAAATATTTTCATATGGTAACAGTTTATCTTTTTGTTTTACAGGTAAAAATTTTCAACACATGTCTGTAGACCAGCCCAAAATAAAAAATCTTACTCCTGTACAAAACAGCCTGGGTCCTATACCCAACCATTGTGCTCACAAAAGTAAGTACAAGTAAGTCTCAGTTACACCATGATACTGGTTGCCTCCATCACTGGCATCTGAGGGCTTGAGACAGGTTCCATGTGCTTTTTCACAGCATCATAGAATGGCTGAGTTTGAAGAGTATCGTTGGAGACTGTCTAGTCCAATCCCCATGCCCATAGAGAGGTTACCAACAGCAAGTTGCTCAGGATCACATCCAATTAGGTTTTAAATACCTCTAAGATATTTTTCCTGTGAGGAGAAGCTGAGGGAACTGGGATTGTTTAGTTTGAAGAAGAGGAGGCTGAGGGGAGACCCGATTGCTCTCTACAACTATCTGAAAGGAGGTTTTAGGGAGGTGGGAATTGGCCTCTTCTCTCAAGTAAATAATGACAGGACAAGAGGAAATGGCCTAAAGTTGCATTATGGGAGGCTTAGACTGGATATTAGAAAGAATTTCTTTACCCAAAGATTGGTTAGATAGTGGAACAGGCTGCCCAGGGAGGTGGTGGAGTCACCATCCCTGGAAGTACTTAAAAGAAATAGAGATGTGGTGCTTAGGGACATGACATAAGCACTGAAAGGGTAGATTAGGTGATGGTAGGGGGATTTAGGCTATGGTTGGACTTGATGATCTTCAAGATCCTTTCCATCCAGGATGATTCTGGGGACTACACAACTTCTTTGGGCAACCTGTTCCAGTGTTTCATCACCCTCAGAGAAAAAAGCTTCTTTTTACCTGATTGTGCCCATTGACCCTTTTCCCTTCATAGGATACCACTGAAAAGAGTGTTCATTACTCTGCTCAATCAGGCATTTATATGTATTGACAAGATCCCCAGAGCTGCCTTCTTTTCTTAAGGCTGAACAGCCCCAGCTCTTTCAACCTCCCCTTTTAGGCTGGACACTCCAATCCCTTAATCATCATTGGACTTGCTCCAGTATGTCCATGTTTTTCTTGTACCGGGGTACCAGCACTGGGACCCAACACCCCAGATGTGTCTCACCAGTGCTCCCACAATCTGCTGGGAATGCTTCTCCTGATGCAGCCTCAGATGCTGTTGGCTGTCTTTGCTGCAGGGACACATTGCTGGTTCATGGTCATCTTGTCTGTCAGGGTCCCCAGGTCCCTTTCTGACAAGCTCCTTTTCAGCTGCTTGATCCTCAACATGGATTTGTGCAGGGAGTTATTCCTCCCCAGGTGCAGGACTTCATGTTTCCTTTTGTAAGAGTCTTGTCCATCCATTTCTTCAGCCTGTCAAGGTCTCTCTGAATGGCAGAATGCTCATCTGCTCTATCAGCCACTCCTCCATTTCATATCATTTACAAACTTGCAGAAGATGCACTCTGCCCCATTGTACAAGCCACTAATGAAGATATTAAATAGTATTAGCCCCAGTATCAATTTGGGTGGTATTCCACTAGTGACTGGCCCAGGTCCAGCTGGACTGTGTGACCACAACCTTTTTCTCCAATGGGTTTGATAGAGTTGGCCTAGTGGAAGTGATGTACACTGTGATGTATACAGAAAAAAGACTGGTTCTACATTTGTTTTCCAATGCAGAGGTGACTGGAATTCTCGCAGTCACAGGAGTTTTCATTCTAAGTTTCACTCTCTATTGCATACGCCTGTATGACTCTGGTAGCTTCTCTCAGGGGGCAGGACATGATGTAACATGGTCACTTTCAGGATGTAAAGAGATGGATGACAACATCCTAATGTCTGTATGACAGAGAAAGGTTCCACATGTGAGACAAAAGCGAGGATAAGGAATGACTGCCTGCAGACAGCATGAAAAATACCATTACACTGATTTTTCTTTCCTTTTGCAAGCAAAAACTTGAGAGAAAAAGGATAAGAACAAGATCATAAGGTTTAAAAAAAAAATTGTCAGTTTCTGAATGTTACATAGATTAAAATATATTCTATTTCTTTGTGTCTTAAGCATGATGAATAACAAGCTTTTACATGAGAATGGAAATAATTAATTTCTCTCATTCTAAGAGCAACTGTTTTGGGTAGCTTCTGTAGCATGGGAGCTAATATAAAGGGATTGAGAGAGCAACAGCCTATATTTCCTCTGCACTTTCAGCCATCTTCTCATTCCCAAGGCGAAACGAAGCAAGGTCCCGAAGAGCAAGGAGCCCTACCCCACTCCCACAACTCCAGCAGAGTGTCAAGACTTACTGAGTGTTCCAGGCTGAATCCAGCCAGCAACACTAGCCCTACTCCAAGCAGTGTCCTGCCCTCACATTCCTAGGCTCTGCTAAGCACAAATCCCCCAGTGTATTTTGGATGAGGATTTGCAGTTTACTATTTATTATCCTACACATCAGCTAGGTCCTAAAGCATTCACATTTCAGAGCTAGATTTGAGATTCATTACCTCTTATGATCTGAGTTTCAGAAGCAATTCTGCAATTATAATAAGATTGCTGAAAACGAAACAGCAGAGGTGGCTTTATAGGGAACATCAGTTGGGTAGGGGAAACAGAATCCTGCACTGCTGCTGCACAGTAAATATGTGAAGAAAAAGAAAAGTAGAGATATGTGGAACGCTGAGATGGTATTCTCTGCCTTCTCAGAAAAGAAAATAATCCAAATTCTCTCAAAACCCCAGCTCCAAGTCTTCTGTTTTTAAGCTTTCCAATAATGTTCTCTGTCTCTTCTACTTAAAACATAGTTGTAAACAAAATCCTAAAAAAAAATATTTCATAATCACTTTTTCATGTTACTTGCAGGAATTTATACAAACATCCAGGATTTTAGCTCTATAGTCTCATGCTAAAAAAATGCATTTTACAACGGAGATACAATTGTAACAATTAATAATCATGTTTTAATTAATGCAGCACATTTATCCACATGCCATTGCTCCTTGAACATGATTTCAAGCCAGTAAAAGAAAAGCAAAGTTATTTGTAAATGAGATGACATTTCTTCTTTGATAACACAAATGACACATTTGATCCTGGAGCTTTCCAAGTAACTGTTTCAGAGCCAAGAGTTCTCCTATCACTCATCCAGGCCTAAAAATATTACTGTTCTGTACACAGCCTTTATCCAAGCAAATGGCTTTAGCAATTAAGTTTGAATGTAAATACTTATGTTTCTCTAATATTTCCATTATACAAGGTGAGAAATGCAACAAAGCCAGTGGGGGGGGGGGGAAGCAAGCTAGGACAATAAAAGAAACATAAATTAGAAAGAGAACTGAAACTACTCAGAGATAAAGAGAAGAAGAAACATCTCCGCAAAAAAAGGAAGGGCAATGAAAAATAAGGAAGAGATGCTTTACTCTCTAAGCAAAAATATCTAAAAATACAAGTTAGAAAGAGGATAATAGGAATGAAACAGTAGCCTAGGAAAAGACTACTTGAGTGACTTTAAAATACAGTTTTTAAACTGCTACTCCCTGTATGTTCCTAGGGTCAAAGATGTCCCTCACATGACTCCTTGATTAGCCTCAGCACAGCCTGGCATCTCTGTTACTCTGCACCCTGCTGCTCTAGTCCCAGCACACCATTTCTAGCTCATTACGTGACTCTGCCAAGGACACCCAGAAGACAGGCTTACAGCTATCACACACCACTCACACAATGCCAGAATAAATTTCCAAACAAATATGGAACTTCTAGAGGACTCTGCTGCTATCACTCTTCATGTGGCTTAGAAGGTCTGAAGCCATGGTGAGATTTGTTGAATGAAGGAAAAAAAAAAAGAGAGTCTATTTCTGCAGGTCATTTACCAGTATTTTCTGGGGATCAGTTGTTTGGTTTTGCTCTTATTCATCATGAGTTGAATTTTCTTCATTCCCAAGCAAAGGATTCTACAAAGCATCTTACCCTCTGTAGAGGGCTGTCGTGGCCCATTGATTAAAAAAGGAAGAGAATATAAGAGCCATACCTCTACTGGAGCATATAACCCTCTGGCAGTGGCTGCCTGACAGCCTTGTTTTTAATAGCAGCCACTCAAGAGTCACTACTGAATGGAAAAAGCTCCTTGAATCAGTAGCTCTTACTCTCTCAGGAGGTCTTCAGTAGCTGACTCTGGACTCTGAACTTCAGTATTGGTGCTTTTGCTGATGTTTAGCTTCTGGATGTGTAGCACCTAGCCTTAAGTGTTCTGTCTCACAGACCCCAGTGCTGGGCCCAGGCTTGTCATACCAGTCATTATATGTATTATTACAAACCAGTCCTGATGTCCTCATTGAATATCCTAAACTGGGTACAGTACATAGGACTAGGTAGAAATGCATTTGATTGACACACCAATTTCAGTGAATTCAAAGCATTCCATCATGTGCCAGGAAACAAATGAGCTCATTTATTGTGTTTATCCATGCCTGATTTGCACAAACTTGACATGAACTAAAGCAAATTATTAATATTTTTGTTGGGGTTTTTTTTCATGGAAAGGAGAATTAAGTGATTTCCTGAATTTCTGAACATGAATGAACCATGAATATGGCACATGAATTACCAAACATAACTGAAAGCCAGGCAGATGTAGTGCCTGCTCAGGCCATCACAACATGAATTTTACTGAAATTAGCATGAAAATTTAACAAACAAACAAACCTACCAATTTTTAAAATCCTCTCTATAAAGATTTTATTTGCCTCAAACAGATACCTGGTGAGTCTTAAACAAGTACTGCTCCTGATAAATAAATAATGAATTATGAAATCAGTATAAGGTACATGGTACGGGAGAATCTGGCAAGAAGAAATTCAGCCTCTTCTGCACTATGTATGTAATAAAAAACTACATACATGCAAAGCTCTTTCAGAGAGGTAACATTTGTTTTCACTAGGGCCAATTTCTGGCATTAATTGCACACTACATGGATCTACAGACACAGAAGGGCTTGCATGACACAACTGGTGTGCTTCTGCTTTGCAGAGGCATGGAAGCTGCAGAGTTTCTTCTTGAACTTGTTCAGTATATTTCTGACTCAGGCACTGTGTCTGTCCTTGGGCACCTGTAGGACTGTCACTTCCCTAGCCATTTATTTTCCATTTACATTTGAAGCCTTGGTGTTTGGGCTTGCTTTTTTTGTTTTCCCTAAGTGTAGTGGTTTGCATTTGCCTGAGTTTTGTTGTCTGTATTTCCTACTGTTTCTCCAATTCATCGAGGTCGTTTTGGATTGCAAAACTCTTCTCTGGCAAAATTACACCTTGAATGCCTTTTTCCATCAGGTGTGTATCCACATTATAGTAATGGATCCACCTTATTTTTAATGAAAACTTGTGACAAATTTTAATAATGCTTCCTTATTAAAATAACATCATTTTTCACTTCTGCATCCACTCCACCAGTGTCCCAGTTGCTCTTTTTGATGTTGCTTGATGAGCAGCAACAAGGCAAGCTCCATCGCTTCCGTGATTCACTTCCCAGAAACACCAACTGTGGGCAGGATTTTTGGTATTCAGGAATTTTTAGGTTAGGTTAACTGACTTCAAATTCGTTAAGTCTTCTTTACTTGTCTTTTTATTCTACAGTCCTCAAGAAACTATTCTACCCATTGGTTCCTTAAGTGTGCTAAACGTTCAGTTTGGTTGGGGATTTTTCTTAACATCAAAATTGACTTGTCCAGTTTATCTCGGATGCATTGACTGCCATACTTATTTAGTTCATACCACTTGACTAGGTGGTTATTTCTAATAAAAATCAGTTCATTTTTCAGTTTATTAAAAGAGTCCAAATCTAGATTAACTTCAGATTAGCTTGTTGAATTTACACAAGATTTTCACTGGGTTAAGAGAAATACTCCTCTCCATTCCTCATTTCTGTAGAATTACCCTGAACCTGCACCAGAAAAATTTCTGACAAAGATTATGAAAAGGGAATAATCAAAGGGGGTATCAGGAAAAATGCAAGCATGAACACTCAAGTTTTTGTTGGAATTGACTAGGAAACTTGATGATAATGTCTGGCTGCAATGGTCACCTTTTGAGCAGAGTGCTCTGTAGCAGAATTCCTACTGCATGTAAAGAACCAGGGCATATGCATGTTACCAATCTGAGGACAAGCAGTAGGTTCAGAGAATGATTTTTAATACCTGACCACTAGAAAGCCAGCAAAATACATAGAGAATCCAAATAACTTTCTGGAGGCTGCCATGACTAGTAAAATGAAACTAAAACTAGAACATCTCAGAGGAAAACATTAATAGCCTCTCATATGCTCATTACAACAGATGCAGATGGAACGAAATCACAGGTGGAACAAGAATGCCACCAAGGGAAAATTAAGATGAAAAATTTCAAGGGAGATTCTGTAGCCAAAACAGAGATGGTGTTAACTCCAGTAGGGAACTGTTTATATGGTTAAACGGAAAACCTGAACTGTTTGTATACAAAGAGCTTGTGGGTAAAAGGGAGAATTATATTAAAAGAAGCTAATGCAATTCATAATAAATTTCAAGGCAGAGAAAAATAGGTTTACAGTTAAAGTTTTGAATTCTCCTTTTAAAAAATTAGGAAATTAGTGAGTTGACTGAATGAAGGAGCTTAAAGATTTCAATTCAGAGAAGACACAGAATTATGCTTATTTTAAAGCACTGCTGAGTGTAAGGTGTACATTAAGGATAATCTAAATCCACAGTTTCTTAGAAGATTGCTGATACACATGCGACATATGACACTTGTGGCACCTGTGTTTCAGCATGAGTTTTAGTGTACTACAGGGTAGTGGGCTACTTTGGTGTCTTTTGACCTACAGAGCATGTGGGGACCTGCCTTCATGATTGTGCCTAGAGCAATCCAGACACAGTGTCCTATGTTATTCCATTTCATCTACCTAAGATTTTAAGCAGAATTTACCCTGGGTAATAAAACACCCTCCCACAAAGGTTTTTAATTATATATTCTCAAGAAACATCTCTATTTCAGCCAGCCTGTGGTTTTAGATGACAAAATATCTTGTGGAAATCTCTCCAAACAGACCAAGTCTCCTTCAGACAAACCATAGATTCTCAGTTAATCAAAAACCTCTCCAAACAGACCGAGTCTCCTTCAGACAAACCAGAGATTCTCAGTTTATCAGAAGTAAACCTTTGAACTTACCAAATCTTATGGATCACCAAACACCAGGTAAATAGCTTAATAGTGGAGTTGTTTTCTTTAGCTGAAGATAAGCACTGCCAGGCTTTAGCAATTCTTTACTCATATTTTGATCACATTATTCAAATGCAGTTTTCAGCACACACAACTCAAGACAAACAACACTTAAGAGAAATTAGCAAAATCATTTGTAAAAATGTCATGTTTTTCACCTTCTGTGCACTCTTTCTCTTTTTCTTTTCCCTCTAGTTCAACTACCATCTCAGGGTGCTAAGAAGTTTAAGTCCCTGCCTTTAGATCCCCTAAGGACTGGTGCAGTTATTCTCCCACCAGCCCCAACCTCCAGATCCCAGAAAAAGGGACATTCTCAGAGTCATTTGCTCTATTCTTTCTTGCCTGGTCTATCAGGAGACCCTCTGAAACCAAGCCGTGTCCTACCTGCTATCCCAAGCCAGAAGAAATCTAATCCAGCAGAAGAGCTTGAGAAAGCTTTCACCAAACCAGACACTCTAAATTAATTCATTGCACCGGTCTCAATCAGTTGAAATATAGCTAAGAACGTGTTACATAATAACTGTACAGTAATATCTCATAAATATGCACTAAAGATGCTCTTGTTCATGGGAGTGTAAATGAACAAAAACCAAGAAAGGGTGGCACATCACAAAAGCTGTACTGTGTATTCACATAGGCATTTTCATTCAATGTTTAATGAGCTGTAAATCTATTTTGTGAGTGGAATCCTCATAACATGCAATCTTGTTGCAGCAATGTGCTGTTAAACCCTTCTTAGAAAACAGAAACAAAAAGCAAGGTTTTCTGCAAGATTTAAAAGTCAGAATTAGGGAAAAGTAAATTGTTAGGGATTCTCTGTAAATGCAAAGGTGCTGATTATAAGGCTGTGTGCCATCAAAAATACCTTTTTAAGATTAAAACAATAAGATCAAAATAAAAGGCAGTTTTAGAAAATGAGGGATTTTGGCTCTTTGTCTTTCACATATTTAGTACGTTATAAGTTTGTGGGGTTTGTGCGTTCAACAAGATTTTAAAAGTGCAACAAAACACTAATCCCTGTGGGACAGAAGGGGTTATAGCACACACTGTTCAAAGCTGTTCAAAGCACTAAAAGATTTATGTCTCTCTCATTTAATTCTTCATATTCCTCAATGAGAAGAATGCAACTGTGTATTGTTATTTTCATAAAACAAGGATTGCACATTTCTGAGTCATTAGGCATTATTTCATCCCTTTGATCACCGAACTGAAGAAGGAAATCTTACTAGACTGCTGTTCAGTCAAGAGCCTTGGCAAGTCTTATAAGCCTTTGATGAAACATTTCACAAGACTGTCCTATCTCCTATCTAAATCTTGCTGCTATGACTCTGGAGGCTTTCCCACCTCTGGCTTTGCAGGAGCTGTGGACATTACTGTGGGAAGGGTGAAGAGGGGGGTAGTCCTGTTTTGTCACTCTTTCTGTATCACCATTGCTGGTAAACCTGTCCTACATTAACTCTACATCAGCAGCTCGTTCAACCAGGATATAGCATTTCTGTTTATCTCTAGGTAAATGTTTTATTAGCTATACAAACATTTCCTTTGCTGGGTCACAGTAAAAGACAAACCTGACATGAAAGAAAGGATAATCATGTCCCAGTAGCTGCAGTGTCCAATTTCCTAGCGGTAATGACTGTAAATAGGATGGCTGGTGGCTGTCACACACAGTCGCAGAAAGAAAGAAGTAGAGCACAACAACAGCTGCTCTGACGCAACACAGCGAAGAGGGAACTTTGGGAACTTTTGCACACAAATAAAAGGTTATTTTATTTTTAAACATCTCATCTGAATGTCAGGGTAGAAAGCTCAAATTCAACAAGTCATGTAAACCTCTTGAGCTCTCATGAGCTTAGGCCTGACAGGCCACCTAGGCCCTGAGGCTACACAGACAAAGTATTGAATAACAAAAGTATGGTCTGTTAAAAGAAAAATCCATTCTGGTATGTTCTGTCTTTGCTTAGTCCAGCCTCACTGAAAGTCCAGAGTCCCTCCTGCAGCATAGCAGACTGCTATTTGCTCCACAGGGTCATTGCCTGAGGTGCTCTGCTCTTCAGAGCCCCTGAGTTTCTCTACCCAGGAACTCCACCAGTTGTAACCCTCAGATTCTCTATTCTGCCTCCAGCCCTTTTGTACTTCTCTCATTGTGGCCTGACACAAGAGGCTAGTGGTTTGTAGAAGTATTCCAGAAGCATTGTAGAAGTTTCTAGAAGCATTCAAGCTTCAATGCAGACCTTGATCCACTAACAAAAGGTACAGCAGATGGGTTTAGTGCAGATTGCACAGAGGAGAAGGAAAAACTAATTCAATACAGCTCTGGCTGGCAGTTAATAACCACAGACATCAGGAAAATCAGGTTTGTCTTTGCAGAGTAAGAGCCCAAAGTAACCATTGTGGCAAAAATTCATTATCTTTAGTTTAACACAGTGCTCGGGAATAGGTATGGTGTGTAGAAGAGAGACCAAATGGCACAGTAAAGAAATCCCAGTGGGGTTAAATTTTTGTAACTCAGTAGCCCTTTTAGCTCTAGCCCTTTTGAGTGGGTACGAAAACTGAGCCTTTTGCTATCAACTGAGATGCCTCAAAAGAGGCAGGTCACATGCTGCAACTACATTTTTTCCTGACTAGAAGGGAATCCTCATTGCTATTATTGGCTTGGAGAGAAGGGGTAAATTTCTCTCATCTTTTGTGTTATTCTGCCTGTCCAGGGACCTGGGGCTGCATAATGGCAATCATATAAAAGCTGTGGTGGCACCCGTTTGCTTGCCAGCTGTGGTTCCATGCTGGAGACAGAGATATGGGAGCAGTCTGTGTTGGCTTCCCAAGGAAGCCTGAACAAATTTCAAGTGTTTCCAGTAGCACAGGAAACAGAAAGGGAACGAGACATCCCCCCACGCCTTTGGCTTGACACTTCCATTCCCAGAAAGGAAGTAATCAGCTTTCTGGTTTTTCCATTCAGCAGTTCTTTATTAATGCAGCATGGGCAGACAAAGCTGAATAGTGAACAATTTCTGATCAAAGATAACACTGCCTTTCAAATGAAATTCCTTCAAAAATGCAGAACTTCAAGTGCAGTCACTTGAAGCTAGAAGCACACATTACCACTGCCTCTCTATACAATCTGTTTGCAAGACAGGAGACATCAGCTAGCTGATTATTTCCTATAATTTCTCCCTTTTTTACTTATCTTTTTCTAGGAAGGAATGTTTTTTTCCCTTGGTCTCTAACCCAATAAATACACATTTTTAGTAAATCAACACAAATCTAATTGCCTCTTTAAAGGTAAGGATAGACTACAGTACTTACCTAACCAGAGATAGTCTTAAATTAATGACAATCTAAACCAGGATCCAGGTCACTTCTCTAATGTGTTTCTTCTGTAGACCAACAATAAAGAAATAGTTTACCATTTACCAATGATAGATCTTTGAAAAATTAATGCTTATAGAAAGCATTAAAAGCACTTATTCTCAGAAATGTTCCCACCAGGAACTACTCTTATCTTTTAGGTTTGACAGCTACATTCTGCTGCAAATAAACAAGTTAAATTAAGTTTAATTCTTCCACCTCTGGAGGAGAGCAGACTGTTGACTGCAGCAAACTGCATGAAAGATAACAAATGAACCAGTACCTGCTTAAGCTACACTGACCTCTTGCTCAGATCTTTCCTGGAAGATGACACGAGACACAATAAAAGGCTAACACAGCTGATTAGCAATTGCCAAAAAATGTCTGGTCAGTAGGTCATGACAGAGATGTTTCTTTTCTCTGTCTAGTGATTAAATATCTCTGGCATGTTGTTCTGTGGCACTAGCTGAGTGTTAACTCCTAGAGTACTCAGGTGTCTGGGGACTTGGGCTTGGCAGAGAGAGCTAAGAAAAAAAATAAATCTACATAAATAAATAAATAAATAAATGTAGAGGGTACGTTTTCTGACCAAAACACAATATACTTCCCCACTGGAACATGCTTTATATTTCATGTATCATTTGAACTAACACAATTTTAAAATACTTTTTAAAACGGTGTAGCATTTATTCTAGTAGGCCATTTACTTATTTTGCTTACTTACATTGATACTGAATGGTCTACTACATAGTAAACCATGCAGAAGATTAGCAGTAGTTCATTATTTAAAACAGAGAAACATGTTCTTATGTAAAACAAAGGATCACCCATTATTACAGGGATTTTTCAAAGGCTGTTCTGTTGATAAGCACAGCATCTGATGAGCAGGCTAGTTTTCTTGTATAAATACCTAAACAGGAAGCTATATCCTCTAAAATTCAGTCTTAATAAAGCATTTTAGACACTCTCCAAGTGCCAAAATTGGAAATACCTGTCCCTTCACCTCAAATATACTGCATTCTTCTACCATCACCAAAGAGGAGTCTGCACAATCCATATATTTTTCAGTTGCGAAACACCAGAAGCATCACAGTTCGCACCTGGGGACATAAAAGCATAGCAACTCTCCAAACAATGTAAACAGGGCTGTAAGAGCTCATCTGATTATACTGCCACAAGTAGATAGACCTGATACTAATCATAATGATTTTGAAGAAGACAGAATTATTGAAAGTACACAGTATTTGACTTTGTATTTTATAAGTGGAAATTTCTTCTTTTGTTTTCATAGAGTTTTCCTATGTTTCTCAGTTTCAGAGAAAGCAAAGATTTTCCTATGCTGTCCCTATTGGTGGAAAAGCTCAACTTTAAGACAGAGGCATTTAGACAAGAGGTTGTCAAGTATCCAGAATCAAAGCCACTTCTAACTAAGGGCAGTGAGTTGTTCTTGATGTGAAGCAGCTACACAGAGCCAAGAAATAAACTCCCTCCCTGCCAGCCAGCACTGTCAAGGGCCTGCCTTCTGCAGCTGCTGCTGAGCACAGTAAGGTCTGGAGACACCTATGTGCTAAAGCCTCCTGCAGTAATTTTCCATTTCCCATCTCACTGCTTGTGCTGCTTTAGGGTAATTGGCATCATGGTGTGACCTTCTGTTGCTCTGCAAACACCAGAAAGAATGTGCAGAGTCAATACCTGTCCAAGAGGAGCACTTGACTCTTCCCACACCTTTGTGCATGTTTCTATGCTCAGTACGTGGGATCCCAACCTTTGGAAGAAGTATGTTGTGTAGTTCTATGCACCACACAGGAGCAGACTGAAACTGAACACATCAATGCACTAACACCATCCCTGGATGTGTTCAAGGAAAGGCTGGATGTGGCACTTGGTGCCATGGTCTAGCTGGTGTGGTGGTGTTAGGTCATAGGCTGGACTTGGTGATCTTAAAAGTCTTTTCTGTGATTCTGTGATCAAAGGCTCAGCCCAGTGCTCCAAAGGTGTCTCTGTAGCCGTCATGTCTACTACAAAAGACCCCCACAGTCATAGACTTCCCTATCAAGATTATTTAAGGAAGATTAGTCTGGTAAGAGAACAAGAGAGTGTAAGGAGCAGGACAGGCGTATCCCCTGCTTACACAGTGCCACAAACTTCAGCTGTACTTTTGGCTTGCCAACTGAGCCTAAAGTAGCTTTGTGCATATACTGAAACCGATGGAGGGTGACATTCTCACAGTGTATTAATAATTGGCTGCACTTAAATGATAGAAAAGAAATGGGACTGTATGTCTCATATGCAGATGTTGAGAGTAAATACAATTCAAGGAAGAAAAAAATACAAGGTCTATCCAAAAAGTCTATACTAAATATATAGCTGTAAAGACTTCATTTCCAGTTTTTAAAATATGCCAGTCCTGTCCTGTTTCTGAAGCGACTATTTGTAGTAAACTCTTGGAAATAAGGCAAAGATTTACTACTAAGAACAGCTAAACCAAACTGTAAAATTATTACTTAGTCCAGAGGCAGGCTTTGCCTCCCATTCTGTTCAGCTCCTAGCACCAGATTCATGTAATTTTTTCTGACTGTTTGGAGCTTCTTCAAGGTTCATTCAGTCTCCAGCTCTCCAAAGAGACATCTTGTGT
>NW_009954567.1:1145645-1163903 GCF_000747805.2 Chaetura pelagica | reverse complement strand
TGTAGGGAATTTATCAGAAAGGTGTTGGATGACTTTTAAAATTCTAACACTTAAAACACAAAAAATAATTTTGCACTTCAGCCTCTCCTGTTTCAGTGCCTCATAATTTTTTTCATAGTTCACTATGTTGTCATCTTACTGAGATTTTCCTCTCACTGTTGATTTAGGCATTTTTTTTCAGTATGTCCTAGAAACTATGGACTGAAGCAATCTGAAGCTTGTCATTGTCCCTGCAGTCTAAAACATTTTCAGAAGATGATTTTCCTGAAAATAAATTTGCCATTTTCTTGTCACTGTCAGTTCCAGGACATATCTTTGGAAAGCTGCTTCTGATTTGCTGTTGCTTAGGTTTCTTCATGAGACACAAAATCATGCCCACTAAAACGTTTCATTACAATTAATATGCATACACATTTCCACTAAGAGATGTAATAATTTGTCAGTGGCATAAGACATGAAAATCTGTGCCCTTTTAATTCCTTCTGTTGAGGTTTTTTTTTGCCTAATGAATTTACATCAGAATTTTTTGTTTTCACTCTTACATACATGCCTACAGTACTAATCAAATGCTGCATTTATAGGCACTTTAAAAGCACAGATCAAGTATCTCCTGCACTGTTCCTGATGCAGAGCTTGCACTACTTAGTTTCAGAAATGTAAAAACCAATGTGTCAGAACTTTCAACTATATTACTCCTTTTCTTGGAGTAGTCATTGAGAATCCAGACACCACCTTCTTAATCATGATAATGGTGATGTCCTAAGTCTCGGTTCACAATACCAAGAAATGTGGTTCCAAATTCTTTCTCACAAAGAAAATGTCATTTGACATGAATGCTGTCAGATCTATCAGTGTCAGTTTTCAATGTTATTTTTGTAAATTAAAGATCAGCATATGTCAGGCAAGTGTCAAAAAGAGACTATAGAGTTGTGGCAGGAACCAGGGTAACCTCTTTATCTAAATGGGAGAAAAAGCAAGCACCAGTTTTGCCACACTTCGCTTCTGCTCTCTGGTAAGGTGGTAAACAGGAAGATACTCTGTTTCCAAATAGGTTTTATTCTCCTCTCAGCTTTTATGTGACAATAGCACCTGGTTACTAAAATCCACAGAGATCTTGTAGCAAACCAGGGGATATTTTTATATGTTTTAATGAAATGTAGCATTTAACAAAAAGTAATCATCACTGAAACCTTCCCAGTAGGCTAGAAAATATTTCCAATAGTGGCTTCTGAGAACTAGAGGGTTATCTTCAGTGTTCAGCTGTTAACCATCCAAAATGAAGCTCCTTCTTTCCCTCCTTACAGGAACCTGATTGTGAGTGTTCAGTATTTATGACAATCAGGTGGAGAAATGCTGAAAACAAATTAAGGGCTGAAAAGATAATAAACAGCTCTACTCAGGGCATAGAAGAGAGAATCAGTCT
This sequence comes from Chaetura pelagica, assembly GCF_000747805.2. NCBI lineage: Eukaryota > Metazoa > Chordata > Aves > Apodiformes > Apodidae > Chaetura > Chaetura pelagica. Next base: position 1,162,480 of record NW_009954567.1, on the reverse strand, counting down.
GACAGCAGATTTGGCCACTGGACTATGCTTATTCTTGGCCAAAAGCCACCTTGGCCAGCTTAGCTGCAAAGCTCCTTTCTGCTGTTGCGTGTGTAGTAGTGACAATACTATCACTGACAGTCTGAAAATCAGCATTATGGCTATGGACAATTCACACAGGACGCTGGGGATCTTGGCCAGGAACCACAGCACCAGAGAAGTAGGAAAGGACTGGGAAAGAGCCTTTATTTTCAGGAAAATTAAGTGACAACCTTCTTCATGGCAATTTCTTTGAGTGATTACCATCTAAGGTGGAAAAGGTGTAGACCTGCACTGGATAAATTATCTGCCGTTTGAGATTAGCTCTTCCTTTGTCTCATTGATCCTTCCTGGTTTTCATACCTCTATCTCCTTAGAGGATGGAAGGGAATAAGCAAAGATTTCAGAGTCACAGTACCACTCCGCTATCCAAAACAACAGAAAAGAGATTAAACAAGATAATATATAAAGAGCATGTTTCAGCTGCTCTTCTGACAGTTTTTGTGAATTCTAACTGAACTCATCATACAATACCTACAGCAGGTTTTCTGCAATAGCCACTGAACACTTACTTTTAGCACACTGGAGAGATGGAGCTGTTCTCACTGAGAATGGTTTTGTTTAACAATCTCTAGCTAATCCAAATCTCAATGGTGCTGCCCTCTAGTACTGCCCTTACAAATCTGGTAAATGAGGTCAGGACAAACATGCTTGAGCAGCATCAGTTGGTAAGCACCTTGGCACATCTTTTTCACCCACACAAGATGGTGGGTGACCAGCACTTGGGAAGGAGATGTATTTACAGGTTAAACATAGGAAAGGGCTGAGGAGGCACTTGCCAATGCTTGCAACTGTCTTCTGTGAGCTGAACCAAAATCATAAACTCAAACCACGGAGGCCACTGGAAAGCTATAGGATGACTCCAGTTCTTACTGACACACTCTGTTTCAGCCAGCAGTCTACGCCAAACAGTTTCTTGTATTACTGTGCCACCCAGATACATACAGCCATGGAAATAAAATTCACATTAGCATAACTCTCTTGCTTAATATTTTGAACTCCATAATGCTAGTTTACTAACCTAAATGTTGGTTTAAGTATCAACAGATAGGCCAGTTCTAACTAACAAGTACAAATTGTTTCAAGTGACGATTTATCCTAATTAAAAACATGAATAAAGCCTATAGACTTTCCTCTCTGCACTAACCTTCACTTCTTTATGGTGGGTTTTTTTCAATATGCCATTACACGAGTAGGCACTTTACTCATCTCCTGGCCCATCTTCTCAACTGTGTCAAAACACCAAGCTAATTCTCACATTCATATGCATGACTGTTAGTTTACAATCTGCAAGAGCCTGACAAATTCTGCATTCCAAACTAGAGATTTTAGGGTGGGTTTTTTTGTCACTTGCTATGCATAACCACATTGTATTATTTAACTACGTAAACAGTATTAAATTGACAATCAAGTTTGTCAATTACAAAGCATTCTTCAAGAAAAAAAATTCTCAGCTGCCTGAAGATGAGAGGTGCCAGAGATCTGTGTCAAAATGTTCTCTAAAAGAGACCTTCCAAGAAATGCTGCCACAGGTGTGAACTACTTCCTTTCAAGCATATCTACCAACAATCTCAATCCTAAAGTCTAAGAAACCAACTCTCAATCTATTTTAAAATACATTTTCACAACAGAAATATCTCGGTTCAAGAGAGAATTTTTAGAGAGAAAAACATTCTAGTGACATTTTTATTTGGCAGCCATCTGGATATTCCTTTCTTCTGTTAAAGTGAGATTCTCTGAAAGCAGTGAGCACTGACCCTCCAGATGTTGAAGTGTTATTCACTTGGTAGGATGAACTGTATTAACTCCTCAATACGATGAACACTCAGTAATATGATGCATTATTGCAAGAGATAATGCACATTATATGAACTCTCAAACAGCCATATCACAACACCAAATGGTTGTAATTAGTTCCAGTACATCAGGGTGTGGTGTACCACCTCAGTGTAATTAGATGTAGTTGTTCAGGTGTTTTGTTTGTTTTTTTTACTGAAGCTGTCAGTTTGTCTTTTTCAACTGGGCAGGTCTCCCAGAGTGTGTAGAGTGTGTTTAGAGAATAAGAAAACATTGAATAAGAATAGTTGGTGATGTGGTGTGTTAGGTGTTTTTTGTTTTGTTAAGGGTAAAGAAGTGTCAGCTGAATTATGAAAGTCTACGTAAACAAAACCAGCTACCTCAGATAAACAATTTGTTTCTGCTGTGTACTCTGGGGAAAAAAAAAAAAAAAAAAAAAAGCTTTCTTTATTAAAACGGTATGTTACCTTCACTGATTCTCAATAGATTAGTAAGGTACATTATTTTTAGTCAGAATTTGCTGTGGCTTACGCTTGCCACCCCAGACTTCTGCAAAGAGGAAATGGTAGTGCCTAGTTTGGCACCACAGAGTAGCATAGCAACAAAATGTATGAAAGATGACAAGAGTGTTGATCTCTGAGTCCTGTGTGCTCACACAAAGGTACTCTGGAAAGCTGTCGACAAGGGGGAAGGAAGGCACTAAGGAACAACCACATGATGCCGTGTTTCCAAGGTGAAGCTCACAGTGTGATCTGAGCTAAATCAAAAGCTCCAAGGAGATATTCACAGTAGTTTTGAAAGCAACTGTTGCCACTAGATCCTAAGTGAATAGCAAATATATCAAGATAAGACATTCATGAGGGGTAGCAGCATCGTCTCGGACTTGATCTGATTATTTTTCAATGATAGCTGCAGGGTTATGCTCTCTACATATAAAGAAACAAGCAACAGTATAAAGTTGCAGTTTCTGCATTCAAAACTGGGAATCTGCTTTCCAGACAGAGCCAGAGAAGCTTATTCCTTTTCTTCCCACTGTCATCCCAACAGTGACTCTCCATTTTTTGGTGGATTACTGGCCACCCTCTGTTGTGAACTTAGATTTTCATACTACCCGTCCTTACTGGCCACCACAAACATAGCTGGCTCAGGAACCACCTCAGGAATGTGTTCTGTAAGCATGCAAACTGTTTAGCATTGTACAGCTGTGCTATATAGTGCCAGGTCTGTAATAGCAGTTTTGACTTTCTGGGAATACTTACCTAATTGCAATTAAGATCTTACTGGTCCGTACTCTTAATAGTCTCTAACAAGAGTTTAATAAAGTAGACAATAAATACGTTTATAAGAGAGTGGAATGACACTGAGCAGTGAGGCACATGGCAGTAAACTGGAGTTTCAAAAAGAAACCATTCTGGGTGTGATTTGTGTGGTTGGCTTAAACAGCAAAAAAAAATGCAAATTCTATTATGCAAAATATTCTTTCACTTTGCAGTCAGCCTAACTGGAAATACAGCTTGTGGCAGAAGCCAGCATTGCCTCAGACTGCAACTGTCCTCTCCCAAGCTGCAGGCAAATCTTTTGCTATTCATTCGTTGCATTAGACTCTAATTGCACTCAAGTCCATCTGTTTCACCTAAGATGCAGCCACTTATTTAACTGTTCTATTTACTTCTATCTATCACAGTAGCACCTGGACATTTCAGTGAGGATTTAAGTCTCATTGTGCTTCTTACTGTGCAAGAGTTTACAAGAGATAGACCTTGTAATCCCAAAATTCAGACCTGAAACAAGGAGACAACATATAAGATAGTAGAAAGAGTAACTGCAGCAGTGAAATGAAACAATTTGGTCAAGGTGATAACAGCAAGATGGCTTAGCTGGTTTCTTGATTCAGCCATATTTATTGTTAGCAGCTTTCTGAAGTAGAAAATATTATGCCTGTTCACAGTTCATGACTGAAAATGGTGGTATTCTCATGTCATTATCCATTCATATCAGTCACTTTGGTTACCAAAATGGCTCAGCAAGAAATTAAGCTTGCAGAGTGGCAGGGAGTGGTTTTCCTTTTATCTCCTTGGTTCAGATCCTCCAGCAGTAAAAGTAAGATATGATCTATAGGGAAAGGAAAGCTAAGCTATCCATTTCTGATATCCATTAATCAGAACATTTGCTGACAACATGTTGTAAAATTCACCCGTTTCTCCATAGAACTGTAGTAAGCAAATCATAAAAGTAATTAACTTCATTCCCCATTGTGCTTTTCTTTATGTGAACTCTGTGAAACAACATTCAGGAATGAAATTAATGGTGCTTCAAATGACACTTTGATGAAACCATTCAAGTGTGAAAGGTCTGCTTTCTCTTTCCTACACCTTTGGTGGCTGCTTTCCCTGTAGCACTACTGTCTTGGGGCCTTTTAATTCTCAAATAGACTGAAACCCTTCATATTGGTATTGCAACACTACAGGGTCTTCCAAATAAGATGAACATCCTTGCTATTTGATTTTCATAAGCTTATGTTCACAAGCATATTCTCATGTTATCTACATGTGGGATTACATCAGTTTTACAAACACTGCATGTGCACTGCCTGCCCTTCCTAATTATGTACTGTGCATACAACTTCCAACTTTGTCTTGTGAAATTACATCTGTGAAATGATGATCTATTAACACAGATACATGCAACCCTTGAAGTGCTGATAAGCCCCTTTTAACAGTCACTGTGCTTCACCTTTGGAGAAGGCTTCAATTTAACAGTGGATAAAAAATAATATTCACATATTAATAACTCCTTAGGCTTTATCTAAGTGACAGCTTTTTTTAAAATTAATGATAACAGTCCATGGTCCTCCACATATGTCAACAACATCTATAAAGTAAGAATCCATGTTCTTTCAATAGTTACATAGCCACACTCTTTTGAAGGATCTTTCACACAGGGTGCTCCTTTAATCCTCCTGCAGAGCATCTCTTACTCCTTACCTCACTGCCACAACTACTTTTAGAAGCTGGAGATTTAAAAGCATTCTCTCTAAAATGGAAGATTGCATTTGGTTTAGGACAGATACAACAGGCCAGTGGAAAAAAGCAGCTTCTTGGATTCTTGCACGTGCTAGTGTCAAATCACTGTAGAGCACATTAGGTCAGTCAGAATTAAGTAAGTGATTTAGCTTCAAGTGTTCCAGTCAGTTTTAAAGTACAATTCGTAGAGCTCTGGGGTAATGCTGGACCGCAAAACATAACAGCAGATAAAGGAAGCAGAGCTTTCAGAACTCTTTTTGTCTGTCACAAGAACCTCAAGATATATTTAATATAAATTATTGATGCTTTGTTAGTATTATAAAACATTTAAAACATTTTTATACATAAATACTTGAGATTTTTAGAATTTTAAAACTCCTTTTTCAGACTCACGCTTCTGAAGCCAAAAGAAAAAAAACAAATGTGACAAACCCATTTGCAACAGTATTTACATGAGTGTTTGTATTAGAGAAGAGTATGACAAGAAGAAAAGAGGAAATATAATAATCAGCACCCTAAAGCTTTGAATGATTTAATGTAGAAACTGAAAATATAAAGACAAATATCTTTTTTCCCAAAATACTTCTCATCTTCCTTAGGACAAAGTCCAATTTGTATCTGAACAATATTTCCAATGCAGTTCATGTGCTGATATTAAAAAAAAATAATTTAAAAAATTACAAAAATATCTATTAGTGCTTGTAGAAAAAGTTTCTCTGTCACAGTTTGAAGTTTAAGGCCAGCTACAAAGTTTAGCAGCTGCTCAACAGCTATTTGAGGTGAACTGTAGACAGAGGTACTTTTATACATGGAAATTCACTCCTCCCTTTTCAAACCAGAAAAACAGGCAAGATGCCAGGAGCTAGAAGTTATAAGCATGTTTGTGAAGGGGGAATTCACCTGCCAAATCAAGAGCTCCCTAAGAACTACACAACCTTCCACACACACTCTTCCAGAACATACTCTGAAACAGCTTCTGCCTGTGTTGCAGCCTGGAAAGATTAGAAACCATGACCTATTCCCATGGTCTGTTCCTGGACTTTCCACACTCATGTTTTTTGAGCCTATTCTGTGTTCTGCATAATAATTCTCTGCACACATACAGGGAGGCTTACCATATAGCTATGCTACCCACAGCCTCTCTTACCATAGATGGAAAAGGTTAAGAAACCCCTACAACAGCTTTCTAAACTACACTGACTTCACTCTATTCAGAACTGATGCAAGACCTGATCTGGACTAATCAGCTGATGAAAAAAACTGGGAAGGCAGAATTGCTGCTACCAATAATTATTTAACCATAAAGTTAAGAATAATATAGCTATTTTATTTCTTATCTGTACTTTCCAGGCTTGGAACAGAATTGTTTCACTGAAAACACAGTGATCTGTCTGCTGGGAACACTCCTTAAAATGTATATGGCAAAAAATGTATAGTGAAAAGCAGCAGGTTTTCGTATTTCTGACATTACATTACAAAGGTGAAGTACAGCACCCTCCTCACCACACTTAACAGTAAACCACTTCATTTTCAACAAAACTTTGACACAGCTTCACTGGTTTCACAACACTGCTAAGTGCATGGAAAGTTTGCACTTTCTAGCCTTGCACAGCATTGATTCACCTACTTAGAATGTAAACCCTGTATGTTGTAGCAGAGGGTGTGAAAGCCAGGACACTGACAAAGTGCTACCAAAAACATACTTAGTGTCTGTAATTTAAATCTTCTAGAAGCCCCCAAGCATGCACATTTGGCTCTCTTGCAAAGCAGGACAGATAAAATTGCTTTGTTTTGCTTTTTTAGCATTTCTTATTATCTTGGAATTGAGCACTATTTTACTCTTCCTGTAAGTTGGAGCAGTTGTTTGTTTTCTGAATTGTAATTACCAGACAGGGTTAGCATGGTTTTCATGAATACAGACTGTAAGAGGCAGTAAAGAAGACTTCGACTGCTTCTTCAGAGCAGACAGACGTTCCAGAATACACTTCTGCTTTTATGGCACAGTTGAAGAAACATGAGGTAAGATGATGCACAGTGGCATCGAAGAGATCTCTGAAGTCACCAAGACGTGCAAACATCAAAGAAACCCCTTAAGAAACATATTATTCCAGTGGTATCTTGTTCCATTATAACCCCAAGAAAGAAATCAGCATTCTTTGGAAATATGCTGAATCTGAGGAAAATAGAACATTCCTCCCCATCTCCTGGAAATACTCTAAAGTAAATAAGGATGCTAAGTACTGGGCAGAAATACTGGAAGTAATTTTTTAAAATAACAAAAAAGCAGATGCCAATGGAGGCCCCCAGTCGTCCTCCTAGGCTTAGCACTGGAAAGAAATTATGGTTTGGGAAATTAAATCTACAGATAGCTGCCAGATGGTTAATCATGGTTAGTGGAGAAAACAAAGACCTTTGCTTGATGATTTGGCTTAGCAAAATAACAGATGTCCCAAAAACCTGAAAATTTTACAGATTCTGAAAGGTCTGGAGTCAGTAAATGTAAAGTCTAGCTTGCAAATTCAAACCCTTAATTTCAATGCATGACAGATCTCACTTAAATATCAATTGTTTCCTAGGAAATATAGGCTGCTAGGAAAAGTCTTAACAAACTTTTATCTGAGGGCAACAGTGCAGGGTTTGACTCTACTACTACTATCCCACAACCTACATTAAACTGAGATGATACAACTAGCAGATCTTACTCTTGTGTTATTACATGCTGGGCTAAGAAGCATTTACCAGACCATCACCAGACAACACAACTTTTGCTGCACCTATTATAGTCACCTCAGGTCTTTAGATGCTTTAGGCAAGTACTACCTTTGGCAAGAATTCAAAGAAGTAACCTAGGAAATACAGCATAACAATTACAGAAATAGGCTTCTTTTTCACAGGAGAGTGAGTTGCATGCCCATTTTACAAATGCAATAAAAAACTGGCAGAAGCCCCAGAGGTTTTAGTGTGAGAAGTAGAGAACACTGAAATGTTAGAATTTTATGGGTTTATAAAGCATTTTATTGCTTAAAGTAACTTTAAGCAATTTGTAACATTCTTTGTGTAAGGTAAATAATAAAAGATTTTTTTTCTTGCAGAAGCTAAAATTTATACACTACTCAAAGTATGGTTGACAGAGAAACAATGTGCTCTGTCTCTTCAATAATCTTGATACTTGCCTTTTCCTCCTTTCACCTTGAAAATTTGTGACCTTTTTCAGAAAACTTACTGTGCTGTTATTATCCCTAGTTCTATATTTAGCAATAGGGTTTGACTCAAAGAGGAAGTGGATTTGCTGTGTTTCCTTTCAAGCTGTGTATATTTCAGTCAGTCAAGCAGTAAGCATCCTGTCCTTGTCTTTTTGCTTTTCCATTTAACTTCACCATTATATTGGAGATTCATTTCAGAAAGGAATTTACACCAACACTGCCATCAATGTTCCAAAAATCAGCAGTCACTGGAAAGAGACACACTATAAAAAATGTACTGTTAATGGCTCAAAGCGTAGAAGACCCCCGTTACTCAGAGTTTTCTTTATATATTTTGTTAGATCTTGCTTACTCACCTGGGTAGCCTGCCTTTTAAAAAACAAAGATCAAAATTGACATTGTAAAAGACAATGGGGAAAAAAAAAATAACACTTCAGTGAGATCAGAATCTCTCTCTACTTCTTCTTTTCTACATTAAGCTTTTCCAAGGAAACTTGTTCAGTCTCCATTGGTACACAGGCAACTTTCACAAAACATTATTTGGGCATTACATTTTTTGAGCATACAACAGATTAAATTATCTCACAGAAAATTAATTCTGTCTGCCAGAAGGATGTCAATTCTTTTCTTCATTTTAGACTCATCTGCAAAACATTAGTTCTACAAAATAAGCACATATAGATCAACCTCCTTTAGCACACCTACACTGCATTAACAGTATAAAGTCTCATATAAGATAAGAAGGTTGCTGCTGTAGTAGGGATTTCTCTGACCAGATAGACTTAATATATTCTAGAAAACTTTTTCTCCTCAGTTAACCTTCATGTGGAGTGGCTGCCCCATCCCTGGAAGTGGGGTTTTGAGCGACCTGGTCTAGTGGTAGATGTCCCAGCCCATGGCAGAGGGGGTGTAACTAGATGATCTTTAAGGTCCTTTCCAACCTAAAATCAAATGGACGTAAAAAGGATACTACTGGATCTTGGAATAACATAATTGTGTAGCAGTATTTTGTAAAGTTTCTTAAATTGTTCAAGGTACTTTTATTAAGATCCCATGCATCTGTAGGTAACTAAAAATGTCTTGCCTGTTACAATTGCAAGAAGTATTTTCTTCTCATTAATTTATGAGCAGCAACCTGTCTTAAGAGCACAGCGACAGGTTTATTTCCACCCTTTCATGAGTCTGAGTTTCATCCTCCCTGAAGTTACTTTAGAAGGGGATACCAACTTCACTTTAAGTATGGCAAATAAGCTCTCAAATCTTTTAGCTGATTGATTAATCCAAGCTGTAAGTTAAAGACGAAATAAGATAATTATTATGACAATTTGCAGTCTTGAGTATTTTCCTCTAGATTACTATAAAGTCATAGTACTGATCACTTAGGTTCCATATAAACAAAAGAGGTTAGGAGATATCAGCAGAACCATGTAGACTTTGACAATGGGAGTTCAGTCCAACTCTTATTCAACTCAATAGCAAATTCCTATTCACAGTCACAGAATTGTCAGAGTTGGAAGGGACCTCTAAAGATCATCTAGTCCAACTCCCCCGCTAAAGCAGGATTGCCCAGAGCACATTACTCAGGGCTGCATCCAGATGAGTTTTGAATAGCCCCAGAGAAGGGGACTCCACAACCCCCCTGGGCAGCCTGTTCCAATGCTCTGTCACTCTCACCATGAAGAAGTTTTTCTGCATATTTAAATGGAACTTCCTGTGTTCCGATTTGTCCCCATTGCCCCTCATTTTGTCTCTGGGAACTACTGAAGAGTCTGGCTCCATCCTCCTTGCACCTACCCTTTAGATACCTACGGGCATTAATTAGGTCTCCCCTCAGCCTTCTGATCTCCAGGCTAAAGAGTCCCAGCTCTCTCAGCCTTTCCTTATGAGTGAGATGCTCCAATCCCCCAGTCACCTTTGTTCCCTTCTGCTGGACTCTCTCCAGTAGTTCCCTGTCTCTCTTGAATTGGGGAGTCCAGAACTGGATGCAGTATTCCAGCTGTGGCCTCATCAGGGCAGAGTAGAGTGGGAGAATGACCTCCCTTGACCTACTGGCCACACTCTTCCTTATGCACCCCAGGATTCCATTGGCCCTTTTGGCGACAAGGGCACATGGCTGGCTCATGGATAATCCACTATCTACCAGGACTACCGGATCCTTCTCCTCCTTGATTTAAATGGAATCAGAATGACTATACATTCATATTTATGTTTAACTTTCTTATAGTAGCTGGAGATTTAATTCCTTGGAGAGCATCCTTATCCTACAGAGTCAAAAATAAAATACTCATTAGCATTGCTGGTCTAGAATTTTAGCAGTGTTTCACTTCACGGTTCAGGAACTAAATCACTAGGCCTTAATATGTCGAAAATCTAGCTATGATTCTTCAAAATATTCGTATCATCATGATGACTTCATGTTACTACAGTGAGAAGACTGAAAACATACTGGTCACATTGACTGACTGGTTTTGAGAAAAAAATATAACTTATTACCAATAGTATTTTTCCACCTAAGAGTCAGCATCCATTACATGAAAAAGCACTCAAAACTCCTAAGTCATGATCTGAAAATGTAAAAAGCTTCTACTTGGATTTTTTCATTATTTTTTTTCACAGTAACTGTTAGGGTATTATTTTAGGTTACATTCCTTTTCTCAAGAAACGCGTAATTGATTAATGAGCAGGCAAAAAGTTCTTTCTTGAGCTGGCTGGAAAAGTGCTTTCTTATAGCATAGCACATACTCAAATAGAGATTAAAAGAAAAAAAAAAAAAAAAAGTATGCCAATTACCACTTTACAGCTATCAAGCTTACAGTGTGTGAGCCAGTAAGCCTAATGTCAATCTGGATCCCGCTTTGGATAATTAACTTCTTCCTACGTGCAAAATCTCCCTACAGAATCAGCTGGATATAACTGAAGGCTTCACATTATTAAGCAATTGTTAGTGAATTCAATCCTCTGTAAAAGGGACTTCTTACACACAGAAATGAGACTGAACTTTCTGTCTCCAACCCATCTTTTTTTTTTTTTGGGGGGGGTGGGCTTTGTTTTTTTTTAAGCTGTGGACAAATTACTGCTTATAAAGAAAAGAACTGTGTGAACACTGAGAGTAGTTTCCTCTCAGCCCTTAGGTACAAGGGTCAGCAATTTGTCATGGATTATATGTTGGTTTGTATTTTTATTTTCTAAGTCAGTGGTTGAACTTTCTGGAAGGACCCAGCAGAAGCCAGGAACTGCTGCTTCCCCAGGGACAAGATCCCATCACCATAGGGTCAATAACTCATCTGTAAGTAAGACAGTAGCCTCTGGTCGCCACCAAGTTCTAACTCAGGCCCTGAGGGCAGTAGCTTTTTAATCACAACTTCTTTTTCTTCCCTATCTGTATCATTTGCTTCCTGACACTGAGACTTGCCCTGGACAATGCTAAATAAAGCCAGATACAAAAGTCAGGAGAAGGAAATTTAATGTAGCAAAGAAGGAAAGAAGGAAAAAAAGCTCTAAAGAAAGACAAGGAAGGAAAGTGAGAGCCTGACATCTAAAAACTGCAGGATATCAGAGAGACAACAACTAACAGGTCATTCCTGAGAACACACAATATTCTAAGAAACCTTGAGCTACCAATAACCTGCAAAGCAACATGACACTGTAACTTGCACAACATTTGAGTAGTTTTTCCAGGGTTAGGAGTGATACAGAAAGGCCCTATAGGCCAGCTTTTTTCAAAATGAGGCATGGAATACATTTTTACACTAAACATGTATCCACTCCTAAGTAGATGGGTATTTATTGTGGATGTATTGCTGTATTTCCAGGCATTAATGGCCAGCTGAGTCTTATAAAGTATGCATATTTTCACTGATGCACAGCTAAACTTGTAATAAGGTATGCATAAATGTAACATTAAAAAAAAATAAAACCTGATGTTAAATATATTCCAGTAACCCTATAAATAGTATGTATTGGACAGTACATGGACTAATTGTTTGATCTCCAGTGATAAGCTAGTGATTTCCATAAAATTGTAAAATCATTTAGGAAAAAATTTAGAATGAAAGCTCTGAGGCACTGTCATCTAGCCCTCCTCTCAAAGCTCATATTGTCCACCTTCATCTCGTGGGAGAACTGTGCATTCAACACATCAAAAAATGAGATTACCCACCTTCATACTAATGTTTTTCAAACATTTAATTTAAAAGAACCTGCATGTACTACAGCTGTTACATGTTGACATGCATGTAATATACAGTATGAACCTGCCAACAGGAAACTAGAAAGAAAATGTCAATGTAATCTGAGAAATGTTAAACTAATCCAGTGAAGTAAAATTAATTTTTTAATGGGTTCTTTTGACTAAAGCTTATCAGGCAATTCATGAGTGATATCATGAACTATAAGCATTTTTATTCACATTGCTAAGGTCTACACATAAAATATCAGGATAGTGCAAATGTTAATGCTTCTTGTTTAACAAACTACCATTGGTGAATGAATTATTCTTTAAACTGATATTGATTATCACAAATAGTCATATAATAAAATTCAAGTAATACTTTATGAATGGTAACTTTGGAGCATAAAGAATCTACTCAGAAAAGGCACTAAAATATGAAGAGGAGCAGCCTATGCATTTCAGGATATATTGATACAGACATGACTTGAACCTCATCTTGAGTACATATACATCTCCAAGAAGATCCTCCTACTGCATAATTTACTATAGGAACAATATATTTAAGCTAACCTTTACTAGCAGAATGACAAGTGCCAACAAATAACAGAAGACAGAAAGAGCAAAAGAAAAGTGGAAAGAAAGTGACAAAGAAAGGAGTATACAATGAAAATGTAAAGAATGAGGGAGCATTAGCCTATGATTACAATAAAAATGTTACATCTCCTGCCACTAATACTTGGCTGCCTTTTTCTTTAACCTTTTAGGATCTCTGATTCTGGGAGAAGGTCTCCATTCTTCCACATCTTTATACACCAGCAAGACAATGAATTCCTAGTCCAGCCTGGGCAATCTGAGTGCTGCAACAAAACCAAAAAGAAATCATAAAAAGTACAGAATTTTGTTCTTGGAAGTTAAAGATTGATCACAAATATTCATACCAGATTTTTCAAACAATAATGATAATTTCTGAACTGGGGCCTTGGCTCTAGAAAAAATGCTTCACAGGTCAATGTAGGAGATGCTTTCAGAGAGATATGATTCATATCTCTCCAGTTTATCTCTTAAAGCAAGTTTTTACTGCTCTTGGTACGACACAGGAGTTTCAGTACTGAGAAACTGTGCTTCATTTTGCTATGCCTTATGCATGACCACCGTCATTTTTGTTTGATAAAATCTGACTGTAAAGCACTCATTACTGCAGGTGGTGAGAAAATGTTAATTCAGATTTTTGGCAGAACTTGTCTTGTTATCTAGCTGAGTGACAGTATAAATATGGCACTCAAATACTCTTACCCAATTAGCTTTCTCCCTGAGATCACCATTAGAAGGAATTACTCTAATGGATTAATTCTGGACAACTTGTAAATGTAGCAGTTACATTTAAGGTAACACTAAAGGGAGCAGAGAAAAGAGGAAGAGATATGAAAGTAAAGTTGGCAATAGAAGAGAAGAAAAAGAGCACAAGGAGATAAAAAATAAAGAAGAACTCTTAATAAATTGTAGAGGAAGCAAAAGACAATATACATCAGCAAGACAAAAAATGTAAAATGCAAAGCAGATCCTCAAAGGTAGTGAGGAATACGGGGCAAAGATCTTTATCTGTATCTTTGTACCACACATAAAGTTGCAGTATGAATTAGCTAATACAAATCATTATTGTTCCTTTTTATTTTCCAGTGAATGCATAAGTTTCTTAGATACTTAAATACATTGTTCATTCCAGATATTAATTATTTATGACCTGCAGCTGATGGAAGCTATATTACAGTCTAGCATGTGTTAGCAATGGGAAATTACCACAAAAAGCCTATATTTTCCTTTTTCCTTTTTCATTCTGTTGATTACTTCATACTACATACAATCCTTTTGGGCCACAATTTAATGTACAAATTCCTATACTTCTTTTTGTATCTCTTAACTGCACGTTCACGCACAAATATACCTGGCATGCTGAATTCTGTTACTGTTTTTTCAATTGTTCCTATTCTCAAGTCTTCGTTCCTTCATCGTATGTACTCTTTCTCATTAATTCAGTCTCTTGGTGGCATTATCAGTAAAACATTGAGAACTTAATATATTTTTCTATGCACAGCCTTAACTGCTCTGAATTAGTATCAGTCAATTTAACCATAAGAGAGCAGTGAGAGAGGGATTGTCTAATGCAGAACTTAGCTTTAGTTTTACTCATTTACCTCCTCTTGAGTCCCACAGCCTTCACTTGCAGCAACAATCTCCAGCCTTTTGTGCTTTGTAACAGCTCAAGCAGAAAACTTCAAGCTTAAAGCTGTCAAGATCCCTTTTTAAAAATGTGTCACTTTAAGGCAATTAACTATGTATCATTGCTGATGGCTCTCCTCCTGGAAGTCAAGGGGTATCTCACTACTGACTAACAGTACCTATAGCATGGAAAAATACAAGGAGGATTTGCGTGTAGCAGATTTCCCCTCTGTAAGCTCCACACACCATGTTTCTTCAGTAAATCTCCACCATTCTATACTAAGATGTCACCAGCTGTAGTATCAGAAAGCCACTGTTTCCAACTGTAACAACAGCTTAATTCATACACATCACGCTACAACAGAACAGATCTTCAGAAGCTGGGTGTCACCCCAACGAGTACATTCACAGGACACAAATGTATGGTTGTTAAAGAATATAAATATGAACTATTTTCTACTTCTTTAGTTGTGATTCTCAGGAAGAGGAACAACCACACCACAACGCAGCAGCAGGGCGTGTGGAATAGAAAGAAGAATGGTTACAGCCCACTGAAAAATAATGGTATATCTGACAGAGAGCAGCAGAACCAAGCATCTGCTTGTTTTTCTGCAGAGGATATTGTACAACTCATGTTATTTTAGATGTAGGCTGGAAACTTTGACAGAACATGTTGCTAGGTGGTGGCTTTTTTTTTCCCCACAATATAGTGGGCTAGACAATCAGAAAAAAAGGGGTCTGACCTTCACTGGAGGAGCAAGGCCAAAGCTGAGACCAGAAAAATGAAGCGTCTTCTAAACCAAAGAAAGCAAATACAAAATATCAATTAAAATAAATTAAAAATACTGAAAACTACGACAATCAAATGTAGAAAATGCTTATGTTAGAATGAGTAATACAGTGAAGTTGCAGTTCACTGCAAGGAAATACTGATTCAGACTGGTAGCTAAGATGAGCTGAAGGCATTAGGACAGGCAGCAGTCACTGATGCCATGTGTGTGAGCTGCTCATGAGTTTCGTATGATGTGGCAAGCTACTAGAGCTAAAGTGCCTTTGGAGTGAGTCTGCATACGCAGCCCAAAGAGTAGATGTGTTGTTGGACAAATGCTTAAGGCAGAACTTTTAGACAGTGGTCCAGAAGACCTAACTGTAAGTGGCACAAGATGACTGAAAAGGAGAAGGATGCCCCAGAAAGAGTGGGATTGTCTTTCCTACCTGGCCACAAAGACTTTCATGAGCAGTATGGCCAATAACAAATACGCCAGAAAATCTAAGTCAGCTCTTCATTGCCAAGGTAATCTAGCATTTGGACAAATTGAGGCCATGTGTGAAGAACAGCTGAACTGAGCCTGAATATGCACTGACAGAAGTGAAATTAGCAAGAAAAAAAGATATCTCAAAGACTCAAGGCCCTGGTTCAATCTCCTTTATTACAAAATGTATATTCACAGCCTATCTGTGTTATATAGATATAATTGTGGCTAAAGCCAGTCTTCTTTCTATTCTACACACCCTTCTGCAATATCATGGTGCTGTTCCCCTTCCTGAGAACCACAAAATAATTGGGTCATGCTGTCTTCAACAACCAAAGCTTCCTCACATGTCAAGTTCCTCACATGTAGAAGCATCAACTATTCCTGTTTCTAAACCTCTTCAATGATTAAGAGATTCACTTGAGCTGCATAGTTACAGCTCTACAGACGCTGACTGAATTTTTTAAGACCTTGTCCTGAGACTCAGATTTTAGCAATCTACTGGAGACAGCAATGCTAAAGAATGAGAGTAGCCCTGTTGCCATATGCATGATTCACTGCTTGGTGCAACAAGTGCCACCAAGTGGACTAGCTCTGTCCTAGGTTGTACATGCTTGCTTGGCTGCAACAGTGGCTGCTTGGCTTGGTGAAATTTTACCCCTTTGTAACAAAGATTGCAAACACCTACTTCCTCTAGGGAAAAAGCAATATAATCCAATCTCCCTCAAAAGGAAGTAATTAATACTAACCCTTCTTTTTGCTGCCACTGAGCAGTTTGTGTGTGGTAAATTATAAAGACTGGTAAATGCTGTAGCCCCCACTAAATCATTTCCAACAGTTACATCATCCATTTTTTCCTTGCAGCTGCTTCCCATCCTGCCTCCTCCCTTCTTCTGCAGGAGACTTCACCATAACTTCAAGACCTACTAGACTATGGCTTCAACACAGAAGTCTGCTCTGGCCACCCAGGCCAAAGGACTAGTCCTCTCTACTCCTAGGGGGGAAAAAAAAAAAAAAAGGAAAAAAAAAATTAAAAAAAAAAAAAAAAAAAAAAAAAAAAAAAAAAAAAAAAAAGGGGGACTCTTTTTACCTT
>NW_009954567.1:1141709-1145538 GCF_000747805.2 Chaetura pelagica | reverse complement strand
AAAAAAAAAGGTGACTCTTCTTACTGTTATAGAATGTCAGAAGGTGGAGATCCTTCTTGAGTGTAAGGGCACTGAACATCCATATTCATAAGTTCCAGTTCAGGACAGCGATAAAAAGTTGAGATAACATCATCACTTCAGCAAGAGGTCTGGATGTCTCACCAAATCTCCCAAATGAATACTTCCATAAAGTGATTCAGCCACCTCACAGAAAATACCTTTGACTTGTCATGGGTCAGAACACTGCCCATAAAGGGTCTTGTTCAGCTTCTTCATGACTTATAAAATCTTTCCTAAAATCCCTGTTCTGACAGAAACCCATTTCCAACAAAATAATGCTTCATGTCTTTATACCAAGATAACAATACACTCCATAAAGGTCTTTTCCTCTCCATGCATATCTATTGTAGGATTCAATAGATTTTTTATGAACTGTACACTTTGTCACAACTTGTTACAAAAGTACTAAAATGATCCATGAAGAGTGGTACAAGTTTTGTCCCAAGGCAATCTCTAACAGCATCTCAAAAAATATCTCTGCTCCCACAGTACAGCAGCTACCCAGAAACCTCTGCCAATCAATGCTTTTGAAGTATTACTGCCCATCTCCATATTCCCAGGCTAAACCCTTATTCCTGAGGCTTAAAAAATCAGAGGGTGTGAAATCACCCTCTACCTACTTATATACTAGCTGTGGATTATGTAAACCTAGAAACATCCTGTATAGCCCTGACCTCAGCTCTGTGTTGGAACACAAAAGAACAGATCGATAATTAATCTCAAAGACCTTCAAATTCCTGGCAATTTACTTCCTTTTATTCTTGTCCTCACATATTTAGTGAATTCAACAGACTTATTTCATATATTGCTTAACACAATGTGAAGATAAAAATGTTGGCTTGCAGGAATTTTTTTGAAACGTGGCCAGAATTTTTAATTTCTCTGGCTACTTGGAACTTTAAATTACTAGTGTTTATATTACCTACCAGTATACTGCATATACATACACCGTACAGTATACAGCAGTATAATGTGTATTAGTAGGGAAGAATATAATGCAATAAATAAACCTGAAGTCTTTCAGTAAATCATCCATCTGCAGAAAAGGCACTTTACAACATGCTTGAAGGGCTTAGCTACTCTCCTTAGTTGGGATATCAAATGCCCTGATTCTATCCAATGCCAGTCATAATGCTATTAACTTGGTTTCACCAGCTTGCACCCAAAAATGTCTAGTGATGTTTTAAGAACAGTAAGATTTTTTGTGTGCCACTGAAAGTACAGTCTGTGTACTTTAAAAGGCCAAAGTCCAGACAATTTATTTTATACTCCAGGCTACAAGACCCCAGGCCAGAATGTAAGTATTTAGAGTTCCCATGGACCATGTTGTTTATGCGAGCAGAAGTTTTGGTCCGGTGTTTGTGACCACAGTTCAGTTTCAATTTCATGAACAAGACTCAAAATGAAGCACTTATGACTAGATAAGATACTGACACAGAACTAGAAATCACTGCAACAAGAGTAAACCTCCTGTCAGATTGAAAACCTAGGCTTGATAAAACAGAAACTCAACCCAGCAAGTGATGTAGCAAAATTGTCCAAAACATTCAGTCCTGCCTGCAAAAGAAGGAAAAGATTAATAGAAACAATATTGGGGGGTAGATGGGAGATGGAATTTAAGAAAAATAACTCTTTAACACATTTAGTTCCCACTTACTTCCATTTGCAAGATGGATGTCAGATTTTCCTCTGAGTAGTTTAAGGCAATCCAAACAGCAGCTCTGACTGAGAATTAGTGGACTAACAAGATCAACTAAGTGATCAGTAGTGGCTATCACAGTTGTCTTTAGGTCATCCACAAGGACAGTGACAACCCACCATCGCAATTAAGAGCTGATGGAAAATACGGGACTGACTTATGCCTGCTGGCTGATACCACAGAAAAATGGAATTCAGTCTGTTCATAGGTTTATCTCCTCATACCTTCCAGGTATCTTTCCATGCAGCTAGACTTTGCAGAAGGTTCTGACAGGGAGATAAGGCATATAGGCAAGTATGCAATCACCACTTTCCAAACCTACAAAAAACCTCTGAGAGAGCAAATCATCTTAGAAGAGCCCACACAATACCGAATACAGCAAATAAATTGTTACTTGTATTAATGGCATTTTGTCCCAATACATAAAAATTAAGTACTACTGCAAACCAATTGTTTTGTTCTGTGCACCTTCAGCTATGTGGAAACAGTTTTACATTGAGTCTATAAATAGCCTGTGAAATACAAGAGCTCTTGCTTGTTTGAAGAATTACAATACCTATCATATATAAGTGAAGCCTGCGACTGGATTGGTTTTAAAGTAGGGAGTGCTGTTCGGCAAGTTCTGGCAATAAACCAGGAATTGCTTCAGGCTATGGGATTTCGGAATGAGAATGTCACAAGAGGCTCTCTACTGGCTGGGGGAAGGGAGGAGAGTTGACCGTCTCCTCCTGGAATGTCTGTTGAGCAGCAGAACTCTCATGATCTTACAGGAAGGACATGGAAGATATGCTAAAACAAGATTTAAACCCCCCACATTATTTTTGCAGTCCCTCTAGTTGCAGTCTGCTTCCACTTAACCTTTTGTTGCCAAACACTTTTTTTTTTTAAGGTACTGGAGATATCTGTGCAAACTAAAAATCTACCAATTACCAATAATTCTCAAAATACGATTCTACATCAACATAAGCACAAACACACCAACCATAATCTGAAAAGAATGCAAATTGTAATGCTGAAGCATTATTCCCCAGGAATCAGTTGCCCTGATACATTAAGAGTTGAAACACCCGAAACACTCTAAGAGAAGGTGGAAAGGACTGGGTCTATTAAGTGTAGAATCATCAGTGTGGGGAAAAAAGCAGCACTACGAGCATCCAAGACTGCTAGAAAGAGCATCAGCTGTGAATAGAGACGTGAAGTAATAAATTTAATCTGCAGGTTAGATAAACACCTATCAGAAACAATTTGCATATAACCGATTTTGCCTTGAGGAAAGTGGAGGAAATAAATCACCTCTGAAGTGCCCATCCAGTTTACTCTGTTATGTACAAAATACACGACATTCTGAGTAACAACAGTGTTTTTGCTGGGAACATTAAGCCACGTCAGAAACTAAACCAAATATAACCAGGCACGTGACAAATAGGTTATCTCCCACTATCTTTTTCCAAAGTTTTTCCAAAGTTCTTCATCTTTTTCTCATTAGCAGCTCATGCCTGCCAGCGTCTGAAACACAATATGGGACTGGATGCTCTATTTGTCTAGCCAACCTGACTGTTCCTCTAACGATGTAACTAAAAATATAATGTAGCTCATATCCCACTCAAGACCAAAGATAATCTAAGAAGCAGACGGGCTATAGCCCGAAGCAGACGGCAGGAAGCAACTCGGACATGCATCAGTGATGTCTGGTACTTTCCTGAGTAGAAAGAGCCTCCTTTGACACTGAGCGCTGTGTTTGTGGATGTGGCACCGAAACGTGCTCCTGCTCGCTCGTTAACCGGGACAAAAATTAATCTGTAATCAAGCGGACATCTCAGAGCACACGACTCTAATGGCAAAAGTCCTTTTCCAGCACAGCTGAATGCAGAAAGCACAACCAGCAAGGGAAGGCTGAGGCTTCCCCGGACCTGACCCCATCAGCGACCCGTGTTAAGGACCGTTTCCCAGCAGCCCAGCCTCCCACGGCTTCCCTACGGGCGGCTCCCGGGCACAGCCCGCGGTCAGACCGTTCTGCAGCCGCCCGTGCTGCCCGCGGAGCCTTGCGAAACGCCGGGAGGGCCGCTCAGC